>NC_042999.1:35013740-35085730 GCF_006345805.1 Octopus sinensis | reverse complement strand
TTCTGAAGAGATTTATCTAGATTGAGCGAAAGAGAGAGAGAGAGAGAGAGGAGAGAGAAAGAGAGAGAGAGAGAGAGAGAGAGAGGGGAGGGAAGAGAGGGAGAGAGAGTGAGAGAGCGAAAGGTAACAGAAAGAAAGAAAAATGTAAAGGGTGTGACGCTTTTGTGTTTGGATTCATGATTTTCCTCAATATTATCGATACTGAGAGGGCAACTAAGAATTTGAGAGAAAGAGAGAGGTAGAGAGAAAGAGAGAGAGAGAGAGAGAGAGAGAGAGAGAGAGAGAAAGAAAATATTGATGGATTGTGACAAAAAGAAATAAAAAGAACAAGGGAGAGAGAGAGAGACAGAGAGAGAGAGAGAGAGAGAGAGAGAGGGAAGAGTGTAAGAGAGAAGAAAAATCATACGTCCTAAGGTTCACGTGTTTCTCAAGAGTATCATTGACAGAAACAAAATGGTAACAACATATTCTGTTTAATGTTTTTCTTCTTTCCTACTCGTTAAATAACCTTCCAGACTATATGCCATTTACTAAAATCTATAAATGCGTTGCTTTCAATATTCCATAATTCACTTTCATTGTGTGGCCACAAGGCCTTATGCAGGACACTTTGCTACGGAATAAAAGACCTATTATCTTCTTTCTCAGTCTTATATTTTCTTTTCAATTTATTTATTTTTTTCTTCTTTTGAATTCCGTTGTCTTCATTTTTGTTGCTCTTTCCCATATGTTTCTTCCTTTCTCTTCGTTTTCCTATTGAAATATAATCTTTGCTGCAAAAGGGAAATATGGAGATAAACCAAGAAAATAAGCATACGTACATTTTGTAGTTCCTCCGCCAGTTGCGACGATGAGCTTTCAGTTGTTCGATCAAATATACTACATGCATTTGCTGAACGGACGTGTAAGTGGTTGAGTCCATATGTCAGTAATTACACGCAAACAAACACACACACACACACCACACACACACACACACACACACACACACACACACACACACACACACACACACACACACAGAGGAGTGGCTGTGTGGCAAGTAGCTTGCTTACCATCCACATGGTTCTGGGTTCAGTCCCACTGCGTGGCACCTTGGGCAAGTGTCTTCTACTATAGCCTCGGGCCGACCAAAGCCCTGTGAGTGGATTTGGTAGACGGAAATTGAAAAGAAGCCCGTCGTATATATATGTATGTGTGTGTATATGTTTGTGTGTCTGCGTTTGTCCCCCCCCCAACATCGCTTGACAACCGATGCTGGTGTGTTTACGTCCCCGTAACTTAGCGGTTTGGCTAAAGAGACCGATAGAATAAGTACTAGGCTTACAAAGTATAAGTCTTGGGGTCGATTTGCTCGACTAAAGGCAGTGCTCCAGCATGGCCGCAGTCAAATGACTGAAACAAGTAAAAGAACAAAAGAATAAAAGAATATACACATACGTACGTACATATGTGCACAGATTCAGCCATACATAAATGTATACGCATATATGTACACGTATACACATACATACATTTGTACCTTGTGAGTAATTTTAACGCATGTTGTAATTTCCTGTATTGAAGTGCAATTACCTGAATTCAATATTTTGGAAACATTCAAGTCAGACGCTCATCATCATTTGATTATTCTAAATGTCTGTGAAATATACTTCGGGAATATGGGCGCAGGCCTGGCTGCGTGTTAAGAAGTTTGCTTCTCAACCAAATGGTTTCGGGTTCAATCCCAGTGTCTTGTAGCTTGGAAAAGTGTTTTCTACAGCAGCCTCGGGCAAAAAACAAAAACAAAAAAGGCTGCGATGTGTGGATTTTTTAGACGGAAACTAAAAGAAGCCTGTCGTATCTATGTGTGTGTGTATCTTTGTCTCTGTGTTTGTACCTCATGACCGCTAGCCAACCCATATAGGTATGTTTATGTCCCCGCAACCTTAGCAGTTCGACAAACAATGTCTGATAGAATAACTACCAGGCTTCAAGGTGGTGCCCCAGTATGGCCCTAGTCTAATGACCGAAACAAGTTAAAGATAAAAGATAAAGAGAAAGGCAGTTTACAGTTTACACTAAACTTCAAAATACTTGCCAAAATCGTACTTCAGCAGAAAAATATATGCACACACACACACGCACTTTCACACACACACGCACTCACACACACATACATAAGAAAGATACAGACGCATACCAATGTATATACATAATACACGCCCAAACGCACACAGCCGCATGTATACACACACACACGCACACACACATATATATATATATTATGTATATATGTATATATATATACACACACACATATATATATATATAATATATATTATATATATATATATATATGTATGTGTATATATATATAGATATTATATATATATATATATATATATATATATATATAAAAATATATATATATATTATATATATAATATATGTGTGTGTGTGTGTGTGTATGTGGAGGCGCGTGGTTTAGTGGTTAGGGTGTCAGCATCATGATCGTAAGATGTGGTTTCGATTCCTGAACCGGGCAACGCGTTGTGTGCTTGAGCAAAACACTTCATTTCACGTTGCTCCAGTCCACTCCGCTGGCAAAAATGAGTAACGCTGCAATGGACTGGCGTCCCATCCAGCTGGGGAACACATACTCCATTGAAACTAGGCTTTAAAAGGGTGCATTTATTCAATTTTTATATATACTATATATAAATGCATATAGTATATATATACTATGTATAAATGTATATACATATATATATATATAACTTTTGGACTAATGGCTATATATCAATTCGTGTGTTGACATGTTGAGTAAAGCACTAGCACGGTTTGAGCTATCTGGTGTCATCCGCAATTGGGTTATATTTTCGTTGGATTTACCTCAGGAATTCCAAAGGGTTAGTTCAGGTAATAATTGATTCAAGAAACAGAAGATGGATCTGGAATTAATCTTCGTTCCGTACGACGATCGTCTCGACCCATCCTGCGAGTGTCCTTTGTGGTTGGGATGCTGTGCATTATATTGTATCGCACCAATTTTGCCGTCTGGGCCACGTCAGGTACACGCATACATAAAGTGGTGTTTCGCTAAAAAATATTGAGTTCAGGCAGTCATGTTGCTTTTTGCTCACCTTATTAGAGAATGTAGCTTTGCTACAATTGCCTTTATGCTAAATATTCACAACAAATAAATTGTAAATAAATTGTAAATATAAACATATAAACTGTAGAAAACAAAATATACAAGAGAAAGTATATGAGAAAGAAATATAAAGTGAGGCCTATTAAAGAAGGATTAGATGCATTAAGTTTAATGAGAGATGAGGTACTACACTTGCTAACACGGGGAATGTGTATAGACACATACACACACATCCATACAGAGATGTGGGTACCCACGGTTACTCTGACCCACGTACGCCGTAAACTCTTACTGTCCTACGATTTATAACCATCAGATAACGACTGTAAAGATCTGTCGTCACAGTTACTTTAAGATCAAGGCGGGGTCTTGGTAGGTGTCGTGTGTGCTTTATCTATGGTACGCTTCGTTGTAGTTTCATCCATCAGTCACAGATGACCTGACACACTCGTATGTATAGAAGTATATGTATACACGTGTATACACTCATAGTGGCATATTTAACTCTATACGTATACCATTGTATATTTATACACCCACATACTTACACACATTATATATATATATATATATATATATATATATATATATATAATATATATATATATATACATACGTACCCATATACATATACACACAAACTATCTATACACACACATGCACATATATATCAATACATACATAACGAAAAGAAGGCGACAGAGGCTTAACATCGATCGAAAATGCCGTTGAATGTCGTATCATATCTCTTCGGGAACATCTTTTAACCACCAAGTGTCAAAGTGCATCCCTTGACTAAGTTTGCATACATGGGGCTGATAATATCATAAGACTTGGAAGGCAGCTCCTTGAGCAACGGTCTTTGTCTAATAACCTAGAATATATGCCTAAAGAAATCGGACGACTCTACGGCAACGTATCATCAGATGAAAGGATGAGCCTGTATGAGCAGAAGACTATGCATGGATATGTTAGCAGAGAGCTCCGTGATGGTAGTAACATCAATCATCAAAGCAGTTTATCATGGACCCACAGCCGAATTACTACCTCCCACTTTGAAGGGTATACGTTTGCAATCCAGGAATAGAAAATATAAACCAAGTACCTGATGCACTAAACATATAGAAAGGCAGGAAAAGCAGTAAAACGTGTCAACCGATGCAGATTTTCTAAAGTGCACTGAAGATATCACCCTCATCATAAGCAGTTGTCCGAAAATATCATCATGGTATTATCTATCGATGATACATCATGTTGTAGCTAGGACACTATAATGAAATCCTTCGGAAGGATAATCTTGAGGACAAAGAAATAAGAACCTACAATATGGTTGAAGCCATAGCCACTCATAACAAAAAGGAATACTGGTGGAATGTAACAGTGAAGACCTCTATAAAATGTAAGCATAACAGACCTGATATAATGATTTCGGATAGAGAAGAGAAACTGTGCAAAGTTGTGGAAATTAACATAAAGCAGATCAGTGAAAAGAACACCTATGCTGAACTATTGAGAAATCTGCAGTTACTCTATCCAGATTACAAGTTCAGGTTTAAATACGAATCTTGAGAAATTAGGCTTCTCAAATCCAGAAAGGAGAAAGCTAATTCGAAGACTACAGATCCAATCCATCACTAGAACTGTAATATTCTGTAAAACTTTCCAGAAGTTTATCATTTAAATATATATGAGTATATCTAGATATGCAACTATATAGATGAGAATGTATACATAAAACATACAAATCTGCTCATACATACATACATACATACATACATACATAAAAGCATACATACATACGTACATACATATACACATCGCGTGCCAGTGCGTATATGTGTGTGCATGTGTGCGCACTGACACACGTATATCCACATATACATATGCATAAGTATACACAAATACCTACGCACACGTATATACACGCATACATAAATACACATATACATACATATCAATGGATACCTACATGCATCTGTACACATGCAAACGTACACATATCCACTCCTATACATATCCACCTGCCAAACGTACACATATCCACCTGCCAAGCCCTACATCCACACACCCACACATACATACGCATGTACATATATATACACATACACACACATACGTACACGTACATATACACCAATACATAAACATATCCATCAATGTCATTGTGTACATATACACACATATGTATTCTTTTTGTCTCTTTAGTTATTCATTTCATTACGTTTTTGTTAATATACTTTAGTGACATTCGGTCGCTTTCAGAAAGTATCATAAATGAATATGTATAAATATGTAAACATGCACGAGCATATTTAAGCATATTTTTGGCTCTGTAGTTATTCAGTCTACGATCGCATTCTGAAAGTGTCATATATGAACATATATAAATATATAAACATATACAAACATATACAAACATATCAAAAGTTTGGACACACTTCACAACATGTTTAAGATATAGAATAGCAAAGATTGTACATCCATTTTTTTATGTCATATTCAATAATAATATCAATGATAATAATATCAATAATAATATCAATGACTTGTTATAAGAGATATATTGAGTATTTATAACTAGAGTATGCTGTCTAAGTTTACATAGTATACGTTGTAGTATTATCATCCGGTTTTTCCGTGGTATAAGTTCCAGGGATTGTTGTTCATGAAACTGTCGCTCAGGGGTGGGGAAGCGGTGAATTCAAGTTGTCGGGGTTATATATGTTTTTTTTGTGTTTACTTTGTATTTGTTAGGTGTTATTTCAATCATATTGTGTGAAGGTGTGCTTATTTGCGTGCATGCATCTGGTCGATATTTTAGCGGGATCCCATTTTATGCATGCATGTACCTGACGTGACACAGACTCTAAAATTGATGCAGCACAATATGATGCACAACATCCCACCCATAAAGGACAGTCGCAGGATGGGTCGAAACGATCGTCGTGCTGAATAAAGACTGATACCAATTGCATCTTCTGTTTCCTTAATCGATTATATATATATATATATATATTATATATATATATATATATATGTGTGTGTGTGTGTGTGTGTGTGTATGCGGACGTGTGTGTGTGTGTGTGAAGGCGCTTGGTTTAGTGGTTAGGGCATTCGGCTCACGATTGTAAGGTCGTGAGTTCGATTCCCGGCGATGCGTTGTATCCTTGAGTAAGACACTTTATATATATATATATATATTATTTGAAATATAGTGTTGAGTCAAACGTTTAACAATATTTTAACTCATTTGCTTTATTCGTGAAGTTACAACAAAAGCAGCCTAGTATTCAAAGTAGAGGCCTTCCTGTTGCAGCGTCTGAAGAAATCTTTCCGCCAGTTCTTTGATCTCACTCTGATACCAGTTCTTGTCCTTCGAGGTGAAGAACTCCTTCACTGAAGCCTTCTATTTCATCTATGAAATAGAGTAATAAATGTACGCCTAGTACATAAGATAAAAGAATACTTTTATATTCATTCTGTAACATTATGATTTCAACAAAATGTTTATAAAATTTCATTGAGTATGTTCTATTCCTATTTTTAACATTTGGCCAAAATATTATCCTGTTATATTGGAAGCAGCTTGTCACTAGAGAGTAGATCTTTAAATGTTTAGTTTGTATATTTAAATAACGGTATGACACCTAACGAATAGTTTCACATCAGTAAAGTTGCCCACATTATCAACTTTCGGTCCAAACGAATAATGCAACAGCTGATCACACTCTCAGACACATTGGTACCAATAGACATACCTGTATTATTTTCTGTGCGACAAATCAACTAGATTGTCGACCGTAACAAATGAGCCTTTGTCATCACTTAGCAAATGTGCCCTTGTCTCTAATCAGCAAGTCATCCCCACAGTATAGTAAAGAATATTACTCTTAAGTAGCGTGTTTCATAGATGAGCTTACATGTTAGTCAGCAGGCTCAGTTGATACAGATCTGACATTAATATGGAGTCATAGTGCGGTGAGTCATCATGACAGCGTGAGTCACAAGAGGTAAAGCAGCGATGGACAGATAACTATCTCTGAAGTATTTCCATAGCAGCTTTGGAACCAAATAAGGTAGACTTTTACCGGCAACTCGGACACTGCCTCCAACTGTAGCTGAGTTCACTAAAAAAAATTTACAAGTTTTTACTATACCAACGTTTATCACCCACCTGGATTCCAGGCCTTTTAATAATTTACCTTTCCCCACTAAAGATATCGTATATATATTTTTTTCTTTCCACTCTATAATTGTGTAATATATACACACGCTTCTATGCCGCATGCAACCGTGGTCGGATGCAACGAATTATTACATCAAACATAGATCTGCAGCTATTGAAGTACAAATTTCTGCAACTACTAATATCATACATCATTCGAGAGACGACCTTCACAACAAAAACAAAATCAAATTAACTTTTCCACGTCGCTAAATTAAGGGACATATAAATCATATTAATGTTTTCAGCAATGTAAGTTTGTCAGTTATAACTGAAAGTCAGTAAATCCCAATATCAAAAACGTTTTCCTTTTTGGTTCTTTACGCTCCTGTTTTTTGTATGCTCCAGATATTTCTTTATTAGCTGAATATATTGCATTAGAATCTTTGTGTTAAATTTAGGATTTACCAACGTCCTCATGTTATAAGAGTTATATGTATGCTTAAAGGTAGAATATTTGTATAAATAACAGTGGTTTCTATTGATTACCTCTTTAACCAAGTAGCATCGTTATTCACATATCAACGTCCACATTATCTGAATGATCCTGGGAATATTTTGCATTAGGTAGTGCAATAACCGAGCAGCAATATAGCTAACGGCATTCTCGTCCAAAGAAAAAAAGTATTATATTTGTTACTTTTGAGCTTCTTCGAGGAAAGCCTTTTCTTATGAAAGATAAAATAAAAGAAACAGGCAGTTTGAGAGAAATATTCGTTGTTTTGTCCAAATAAAAAAAGAACATAGCAGCAGCAGCACAAGGCTATTAACTTGAACAGAATGCATCATATAAATAACTTGAATTTTGTGAATAATATGTTAATAAACGGCTTCGATAAATATAATCAGATTGTCAAATATTGTATTAGAATAAACAAAAGAGAATTGGGCATAAATAATTAAATTTAATTATTAATTCAATCATTAGTTTCATTAATAATTTAATAGTTTAATTTAGTTTAAGTAAGCTTAAGCTTCGATTTAATTTGTTGGAGATTCAGATAATCTTTTTATTAAAGAGATGACTAAGAATTATTCAAAGAATCTTGGCGTGTTAATACAACCTTAATTTCTCCCGCGATTACAAAAAAAAAATGTTTTAAACATACAGAAATGTTTATAAGAACAGGTAGTATAGATCAGCTCACTTCTGTTCAAGAAAAGTAGTATAATAATTTCCACAGCATTATTGAAGTTACACTTGATAATTCAATGACTTCACAAAATACTAATATATTCGCAGATAGAGGCAATGATACAGGAGACCTATACCAGGAAACTGTTTCCTTGGATCGAATAAATATTCATTGAGAGCAGGAAAAATACTTACTTCTGAACATCCATTTTGAGTACTTTAAACACAACAGAAAAAAACCAAGACCAACTAACGAATACACATAGCTAAGACTCATAGAACTAGATCCGTTTCCTATGCCAACATGGATTAAACGAAAGCATACAGTAAAGCTCGTAGGGCAGATCATCCAAACCAGGCGAATTTCTCTACCGCTGAGCAATCCACCATCTCATTCCGTATTTCTGCGGCAGTTATCGGCATTTTGCAACACTTCGCCCCATCACCCCTTGCCGAGAGTCGTGGCATGTTTTTGAGGTAGGCATTAAAGAACATCCTGCGTTCCGGATTGCCATTCGTCACAAACAGCTGGGCAAAGTGCTGCTGAAAAGTCGCATCTATCTGTTCGGACTCGAGTACCGTACGTCCATTTTGGTTCACTAAAAACCAAATTGTGGATTTGTTGCCACGTTGTGCCTCTGCCACTCGGGCCCATCGAGTGGATTTCGTTCCTTCTTGTCTGAGAGTACGCACCTTGACTCTGACAATGCATTATTTGTGTTTAGTGTTGAAGATTTGGTCCAAAGCCATTCTCGCTGCCAGCCCGTCGGTTGCTATGCCTTTCTTAAGCACTTCTATTAAGTTACTAACTATATCGCAAAACTTTTCATTCAACACAATATTTCTTTTTTATACTAAAAAAATAGTAATTTCACTGTTTACAAATAATAATTCTTTAATCTTGTTTTCCTCCAACACCGTGGTCCCTGAAGAGAAACTAAATTTCTTACCTTTCTCTACCCTGCGCAACGTTTAGAATCACTACCGACTAACAGATACTCAAACCTCAAAAACACCGGCCCAAAAGGTTCCTGTGGCTTTTAATAATTCAAAGCTGCCCTTCATGCCTCAATATACGCGAAAGACCCCCTCCACATCATCGAAACTTTTCGTTCGTTAAATCACGTCAAACAAATGTTTGGATTTTTACCTGTTTTATGCGTAATGATCTTCGTAGTAGATGTGGTTCACTGTTACCCCATCCAGACTATCGGAGAATTTTGGTTACGTCATTTACACAATTAAATACCTTAAAACTAACTGCCCCTCCGTATTCTTAGTGTATATTGTTTCAGTACAGTAGGGCATGTTAAGGAAACATTTTACACAGTTTACAATACACGACAAACCCACCTACCTTTAACACCTATACAACTTACAATCACTATCACAACTGTATTTATACACTACAACAATACAAACGAACACAGTTTACAGAGCATGAAGAAACTCATAAACCTCTATTACTTGGGTAACTTAGAACAAACATCAAAATTCTTGCATGGGTAACTTAGAACAAACATCAAAATTCTTGCATGGGTAACTTAGAACAAACATCAAAATTCTTGCATGGGTAACTTAGAACAAACATCAAAATTCTTGCATGGGTAACTTAGAACAAACATCAAAATTCTTGCATAGAATGACTTCATTCGTGCCACATTTTGCAGCCTTTTAAGCCTTCGGAAATTGCAGTTCTTTCTGTCGCATATCAAGACGCGTCGAGATAAGCTGTACCAATTTTGTAGAATGTGCCTACTCATAGCCATCACCTCTGATTACTCCCAAGTAGTATTTCCATATAAAACGGTCCCAAATGGTTTTTGCATTCAGCACAAACAATTCCTCAAAAACAAATTCTTCCGAATCGTTCTATCTTCATCTCATCAATCTTACTATAGAATATTCTCTCACAACTGTACAAAACTTACAGGTTCTCAAACAACGAGAGATTTGAGTCAAACGTGGAGCATGTATAATAGCAAAATATATCGCATTTGACCAGCAACTTTAACAACCCAGAAGACAAATAGATAGAGAGGTCCCTGGGTACATTACATCTGGTATGAAATACAGAAAGGTCACATCTTGAACGCCTCATGTCGTTGTACAGCGACATCAGGAACAATACCACTAAGTTCTTCAAACAAATAAGGTCACTGGCCCTTATGATATTTCTTCCATTAACACCAAACAATGCCTTACAAAGCAAGTTATACTCTTTCCCAAACAGTTTAATCTTTTCTCTCAACAGGATATATCCTGGTTACACTATTTTCAAGAAGTCAAATACGCAGTCACTAAACATATGTAGAAAATAGCCTTGTACGTCCCTAGTCGTAGAACAGTATGAGATAAAGTTCATTATACACACCAAAATATGGCTGGCATATCTTTCAGCGATCTCAAAATACGAAAGGCCAAGTTGTCCCCAACAGGATTTGAACTCAGAATATAACGGAGTGTAGCTAAGTACTGCAAGAGATACTATACTTTCTGTAATTCCATTGTTTTCTCTAAGAATGATTATTCGAATCTGAGCCAAAATCGATTGATTTTCCCTTTCATATAGCAAGATTATCAATGATAACCAAGTGAACGTGTATGGAAATTCTCGAGTATTAATAATAGATTATTCCGAGGCCTTATTTAATTTTCTTTATTTGTATATATATCCAATTATCTTTCTTATATTAACTCTTACCAAACCTAAAATAAAACAAAGCATATTCTCACCATTTACTTTTAGGTTAATGTTAGTATTAGATTATTGCTAAATGTATCTTTTATTTGGCCTCTGTTTATAGAGGTTGCAGTGTGTCATTATTGATGTAAACATATACTAAAATACGTAAACATCACCAATAATACTTGGATTATAAGTGATTTTCATGCTTCAAAAAGACTTAATCAGTTTTCCAGAGAAAATTATTAGATGTAATATTGGCCATCTGTATTTCGTTGGTTGGACGAAACGAATGAAAGCAACATGATGCAACAGTATTATACCAGTTTAATAATAAGGTTGTGTATTTCAGATATAATTATATAATTATAAACTGAGAGATGTAGTTACAATAGATGCGGAGAAATAGTAATGGCGTCGAAGAAATGCACCGAAAATTACTCGGTGAAGCGGAAATGCAACAAAGCTATGTAAATCGGATATCTTTCAGTAACCAATGAACCAGAACATGGACAGAGAAAAGCCAACCAACCGAAAACTGAGAACAGAATAATGGCTAACATTGCTTACACCGGGTTTATACAGTATGTGTGTGTGTGTGTGTAAATAAGGAAATTGTATGTCTATGTGTTCATCTGACTCTGTGTGTGTGTATGTGTGTGTTCATCTGACTCTGTGTGTTTGTGCGTGTGTTTACTTAACTGCGAAGAATAACTCTTATTTCGCTAGAAGGGTATTTCTCATTTCGAATTCAGTCTTGAATACCATATTAAAGGAATTTTAATTTTCTGGTAGTAATTCACTGATATCGCTAGTTGAAATTATATCCAAGCAGCAGGGATAAGATCGAAAATTGCGTACATGCACACACTTACGCTCGCTCGCACGCATATAAATGCACACGCACACACACACTCTCTCTCTCTTCCCCCCTCTCACACGTACACACATACACACACATATTGGTTAAGTGTGCATAAGTCAGGAAAAAAGTACTCTCCATACTTTAAAAGTGAATTTGAGATTAGTACATCCCTGGTTATGACATTTAATGTGACAACTGAAAGTTACAATTGTTTTCGTGTGCACTTGCCAATATCGATGACGACTCCTCAGACATGTTGACCGAAAGCATACATGATCTCTTTAATGCTAGCGGTGAATATGCAGAACAAGTTCTCTTGGTGGAGATAAAAAAGCGGAACGAAATGATATAAAATTTCTGGAGAGGAAAGAAGAGATATTTCCCACTGAGCGATTTCAAGAAGGTCAGACCAAACCAAGAAGACTGCTTCAATATGGCCATGGGGTCATTCGACAACGATCATCAAAGATCATTTAGTCTTGATAACCGCAATAAGAAACCCCCGTCAAACTGTTGTAGCCTATATGTAAGGATGATGCTTAAGCCATCTCTAGAGGCATAAGAAAAACTTAATTCAAGCTTTTAACTTCCCAGGAAATAAAATGACCATAGAGACTAGCATTATTATTGTACATTTCTTAGGCGTAGCGTTCGATTTAGTCACTGGTACCGCAAGCCCAATAAAAGTGTGTCATACATCCAGACTTCTCCCTGCCACCCATAGTGTTTAGAAACCGTGTACAAAGTGTCAATAAGAGGATGTAGAAGCTATCCTTGAACAATGACAATTTTGTTGCAGCGCCCCACCAATTACAACAAAACTCTAGCACCCAGCGTGTTTAAGGGCCACATCAACTATATGCATGGTCCTAGCATCCACAAGAGAAAGCGCCACCAGAGAATTCTCTCGTTACACCCACTCTTTTCCTCATTGTGAAAACCTGCGTAGGAAGGGCTACCTTTAAATTAGTGAATAAGTATTTACACAATCCTATAGTCATGGGATATTATTCAATAAGCGTCTAGTTGTGCGTCTAGTGTCAAAAATATATTAGTGAGAGCCCCTAACATCAGGGGCCCAGTGAAATATCAATGCAACACTGAGACCATAGTCTACGAAGCAGAAGGAGTACTGTGCAACAACAGTAGTAACAACAACAGCGGAGGGACACACACACTCACAGAAATATGTTGGGGTAACGGAGGTTCCTTTAAAACCAGATTAAATAGTCAAGAATCTCTTTCAGAATCCCAAACAACCTCAACGTTACAATAGTAGTAGCAATTAAATGAGAATGAAGCGCCGTGGAAGCGCCGTGAAAAATCAAGTGGAGGCTACTGGAACAACGTGGGTCATACATGGACGGAAGTAGGCTATGCAAGAATTACTTGGCGGAGAGGAGAATAATTCTAAAATATTCACCCGATCCGAGTGCCTCCCTCAACTACAAAGCGAAATGTTTAGTTGTTACCCTCACGATGGGGAATTACTTTTGGCAACATGGTTTACTCTCTGTTTTCGGACTAGAAAACGGAAAAAAGTACGCAGGTATAGCTGGCCTCCTTGAACTACAACTGAAATCGTGCAATGGTGGGGGGGACTCTTCTTTCCCTCTCAAAAATGCTATATCATTTCGTTTCACTTTTTATCACCATGAAGCGAACCAACTCCATTTCTAGCATTTAAAAGGTTGTGTGGCCAGCATGTCTCAGAAGTCGTCAATATTGTCTTGCGTAATGACACGCGAAACGAATAGTAACTTGGTGTAAGACTGGCTATCATGTATGTTCACGCATATACACAACCAAAAGTTGAGAAAGACGGAAGAAATAAAGAGAAATAAGGAAATAAAGAAGTACGGAAAGAGAAAAATATAGAGAAGGTCCTTCTAGCAAGCACGTATACACATACTCGCATACATAGATACAAACATATTAACTTGTTAGTCAGCAGTTTCATTGTTAAAGGCGAGAGTGGGGTTGGTGATGGGAGGACAATAATAGAACCAAAACTATACACTGGTCTAACGAAAAAAAAAAACGTGTAAGAAAGCAGAGCTGATTTCAATGAGATGATTCCAATGAGATTTACTGAAAACGAAAATATGTCAATGACATGCAAATATAGTAAATTCTCAATTGGAGAAGATATAATTTTATACAGGAAAGTTCGAATATCTGGTTGTTCAGCAACTAGTATGGTAATTAAAAAAAATCCACGAGAAAGTTATTCTGTGACCAACGCATAAAAGCAGTTGCCAGAAAGGAAACAAACAAAAACAGAAAAAGAAATTAATCCTTAAGGGACAACACAAGAAATTGGAATTGGTTTATTTGCTGACCACACTATTAATTGATGAATATTACTTTACCAACCTATAGTCGTCGAGGGACGTTGAGCAGGAATTATATATTTTTTCAAATAGATAGCAAATATGAGATTCACCATGCATTATTTTAATCCCATAAGCACACTATTGTGTTAACATTGATCATTTTACGAACCAATATTTATGCCTATTGTGTGTCGAGTGAAACATTTCTAATGTTACCAAAAAGAGAGAAAATATTACTATCATAAAATGGCGACGCTTTCAAACGAAAATGTTTAACTGCTAACGAGTCTTGAATCTATCACCGTTTAATTTCTCTGCTGTGACCGCGTTTACACACTGACAATGGCTTTTGAAAGCTTTAAATACTTCTGTATCCCTTGATAAGTTTTAGGTTTTACTCGACGTAGTTAATAGACAGCAGCAAGAACTTGAGTTCTGTCTGACAGACAATACACTGCCTACCACCTACCTATATATATATATACATATACATATACATATACATACATATATACACACACACACACACACACACACACCATACACACACACACACATATATATATGTGTAAGGGTGAAAAGGAACACGCGAGTTGATATATATGAAAAAACAAGTCAAAGTAGAAAATGCTAAAATAATTTTATAAAGAACATTTCTTTGTAAAGAACATGTTCTTTATAAAATTACTTTAGCATTTTCTATTTTGACTTGTTTTTTCATATATATATATATACATATATACTTTTATTTTTGTTTTACTTGTTTCAGTCACTTGACTGCAGCACCACCTTAAAGGGTTTTAGTCGAACAAATCGATCCCATGACTTATTCTTTTGAAGCATAATCCTTATTCTATCAGTCTCTTTTGCCGAACCGCTAAGTTATGGGGACGTAAACACACCGGCATCGGGTTGTTAAGCTATGGTAGGGGTACAAACACAGACACGTAGGCACACACGCATAAATATATACATATGCGACGAGCTTCTTTCAGTTTCTGTCTACTAAATCCACTCACAAGGCCTTTGTTAGGCCGAGGCTATAGTAGAAGACACTTGCCCTGGGACTGAACCCGGAACCATATGGTTGGGAATATATATATATATATATATATATATATATATATATATATATATATATATTATATATATATATATGTATATATAAGCAAAATAGCTAGTAATAAAATCTCAAGAAGAGATAGAGTGGTTACGTATAGTAAACAGTAGAGCGAGTTACCACATCAAAATGGCAGGTGAATGTTACTACTAGTTTAACCCCAGGCAGATTGTCCGCCAGCTGGTTTTCGATGCAATATTCTGCATCTTTTATATACAATATATCGCTAGAAGGAGCGAACTCCTACTAACCTCAGTCAACTAACAAGATCGCGGGACTGTCCCAGTTTCGAACTAGTTTGCTTTTCGTCAGCTGCGCCCACCTACGTAATGGAGTGATGGCTAAGATCTCCTGTCAGGGATATATTGTAAACAAAGTGACCATCGGTCACTTATTTGCAACAAACAAAGTACCTAGTTATAAAATTCCATGAAGAGATAGAGCACAGCACGTCACCAAGATGCAAATTACATGAAATACGTAAAGAAACGAGTTAAATACGTAAACAGCGAGAAAAAAGGAAAACAGGACAAGTAAACAGAGAAAGGACCCTTCATCAGTTGTCGGCTGTCTATCTACTCATCATTTCGAACATTCAACGATAATATGAGTCTTCAAAGACAGTTGCTCCTATAAATTCTAAAATAAAACTCAGGATTTATGGAGGGTCAAAGTTGGGAGCAAAAACATGACAGTGGAGACATACAAGGAAACCAAGCAAAAGCAAACATGGAGGGTCGTTAGATCAGAACGAGAGGATATGTTTGTATGTCATTATCCAGTTATATTTCAAGATTTCTTGCCAGTAGAGAAAGAGTCGGTTCCTAACCTAGGTCCAAGCCTCCGTCATTGGAATTCCAACATCAACGACAGGGTACTTTTGTATGTATGTATGCCTGTATGTATACGTGCATATATATATATATATATATATATATATATATATATATATAATATATATATATATATATACATACATTATTAATGTCGAACAAATGAGAAAAATATTCATTACACGTAGCGGATGTAGTTTTAATAAAAATATCTCTCTTTCTCTCCCTCTCTATCTCTAGTCATCTATCTATCTATCTATCTATCTATCTATCTATCTATCTATCTATCTATCTATCTATCTATCTATCTATCTATCTATCTATCTATCTATCTATCTATCTATCTATCTATCGATATAATGCTTGGTACAGCGTCACCAGATTGACTGAAATAAATTAAAATGTTAGGGAACCTAGTTGTGTGAGAAATATAAGCATTAAGCAACTTCTTTGTATGCTTTTGCAGTTTAGAGAAAGGAGTGGGGAATCTTGACAGGTTGCTCCACGAATTATTGTCCATCAAGGAAAGCATACCCCTTCTCTTATATGATGCTTTTAATAATAAAAACTGAATGTTTAAAAATAAGCTGTTACTAATTACAAACATATACTTATACTGTATGCCTTCTGTTGAGTAGTTTAGCTTTAAGAGAATGACTGAGATGGAATGGTGAAATAGTATAGCAGATAATTGTATAATATACAGTTTTGTACAACCAAATACTCTGATCAAACTTCCCCGTTGGCAATTGAACCGTTCCACCTTACCCCTGGAAGGGATGCTTTCCATGATCAGTCACACCGAATACGTTTCTTCTTCTGTCCCAAAGAAAATTGAGAAATCAATATTTGCCTCAATTTAGCTATATTTGATCCTGCAGTCAGTATCTCCAATTTCAACTGACGCTTAACATTTCTTTATGTTCAGCTTCGATGTTTCCAAATGCATCCGAATATTATTTTATTTTTACTATGTATTTCATAGATAACAAAAAAAAAAACTTTACTGCATTTATTATTTTTAAAAACTTTTATTCGTTTCATATGTCTAAGAAAAATAACCTATTGTCTGACCTAAAACATTAGTCTAAATTTAAGCAGATTCAGACACTTATGTCAAAACATATTCCATATTTATTGTTGTTCATTTAGCTTAAATATTTTTATGAAGTTTGCTCTGGTGACGCGTAGATTATATCTAAAAAAAAATACAGCAAGATTTTATAACATACTTTATAGTCGTTCAGTCTGAATGTCAACGTTGACATTACATAACACTAGATTTTTGAACACGAAACCATATATAGAAGATCTAAAGTAAACCATTTCTGCTGCTATAAGAAATGTGTTATCTATTCCTAGATAGTCTCACTCCAATGATTTTGGTGGGGTTACTGTAGCTGATATTTATGTTAGTGCTGTTGTACGTGTTACTATCAGTTTAAATCCAATGTAATAATGAGGTGGATCTCTCGAAGGATTGTAAGCCTATTTTAGTCCCTATTCATATTCAGAATATTATACCCACATATATAAATTTACACGCACGCATGCACACACTCACTGTATATATATATATATATATATATATATATATATAAATTCATAAATGAGGGAGAAAAATTGATATTAGTTTAATAATACCATTAATTTAACACCGAGTGGCTTAGCACAAAAAACTACGGAGAAAATACAAATTTATACATAAATTATTAGAGAGCTATCCACATAGTGGTAACTCTCTCTCTCTCTCTCTCTCTCTCTCTCTATATATATATATATTATATATATATATAAATATATATATATATGTTTATATATATATGTATATATATATATATATATATATATATATATATATATATGTGTGTGTGTCTCTGCGTGTGTGTGTATATATGTATGAGTAAATGTGTGTGTGTGTGTGTGCATGTGGAGGCGCAATGGCCCAGTGATTAGGTTATTGAGCGAAAACACCTAAAGCTACACGAGGCTCCGGGAGGGGGTGGTGGCGAACCCTGCTGTACTCTTTCTCTACAACTTTCTCTCGCTCTTTCTTCCTGTTTCTGTTGTACCTGTATTTCAAAGGGCCAACCCTGTCACACTCTGTGTCACGCTGAATCTCCCCGAGAACTACGTTAAGGGTACACGTGTCTGTTCTGTTGAGCGGATCAACTGGAACCCTCGTCGTCGTAACCGATGGAGTGGAAACGATATATATATACATGTAATGAAATTAATAAAGATCAGGAGACGGAGATTTACACATCCCTATTTTATTATACTGTCATTTGGACATAGACACGTTTTGGCTGCATCCGCTGCGGACTGTCATGTGTGCATTTTGGTGTTAATTTTCGATACAGCTTCTTAAGGGTCCTTTCTTTGCTGCTGTTCGAAGACGATGAGACTGAGCGAATAGGAATCTTTTAGAAGGTGTTGGTGTTACTATATATTGTCATATTAGGCAGCGAGCTTGTAGAAACGTTAGCACGCCGGGCGAAATTCGTCTGTCGTTACGTTCCGAGTTCAAATTTCGCCGAGGTCGACTTTGCCTTTCATCCTTTCGGAGTCGATAAATTAAGTACCAGTTACGCACTGGGGTCGATGTAGTCGACTTAATCCCTTTGTCTGTCCTTGTTTGTCCTCTCTGTGTTTAGCCCCTTGTGGGTAGTAAAGAAATATATATATTGTCATATTCCCTCGCGACCTGAAGATTACCCCGGCCAGTTAGGTATTTATTGCAATAAATACCTAACTGGCCGAGGTAATTTTCAAGTCATGAGGAAATATAACTATGTATACCAACACATCTTAAAAGATTCCTATTCGGCGAGTCTCATAGTCTTCTTCTGATGATCTTTGAACGGCAGCAAACAACGGACCCTAATGAAGATGCATCGACAATTAACACCAAGATGCACACATAGCAGTATACAGTAGATGCAGCCGAAACGTGCGTAGGTCCAACGGAGGCCTACATCATGTGCCTGGAGGAGGTAGTGCTGCCCTGGGTCAAGACGGTGGCTACTGGAAGACCCTATGTCTGGCAACAGGCCTCTGCACCATACCACACATGTAGGAGGACCCAGTCATGGCTGTCATACAATTTCTGCGACCACATTACCCCTAACATGGAAGAAAACTTTAAATCCATATATAACAACCATCTTTCGAATTTTAGGTACCGTGATAAGAGATGTTCAACAGCCCTTTCGGCTTTTATCTGGGAATTTAAAAACGAAGGGTCCAGTTTCACCATCAAATGGAAAATCCTCTCCAAATCCAGACCCTATATTAGCGGGTCCAAAAATGTTCAGCATGTTCTCTTGAAAAACTGTATCTCTAAAAAAAAAAAAAACCTCTAACGAATAAACAGATTTGAGGAACGAGATTTTTTCTGTATGTCCGTATTTCGAGAGACATATTTTGTCAGAATTTAAAAGTAAGCCACCGGATACTTAGCAAACCATTAACATGTTGCTTACGTCTGCTTGACATCGAATTATTGTAACATTGGTTATTTCCCTTGTATTTTTCTTCCTGTTTTCTTTTTTACCAGCGTCTTTTGTTTGAACGTTATCTGCTCAAAAGACTGCTGACAAACTGTCTTGTTTTCAGCACGATAGGTGTCGAAATAAATAAACATTTCAACCAGGAAATACTGACTAGCTTTATTTAAAAGATTTGTGACTTTATATAATAAGAATATCTTTACTCTTTTATTTCGTTTTTGGATTTGATTTGCAAGATTCTTTATGTGATTTCGTGTGTTGAAGCATATTCTGTTGTGTCTGGGGAGAGTCATTATCTTTTAGTGCTTTATCATTTAATACACTCACCGGTAAAATTTTTACTTATTTCTTTTATTTTTCTAAAATTTTCGTTGCGTCTTTCAACGTTTTCAATAGTTTTGACTCTGTTCGTTATTCACACTGCGTTCTTTTTGTTTGTTTGTGCGCATGTGTGTGGGTTAGTGCGTGTGTATGCATACACATGCATATATGTATGTATGTATGTATGTATGTATGTATGTATGTATGTATGTATGTATGTATGTATGTATGTATGTATACATGTGTGTATATGTATGTATGTATGTGTGTGTGTATATGTATGTATGTGTACAAGGGGCGTTCAATAAGTAATGCCTCTGACCCACTTGCCTTTGTTTGATCTAGCTGAAATTTTGCATGTGCAATTATGATATCTTTATAGATTAAGTGGCAAATTACAGCTCCGAACTAATTGTGGTTTCTGATTTACAGGTGTTTGAAATGAGTCAAGTGGGAAATGGAGCATGTTGAGTGTCGAGCAGTGATCCGGTTTTTGTATTTGAAATGACGCACACCACAGGAGACTTTTAATGAAATGAAAGTAACTTATGGTGATGATGCCCCATCATATGACCTCGTAAAACGCTGGCATCGTGAATTCAAACATGGTCGGAACTCTGTGGAAACAGCTCCCAGATCTGGTCGCCTCCTTCTGCCATTGATGAGGCATCTGTCCGTCAAGTTGAGGCTGCCATTTTGGAAGATCGACGCATAACTATTCGCCAAATAGCCCATGAGGTCAAGATTAGTACCGGGTCTGTGGAAACTATCATTCATGACCATTTGCATATGCAAAAGGTGTCTGCCAGATGGATTTCCAGGTTGCTCACACTTTTCCAGAAGATGAGTCAAACTTTTTCAAAAGACTGATTACACAGGATGAAACCTAGGTCCATCACTATGATCCAGAGACCAAAGCCCAGTCAATGCGGTGGAAGCACCGTGACTCACCCCCTCCAAAGAAGGCAAGGGTGCAGCCCTCTGCTGGCAAGGTCATGCTCACAGTCTTCTGGGACCAGGACGGAGTAGTGATGACAGATTTCCTGGCAAAGGGTACCACAATTACAGGAGCCTATCATGTTTCACTTTTGAGGAAATTACGAGAAGCTATCGAAACCAAGAGGCGGGGCAAGATAAGCAAAGGCATCCTCCTCCTGCAGGACAACGCTCCGGTCCACAACTCGCGTGTCGCCAGATCAGAAGCACAGGCGTGCGGCTATGAACTCTTCCCCCATCCCCCTACTCTCCTGACCTTGCACCCTCTGATTTTCACCTCTTCCCAGCCATGAAGTTGTTTTTGAAGGGAAAGCGTTTCCCAGATGATGTAGTCTTGATTTCTGAAGTCACGTCGTGGTTGGAGGACCAAGCTGGGGTCTTCTACGAAAACGGTCTCCAGAACTGCATCAAACGATGGGAAAAATGCGTACCTCTGGGTTGTTCCTATGTAGAAAAAGACTAATACCTGTGCCAAGTTTCGTTGCTCTACTGCTATGGGAAGTGGGTCAGGGGCATTACTTATTGAACGCCCCTCGTATATATGTATGTGTCCACATTTGTATGTACGTATTCTGTATATTCAGGTGTTTGCGTGTCCTTCTTGTGTGTTTTTATGTGTGCGCGTGCGTGTGTGTTTGATTTTGTGTGTGTGTGCCTCTGTCTCCTTGTGTGCGCATGTCTGAGTGTGTGTGTGTATGTTTTGAAACTATGCACCGTGTTTGTATGCATGGATGTGCATCTCAATATGTGTAGACGTGTGCCTCCATATGTATCCTTGTGTGAAGTAAAGTGTGTATATATACTCTCTTAGCTGATCGAGTATTTCTCTACCTGTTCATAAATTACCACATAGAATATATATATGTATATGTATATATATATCGTCCGTCTTTACGTTCTGAGCTCAAACTCCACCGAGGTCGTCTTTGCCTTTCATCCTTGCGGAGTCGATAAATTAAGTACCAGTTGCATATTGGGGTCGATCTAATCGACTGGTCCTTCCCCAAAAATTTCGGATCTTGTGCCTAGAGTAGAGAAATATATATATATATATATATATATATATATGCATGTATGTATATGTATATTTATGTATATATATACAATCAAAAACAATTTTTAAATTAAAAACACTCATTTCCAACATCAAAATAGCTTAACGGCAAAGAAATGCGACTACCTGACAAAATTTGATTGCAAAAGCAACTACCTATTCGGGCTTCCGAAAATTTAAAATAAAAAAATAATTACCAAGGCTTGCCTATAGTCCACCTCAACCTGCATCACTGTACAACATTCCACTGATCTCAAAGTGAGACCAATTGTGGCAGGCCCAAACAAAAACACACAAATTAAGCAACTTCAGTGATATACTCTTAAAAGCGATACTTAAACACATACCAAGTATTGTAAGAAATGACATGGACCTTCTGAACCCCTTCCCAAACATACCAATAAAGACATTTTCATCGTCTCTTTTGATGTGAAAAATCTTTATACTACGATCCCACATCAATATGGATTGGAAGCCATTAAATTATGGCTAGAAAAATACTGCAGTGAAGTTCCGGAAAGAATAAGAAAAGAATTCATCATTCAGGGCTATAAGTGTATCCTTCAAAACAACTTCTTATCTTTTAATAATAATACCACAGACAAGTATCAGGGACTGCAATGGGTACTAAAGTTACCCCACCTTATGCTAATCTGGTGATGGCCTACCTAGAATTACAAATCGATGAACAATCCAAATCAAAATACGACCTGCCTTTCCACAAATACCTGTTGGAGAATTGAAAATGCTACTTGGATGATTGCCTCATCCTATGGTCTCACACACTCAACCAACTCATTGAATTCAAAAACAGTGACAAAAACCATATCAAATTTACAATGGAATATAGTCAAGACCAACTTCCATTTCTAGACATCCTTATTATAAAAAAGGCACCAAAATTGAATCTGATATCCACTATAAACCAACTGATTCCAAAGAATACCTCGTGTTCACATCCAATCACCAAAGCACACGACGACAAACATCCCCTTCAATCTAGCGAGAAGAATCTGTATAATTGTCTCAAATTATAGAACACGAAATAAAAGACTCCAAGAACTAAAAGCAGCATTAGTTGAAAATGGAATAGAATGAGCTAAGACAATTGATATCCAAGACTTACGAAAACCGAAAGACACTCAAGGTACATTAAATGGTCTTCCATATCATTCAACACATAATCCAAGAAATACAGAAGCTTACACGATTATATACAAGAACATCCTACTACTGAGTCAAGACCCACGTCTAAAGAAAGCACTCGAAACCAATAAAATAATAAAAAGCAAGAGACAACCCAAATCCCTTAAAAACTTACTCACCAATGCAAAATTATCCAACACAAGCCCAACACCCACCGTTAAAAATGTGGTCGTTCCAACTGCAGGACTTGCATCCACCTCATTGAAGGAAGAATATAAAAATTCCAGTTGGGACACACTTTTGTCGGAAAAAAATAACTTCACCTGCGCATCAAAAAATTTATTTTATGCTGTTAGTTGGGAAATGTGCCACAAAGACTACATAGGGCAGACTAGTCTTACTCTCAGAGATAGGATGACAGTCCACCGCCAACAATTAAGGGACCTCACCACAAGACAGATACCACTTAGTGGCCACGTAGAACTCTGTGCACAGAACAAGTCCCCCAAATTCCTAGTTTTCCTACACAAACATACTCAGAGACACACACACATACTTGCGTAGACGCACATAGCATCCCCACCAACACAACACACAAAAACATAAACACGTGCACACACAGACGCTCACGTACACACACGAGCAAACACATACACACACATGCGTACACATAGCACTCTGACAAATATAAATCACACATATACACACAAACACAAAAATTTACTCATATATACGCACCATCCTGCTAAATATAAAACACAGACATACACAGACACATACACATACCACACTGAGCTCTAAGATCAATAAAAAAGCCCACACACAAACACAAGCACACATATATATATATATATATATATATATATATATATATATATATATATATACATAGAAACGTGCACAGAGACACACATACTCACAACATTTCGAACTCTAAGACCAGTTCCAAAAATCACTGAACCATGACAGAGTAGCCCAGAAACAAAAAATCTTTTTGATTCCACAATGCTCTCCCCCACCAATCAACCTCTCACACTATTTAAAAAATACCAAACATTTCTCATATACACACTACAAGACAGGGGATGATGGATGGAAAGGTTGGTTATTCCCCTAAAATTCTGTATAAATACTTAAATATGATCCCTTCTGTATATGTGCTTCTACACAACCCTGATTTTTGATGAACTTAAAATAATTATGAATTTATTTTACTACCTATTTTGAACACTTTCATGTAAACAGTTTAAACAAAAAGCTACTCTTAACATTTTCTTATCATTATCAAAGACTGTATAACTGTATTTTAATACAATTATGATAACCATTTTGTAACACAACAAAGTTTATACAAAGCTTTGCAATTTACTTTTGATAATTTTTTTTAAAAAGTGAAACCAGTCAAGTTAATAAACATCTTTAAACCCTCTTTCCTATATATATATATATATATTATATATATATATATATATATAGATATATATATATATATATATATATATATAGGCGTAGGAGTGGCACTGTGGTAAGTAGCTTGCTTACGAACCACATGGTACCGGGTTCAATCCCACTGTGAGGCACCTTGGGCAAGTGTCTTCTACTATAGCCTCGGGCCAACCAAAGCCTTGTGAGTGGATTTGGTAGACGGAAACTGAAAGAAGCCTGCCGTATATATACTAGGCTTACAAAGAATAAGTCCTGGGGTCGATTTGCTCGACTAAAGGCGGTGCTCCAGCACGGCCACAGTCAAATGACTGAAACAAGTAAAAGAGCAACCTAAAAGAGTAAAAGAGCATATATATATATATATATATATATATTATATATATATATAATATATATATATATAATATATATATATATATGTATATATATGTCTTTATTGTCCACAAAGTGCTAAACATAGAGGAGACAAACAAGGACTGACAAAGTGGTAACTCGTACTTATTTAATCGACCTCGAAAGGATGAAAGACCGGCGGAATTTGAACTCAGAACGTAATGACAGACAAAATACCGCTAGGCATTTCGATCGGCGTGCTAACGTTTCTGACAGTTCGCTGCCTTTCTATATAACTTACTGTTAATAAGAGCCAGGGTGCGTTGCTTATATGAGAAAAATGTATAAACGAAAAGTAAAATAACGTATAACATATATTTTACTTTTCGTTTATACATTTTTCTCATATAAGCAACGCACCCTGGCTCTTATTAACAGTAAGTTATATATAAAGGCAGCGAGCTGTCAGAAACGTTAGCACGCCGAGCGAAATGCCTAGCAGTATTTCGTCTGTCATAACGTATAACATATATTGAGTGCACAAGCAGACGGAAGACAGACTCAGAAGGTCCCTAATTCTTTATCAGTTGTCAAGCAGATGGTATTACTCAGTTTCACACCATTAATGATAAGGCTGAAAAGCCTCCCATGCTGGCGGTTCCCGCGAAAGTTGTGGAGAATATAGGGCCGAGAGGAAAGAATACATGGATCACCAGCGATACAAAAGTGGACATACGAAAGGGAATAAATATAATTTGGGACGACAGACGAAGGACAAAGACGGAAGAAATAAGAAACGAACTTAATACAGCATCAGGAACAAAAGAATACGAATGGTGCATAACCTTTAGAGGACAATCCTAAAAGATAAAAGCGACAAAAAATAAGACGTATACCAGTGGGACACAAAAAATTTAGGACCGGTCAGCTACGAGACCAGTATAAAAAGAGAGACAAAGAAAGGGTGAACCCGGGTCACGTGTCAACAGCAGGCAAATGAAAAAGAGGGCGAGACAGAGAGAAAAAGGGAAATGGATGAAGCGGAAAAAATGAGAAAGAAGAAAGGCTAGTAATAGAAGTAAGAGGGTTAGAGAGAAAGAAAAAGAGAGAAAGAAAGGAAAGACACAAAGAGAGAATAAAGAGGAAAGGCTAGAAATAGAGTAGCATGTATATATAAATAATATACTGTTAACAAAAGCCAGGGTGCGCTGCTTTCCGTTTTATATCAGGTCATCCCATAAATCCTGCTCGAATTTTGAATAAAGAAAACAAGTGATCAAATATTATATCTAATTGAAATTTAATCATCAATGTACTTTCCTTGATTATCTATGACTTCCTTCCATCTATTTACAAGCTTTTTAATACCATCAATGTAAAACTCCTTTGGTTTCGAAGCGAACAACTCTGAAATGTCAGTTTCGACCTCCTTCTGGCTTGCGAAACTTATGACCCCCAAATGATTCTGAAAACTACAAAACAAATGGTTGTCTGAAGGAGCAAGGTCGGGCGAATAAGTTGGATGAGGAATTTATTAAAACTTTAGCTCGGGTTGAACAGGTACATCATTTTTGCCATCGTCTTCCTGCTTTTCAACGCACTTCTTTCAGCGGTCTACAAGCGTGGCTATTCCATCGGAGTGTAGCCGATTCAGTTATGGAATCTTATTGAGGACAACTTATAAATTTAAATCAGGCCAAGCTTTTACTGTGAAAAAGCATGTTACTGGTGGTTCGAAAAATTTAATATATGTTATCAAATGCAATGGTCAAACTAAACTCGCTTTAAAATCGAGAATAAATATTATTCATCGTGAACGAATACCTGATCCTAAAACTAACCAAAATCCGCTCAGTGAACAACTAGACACATGCGCAAAATCCAAATTTCCCAAATTTCTGGTTTTCCCACTCTCTCAATGAACTGACGATACCACTGACCAAATAAGAATTAATCAGGAAAGTTCATTTATTAAAAAATACAAGTCACTGTTGAACAGGTTGTAAAAATATAATATACGATTCTCCTTTCTCCCTGATTTAGTTATTGCAGAATGTCTTCTTTGGCTCGTTTTTAAGAAAACTCAAATTCACATACCAGCCATCATTCAACTTATGTACCCCATTTCTTGTTATCTTGAGGAAGCACTCCGCCGGTTACGACGATGAGGGTTCCGGTTGATCCGAATCAACGGAACAGCCTGCTCGTGAAATTAACGTGTAAGTGGCTGAGCACTCCACAGACACGTGCACCCTTAACGTAGTTCTCGGGGATATTCAGCGTGACACAGAGAGTGACAAGGCCGGCCCCTTGAAATACAGGTACAACAGAAGCAGGAAGTAAGAGTGAGAGAAAGTTGTGGTGAAAGAGTACAGCAGGGATCACCACCATTCCCTGCCGGAGCCTCGTGGAGCTTCAAGGTGTTTTCGCTCAATAAACACTCACAACGCCCGGTCTGGGAATCGAAACCGCGATCCTATGACCGCGAGTCCGCTGCCATAACCACTGGGCCATTGCGCCTCTACTCTTGTTATCTTACTTAACTGACACGCCATTAAGAAAGAAGGGGTATCTTTTAACCTGTTCAATGGGAGTGAACTAGCACTAACTGATAAAAATTTTCTTCGACAGACTAATCAATAATTATCTATAACATTTTATGCAAACAGTTATTATATTTCTTATTCATACTGCTCCTTTCTAACTGTCATATAACATATTCAATGGAGAAAAGCTTTTATGCGACCTTTCCGAGCAACTACCAGATGACCTTATCACAAGATAGCTGACCAATCAATTTTTAAGTTAAAAGGTAGCACGCTGAACTACATTTATACTTTGAAAACTAACTATTTTTATAACAATGGCCAGAATAACCACGATTCGCGACAAAGCTCCATATGCTATACACTTCTGAAAATCTATTATGAAACTGGCAAAGTGTGGTCCTACATTTTAAAATATAATTAAATTCTATTTAATTCTAATATATTATCTGTGTATTTTCAACTTCATTTCTTCTATTTCTTCATTCGTTTGGATTTAAAATAATTTCTCCTCGACCCTAGCTCTCTTTCTCTCCATATATATATATATGTATGTATGTATGCATGTATGTATGTATGTATATATATATATATATATTATATATATATATATATATATATATATATATATATATATATATATATAATATATATATATATATATGTATGTATATATATATATATATATATATATATATTCACGCACGCGCATCTGTATGTGTGTGCGTGTGTGTATTCGAAGTTCATGTTTTTCATGATTGTTATTTAAAATTCTTAAAATTAAACTCATCAGTTTATATAATTTGTATAATATATTTTGCCCTTAGTCTTAATAACTAAAACAGACATTAACGTAGCTTGATACAAATAATTTATTATTAATTTTAAAATAACAAATCTCGTAATTCAGTCATCTTTAGCTGTAGTTTTGATAACTTAAAAACAATTTTCATAGAATTAAAATTTCATGCAAATAATTAGTATATGATTTCAGTATCTTATTTCTATCTGTTTTCAAAAATATCTCAAGTATTCAATGATGTTTTGCTCGATTATTTGCTATGATTTGGATTTCCTTAATCAGATTGTATTCATTGGATAACATGTCTGCTTTGAAAAATGCCTTGTTTGAGGTAACGAGATATGGCAAGGGAAGGGGTCGGGCATGGAATTAAAAATTCATATTTGCTATTGGTAATGAGATAACTATAATCGATTTTCCAGGTTTTATTACAATTTAACATAAAAATCAAACCTAATTGGTCATTAACTACTTTCTGATAGCATCAAATATTGGCGCCTACCACAAATATAATCATAGTAGCATACGCTCCGAAGAGGATGTAGTTATTACCGAGTTATAACTACTGACAACTCTTTCTTATTTCTGCGAGGATTTTCATGAAAGTTAGATGCTAGTGACATCAATTTTGGGATGTACTTTCTGTACTATTTTTCTTCACTACTGAAGTACTAATGTCTTCCTATACCTTCAAGAAACACTGGTAGTGTATCAAAAGACATTTAGAAAATATAGAGTGATTCGTCAATAATAGGTGTAGGAACCAATTATTCTGTTTTCTTTTCTTGATGCCACATTCGGAAACAATTCAAAAAATTCTTGATCTTAATAAGCATTAGACCATTTCCTTCTCCACATCAGTTAAAGCGCACCTTGCCATTTACATCCACACACATGCACACATTGGAATCAAGATATTAGAGAAACATGCTATGTGGAACAGCTGGAAGCAGAGACGATGGAAGGTTGCGTATGTGTACTCTAAGTAATGATATCTGTTATAAAACCACGTGGTGTGTAGGTCGTAAGATTTGTAGCAGTGAGAATGGGTGTTGAAGGTATGATTAGTGGCGTAATAATTCGAGATCACTGTTTCCTGTTTGTCGTGTTATTCAAGTAAAGCATTTTACTTATGTAACATGCGTTTGTAACCCGTAGTTCTGAGCAACTGGAGAGCTTTCTCTTGGTAGATGTCAGTTCACATTACAAGAACTATCGTAATCTGGTCTGATTTCTATAGGAGTGATTTTAAGTGATATTAAGTAATTTGAGACACTAATAACATTAAATACATGCAAATCGCAGTTGATCTGTTCAAAGTCAGGTGTCTGTTTAAAACTTGAATGATTAGGCGCGGTTTTATCGTCCGAGATCGACATCTGATCATTATAACGATACGAGTACCATCCCTCGGTAATGTTTTACTAAGGAAATACTCAATATCAATATGCAGATCAAACTTATTCATGTGGTTTGCTCTTAATATGGCTGATATTCATGTTACTGTGTATAATGGACCATTAACCATAAAAGATGGATAAAGTACCCAGATTGGTGACTGAGCACCATGTGGACTGGTGAATTTGAATTTAAACGAAGTAATTAGACAAGTCATACATTTATATGAATGTAATTTTCTTGTTAATGACCACATATCTTACAGACCTGACATATTAAAGCATTGTGATCTTTTTACTGTAATATATTGGACTGTTGTTGTTTTACCTCGTATTGAATGTTAGATGCATGTATTAAATGCATTTCATCTGTGACGATCGCATCTTATTTTTCCTCACGGAAGTCTGTTTCTAGGAAATCATTACCAAATATTCTATTTTGTTTGCTTGTAATACTGGAAAGAATTTTGTTTGTTTGCAACCTAGAAGGAAATTTAGCCATTATTTCTAGCAGGTCCAGCGACCATGATTTAACTTTTTCTTTGCCGTAAGTTATTCTCAAACCAAAATACTTTTGAAAAATAGTCTTAGGCGTGAGTATTGTTTTTAAACATGTAAAATTCCAGAAATTCTAATAAATGATGCATTCAGTCATTTATCATAACCGGCATTTGTCTTATCTGAGAAGGAAATATACATTTAAACTATTATATGCATGCTTTCTTCGCCACATACCATCACTCTCTATACATAGAGAGATTATCTTCATTTCCATTCTGACTTGCATCAGAAAACATTACAGTTTTCCGATAGCCATTGACAGACAGCGAACTTTTACCTGTTTACCTTTGGAACTAATATATATTTCTGCACTTGTTTCCAACAGTCACTTTTAGCTAAGTGAATGTAGCGCTATTTCAGTATGTTCTCTATCTTTCTCTGCAGGGCATCTACTTTCATTAAATTTACTTGTAATGTCCTGTAATGACTTTCGTCGATTCGATTTATATTTCTAATCAAATAGCTGTCATCCCCTTGGCTGATCTGACATTGTTGACTGCTTCTTATTGCTCTTTTTTCACATTTGTTGTCTGAAAAAAACATACTTTTAAACGAACCTGCTGTCGATTATAATAACAATTTTGTCACTTCAGATATTTTATATTCTACTTCTTTCAATGGTGGTAGACTAATTTCCTTCCCATTGTGTCTTCACCTTAGCTTTACATATTCTGACAGTTTAGTAGAACAGTTTACGTATGTGTAAATATGGATCAACGTTTGAAAAGAAACCTCATACTATGTAGAAGATATATTTATTTACTCCTCTAATGTCCCCACAATGTGAACACTTCTTAGATGATGGGATATATATATTTTTTTAACAAAAGGTTACCTTCTATTTTTCTTTTAGTGGAAGTGACAGTGAGAGGAAACTACTCTGTTATAATAGTAAACAAACATATTTTAATCGTATGTTGGATTTTAGACATGATATTTCTGAAAACCGTTTCAGAATAACCTCTAGAGATAGTCGTCAGGCAAATCAGCCAATAATACAAAACTTTCAAAGGGAATTCTGTAATCATTCTAGTGACTAGAAGAATGCAGTAAGAGTAATATAAGATTTCTCAAAGTAAGAAACTAATGTTTCCATAGAACTTTTATATATTATTTAAATGGATTTACATTTTTTCTGACCCCAAAACTTCCCTTAAAAAGCATATTCCTTCTTTATCTCGCAAGACATTAACATCGTATCCCTGTTGGAATTCCCTTTCATTGCAATGTATACCATTACTAGCATTTAAGTCTCGTACTTACTCATATTATCATCTGTAAATTTTACATTCGGTAAAGACTTTCTATGAGATCGAATTTGAGAAGAATAATCTTTTCTACACTAGGTACAAGGCCTGAAATTTTGGGGAGGGAGCTAGTCGATTACATCGACCCCAGTGAGTCACTGGTACTTAATTTATCGACCCCGAAAGGATGAAAGGCAAAGACGACCTCGGCAGAATTTGAACTCAGAACGTAACAGCAGACGAAATACGTATTTCTTTACTACCCACAAGAGCCTAAACACAGAGGGGACAAACAAGGACAAACAAACGGATTAAGTCGATTATATCGACCCTAGTGCGTAACTGGTACTTATTTAATCGACCTCGAAAGGATGAAAGGCAAAGTCGACCTCGGCGGAATTTGAACTCAGAACGTAGCGGCAGACGAAATACTGCTACGCATTTCGCCCGGCGTGTTAACGTTTCTACCAGCTCACCACCTTAATTCGAGAACAATAACGTTCGAAGAAAGACAGTATAAATTACGCAATGGGCGAGACACAGTAGAACAGCAGCAGGCCAAACGTAATTTAGATGGAAATTTTATATAAGGGATATAACGTAAGGAATTTTAGTAACCATCAAAGAAACAGTGTTCGCACTAGGGATTGGAAAATAGTTAATCAATGCTGGTGTATCAATCTTTTTTCTTTCTTTATCTGGCTTCCTTTGTCATGATTTGAAGGTACAACCGACCAAATTATGCCTTCAAATTAAAGGCCGTTTAAAATAGTCATGATAATCTTTTCTACTCAAGGCACAAGGCCCGAAATTTTGGGGGAGGTGACAGTCGATTAGATCGACCTCAGTACACAACTGGTACTTAATTTATTGACCTCGGCGGGATTTGAACTTAGAACATAAAGACAGACGAAATACTGCTATGTGTATGTCTATGTATGTGCCTATGGTTGTTTTCCTACCACTGCTTGACAACCGGTAATGGTTTGTCTATGTCCCTCTTAATTAGCGGTTTGGCAATAGATAACGATAGAATAAGAATCAGGCTTCAAAAATAAGTACTGCCATCGACTTTTTCGACTAAACTATTCAAAGCGGTGTTCCAGCATGGTTGCAGTCCAATGACTGAAACAAGTAAAAGATCATACCAGGTTCATTCAAAAGTGTTCTCGTACTTCAAGCTTTAGTATATATTTTCCCCGAAATTACACACGTAAAACGTTTATTCATCAAAATATGCCCCAATATTTTATTGTTTATTGCCATTGTCTTCCCAGAAGTTCAATTGCACGCTTATACTATTTGGCTGGTTTAGAGGCCACCGCTGTCAATCTCATCCACGTTGTTGAACTTCTATTCGCGCTGGAAATCAGCCACGATTTGGAAAAGGTGGTAATCTGGTGGTGCAAGGTTTGGACTAAAGGCAGGCTGAGGCAGCACTTTTAGCCCCTTGTTTTCCTCACGTTTGCGCGTGATCACATTGGCGGGGTGTGCTGTGGCATTTTCATGCTTAGGAATACACGTTTTCGATTGACCAATGTCGGGTAGCGGGCTTTCAAATTACCATATACTCACAACAGTTTGTCAGCATGAAGTTGAGCGTTTAAACCCTGACCATCTAGGGAAGTTCTAAGTGTAACACACATATATGTATTTGTATGTGTGTGTTTATGGATGAATGGATATATCATGTAATAACTACTTGTTGCATACACCCTACAATGACAAATATTGCGTCTGTGTTGTCCTTGTTCGCAAACGTGTGAGCTATTGCCATTATAGAGTAAAATCGAAGATATAATTTTTAGCAGAGAAGTATATACTACGGCCCGTCTGCTTAATATTTTCTCGCAAACATCAACACTATATTTACTGTCTGTAGTAGTTTCATATGTAGGAAAGGATAATTAGATTTATAGCGATTTGTCAATAGAAATTTAATCTCTAAGGAGTTGACAGACGTTATGGAAATAGTTCCAGACAGAAGCACAAAATGGGTTGCATAATCAAGAAATCGTTTATGTGAAGCGACTTATAACAAACGAACAATTTGATGAATAAATCTTTACATTTCCGATGGAAAATACTTCAAGTATAATCTAAGTTGTTTAGTTTATTGACTCTGGGAATATAAAAACGATAGTATCAAAGACTGTAAGATTTAAATTGAACTTAAAATACGCCGGATATTGTCTCTTCCACTCAATTTTCTAATTGTTGTAAGGATTTTCAAATGAGAGGGTAGGGCGACAGTCTTCAACGAAAATGTGGGAAACTGTTGGGTGAGAATGATGGAAGTGGAAGTTCCTTAAGATGTGTATTTTGTTTAATCGCAAAAAATTTCCTATGCTTTTGTAACTTTGTAATATTGAAGTTTTCGTCCGAGCCTTGATGATTAATAAAGAAACCCTTGTTGATGCTGTTGTTGCTGGTATAGTTGTTGTTGTTTTTTTCGCTTGTTTTTCTTTATGAGGACGGTAGAGGGGGGGGGGGTGAATTAGCAGAATCGTTCGAGCGTCAGCAAAATGCCTTGCTGTATTTTTTTTCGAATCCTTACATTCTGAGTTCAAAATCCGATGCCCCTCCCTCTTATCTCTCCTGAATCGATAACACAAAGTACCAGTCAAGTAGCCGGGTCAACGGTATCGACTAACTTTCTCCTCTTAAAATTGTTGGCTTTTCACCAAAGGTAGAGCAACTATTGATATTATTATTGTTGTTCTGGTTATTATTATAATTAAATAGAAATATCGCGTTACCGAATCCAATTGCTGAATTCGATTAAATCAAATATTCTGTAGTAGCATCTATTAATCCAAATACTTTACACAAACAGTATTTACGCTTGTCAGAGTAGATAAAATTTTGTTCTTATACCAGAGTTTAAATTTTTCATTACGAGATACAAAAGATGTTATTCACATAGTAATAAATATTTTTTGCTTATGTATGCTCATAGCCTCGAAATTTAGAAGAGGGTTATAGCTGAATTTGCCTCCTGTTTTATTGGTACATATTCTGTCTAATCTAGAGGGATGAAAGGCAAACACGACATCGGCCGGATTTGAACTGCCAGCAGAACAGATAATAATATTGATAGACAATAACTTCTAACAATGTTTCACTTCCATTATTGGCTATAGATGTAGTGGTGAGCATGTAGAGAAATCATTGGCTTTGAAACACTTTCTATAGCCTTTTACAAACTTTGAATAGAAAAATCAACCGCTGAGATCCCAAGATTCTGTGAAAACAATAACAAGTAACAATTGAGAAGGAAATGATGTAAATGAAAGTTTTAGATTGTTGTCAATATTCTTATGCAGGCGTAATACGGTTAATTTTACTGTAATTTCACCGTAAACATGCTTCAGGGTAAAGCTGGAGGGAAATAAGAGTAAATACTTTCAGAAGAATTACTGATTCCAAGTGGATATCTTTCACATTTTCTCTTGAGGAAAGGATTCAAATTATTTCTATTGAAAATTGAAAGGTTTTCACATTTTGTATGAAAGAGTAATGCAGAGAAAGTTTCAATTATACAATAATGAAGACGGAAGAAGGTAAAGTCGAAAATAACGCAGACGACAAACCTGATGATGACAATAATGATTATAATCACGCTGATGTTCATTATATTGAATAAAATATAATTTTATACTTCTAAACCTAATAATGTCGTGCATTAGAGTGATTGAAAGTGATGACATATGATCCGATGATATTTGTCCCAGTATAATTTTCCTTTCAAATCGCAGTAGATTTATATTTGAAATCTTCTTACTTCCGTGAGTAATTGAATAGAAAGGTATGAGAGGTTTATATACTAGGTTCGAATAAATAGAATATACCCGATATTTTTATGACTATAAAAGTGTTTATTATTTATATACATTTTTTATACAGTTTACTATTTATATACAATCATTTGTATAATCCCTTCCAGACATCCCCAATTTCTTTCTCACCCCGAAACGTAATCTCTACCAAACCGTAATTGCCCCTGCATCTATTTGTTGACCCAACCACTTATTTAGCGGAACTGCCTAACATATATGCACGTTCTGCAAAATGCATCATGACTCCGGATCTTATAGCATTTCTCAGCAGACGACTCGCCGGATCGCAACCAATTTTATTCCAATAATCACAAAGAGTGTACGTGTTTAATTCCTCACTCATTAAAACAGTTAGTAAGGTGACTGAATTTATCATTTCAAGTATGTCCCTCCAAATGCATAAAAAATTAAGTGAGTCACCCAGCTCCGCCGCAGCCCTTAACACAAAACAAGGCCTACGACACAGAGAAATTTAACTATTCCTAAAAATTCGGTGGCATTTACCTAACAATGCAACACTTGCAAGACCGCTAACCGAATTGTTAAAGGTGCATTTGTGCATCGTTCAGACATCAAATTGCCGTCGAAGGACCGCCTCCCAAACTGCGGGTAGCTCTTCTAACTCTGGTCCCTTACAAACAGAATCTGAGTCATATTTGAATCTTTCTTATCAGAAACAATGAATCATTCGATAGTCATCCGCAGAGAAAGCCTCTAACTTTGCTGTCCACTTTACTTCAAACTCCTCACTACATACACTTGGCAATTCTATTTTAAATTTGTTCTCTTCCACTCTACTACATTCCAGAACTTGCATACGCACAAAGTGTGTATGTAAACAGTGACTTGAAATCAACAAATTCACCAACACTGACATTATTCATTCTATTGTTCTCCAACATTACACTCCAGACTTTACCCTATGCTCACATAGTCTTTAATATACCCCTCTCTACTGAGATCTTCACAGATCTTTGAAAAATTGCAACAGTAGGTTTTCTCCCTAAGAACAGCAAACTCTGATTCTACCAAATATTTCCCTGTTACACTCTCAGTACCTCAAAGATACTTGGGTCTGCTGTTATTGATGACCTTCCCCTGCATCTTAAATTGCTCTCTCTAACCACTCATAAGATTTCCGTAGAATATGACGAGAGGTGATTTCAGCTATTATGTCAGTATTCTCTCATTTCAAAGAAAGTAATGTTGTCGCCGAAGGTATCAGTAAAGTTCTCGACTGTGTCGGACATATGGAAGTTGCCTGAGCTCCATCTGTATCTCATATTCAGGATCGGTAGGTACCTAACAAATTGTTTTATTACGGTGTATGTTATCAGAGCTCTTTTTGTCATTCTATCAATTGTGGTGTGCGTCGCAACTTGATTGACAACCATTGACGCACTAATGAGGGTCAAAATGAAGGATTCCTCTCAACATCTGAAACAATGCTGCTTCTTTACACACCGATAGCTTAGGCTACACCCAAAAAAAAAAACAACTCGACTGATTGGAATAAAATCACTCACAGACATGCTTTAGTCATCTATCCTGTAGATATGCTGCCTACTCTCTCTTTCTCTCTCTCTCTCTGTTTTTTTCAGCTGCAACTATAATGACCTCTGTTTCGTGAAACTATCTGGTCCCGTCATAACTTCAACCAGGCACAATCCTTTTCACTCAACGCCTGTGCAATTCTGTATCTAATCCTCTAGATCTTGTGATTATTGCTACTCCCAGGACTTTCTGTAATTTTCTTCCTACTAATTTGTTTCCTATCTGTAAATTTTAAATTGCAACCGCATAAACGGAGCAGTAACGGTATCAATCTCAACAGCTTCGGAGGGCCTGCGAAAACTATGGGAACTATCGAGTTCTCTAGATCTAGAAAGTAAAATAATTGCAAGAAATCCCATGCTCTAATCTTTACATAATATGTAAATTAACTAAGATACGAGAGATTCTTAATTATATTAACTGCTGACACCGGTAAAAGACCACGCATTTTCGTTTGGGAGGAAGGATAAAATTCATTTTAACGACCTCCACGGGATAAAATCGAAATTCCCGTCACTTAGGATAATAAAACTTAAGCCGATGATATAAACAGGATTTAGAAATGCTTCTGCACATGAAAGGCTAGAAATCCAGAAATTATTTGACCAATTTCAGATAACCCATGATACATAAAATCAGTTTTAACAAGATTGATATTCCATTGTTGCATATAATAAAGTTATTTAACCCGGCATAGTATTTGGTGATAAATGATACACTTAATAAAGGAATAAAATGCAATAAGTTTCATACATTGAAAAGAAAGCTATTTAAGTTCTGAATCCAATTCACTTTCCCAGTGTTAACAGAAGTAGTAATGATAGAACTAAACTACATATCTATCTATCTATCTATCTATCTATCTATCTATCTATCTATCTATCTATCTATCTATCTATCTATCTATCTATCTATCTATCTATCTATCTATCTATCTATCTATCTATCTATCTATCTATCTATCTATCTATCTATCTATCTATCTCTCTCTCACTATCTCTCTCTCTCTCTCTCTCTCTCTCTCTCTATCTATCTATCTATCTATCTATCTATCTATCTATCTATCTGTCTATCTATCTATCTATCTATCTACCTATCTATCAATCTGTCTGCCTGCCACTATAATGTCAAAAGTAGATAATGTACTCTGAGTTTCGTTCTTGGCTGTTGACAATGATCATGAGCAGAACGGGTAATAACGAAACTCGGAGAATGCTTCTAACTCTTGATATAACAATTAAATATATCTATATACTGTACCTAAATGTTTGCACTCGGTAAATATATATTTTAATATTCTATGTTGTTCTAACATTACGATTATATACAAGAGTAGTGCCAAAATAATGCAAAAGTGGTATAACATTTTTATGAAAGTTATTCAAATTGCACAAGTTGCTAGAGTAATACTCACTTTGTATTTACTCTTCCTGTTCTTCTCGGTTGCCAGCAAATTAAGGATTCCAAACAGGGTGTCGACTCTCCGACATTCACTGAAAAACAAAGTTTGTTGACGGAGATGACACTGTTGGCAAAAATAATGATCACAAATGGTTAAGAAAATTTAAAAGGGAAACGAACATTGAAGACACACCGCACAGTGGGAGTACACCAACTACGGTCACTGATACGAATCGTTAGCGAGTGGAGGAATTGATTAGCAAGCCTCAAGATTTGTCTGCTTCGAGATTCACCGTTCTGAAAACAAGAATTTTTTAAAGTTCTCGAAGTTCCTAAATTCTTATAATCTATCTATCTATCTATCTATCTATCTATCTATCTATCTATCTATCTATCTATCTATCTATCTATCTATCTATCTATCTATCTATCTGTCTGTCTGTCTGTCTGTCTGTCTGTCTGTCTATATGTCTGTCTGTCTGTCTGTCTGTTTGTCTTCCTTTATGTCTATCTTTCTGTCTGTCTTTCTTTCTGTCTGTCTGTCTTCTTGTCTGTCTACATATATATTTCATAATATATATAAAGATAAATACATATATAATAATAATAACAATGATAATAATAATAATAATAATGATAATAATAATAATAATAATAATAATAATAATAATAATAATAATAATAATAATAATACTGATGCAGTACCAGGCAGTGGCTCTCATGGCTGCTTATCTTAACTGATTGGAAGTGTTATCATATACATTGCTTTGTCTTCTTCTTCTTCGTGCAGATGGGTAGAGCATGTAGTTCGAATGAAAGATGATAGTGTTCCGAACATTCTTTTGTCTGACCAACAAGCAGAGGGCCATCGCGGTAAGGGAAAACCTATCCTTATGCACAAAGATAAGCTGAAACAATCACTAAAGTTTCTACAGCTTAATTTGACATCGTGGAAAAGTCATTGCTTAGATCGATCTGCATGACGTAAAATGTGTCATGCTGCATCAAAACAATTTGAGTTGAACAAACAGAGCAATAAAATAATTATATCACCAGACACATTTGACCAATCCCAAGCAAAATCAAAATCATCAGTGTCCGCAGTGTGACTTCATAGTAAATACCATACCTGGACTCAAATTATATTCACATATCCATCGCAAATAGATGCAAGTTGTTTTATTCTTTTATTTGTAAAATTGTTTTTTTTTTCTTTTCTCACTTTTTAAAAATTCTCTCATTCAAACACTCATGCGTCACTATCGATGGGAGTGACCATCATTATTATTATTATAAAAGCAGTGAGCTGGTGGAATCGCTAGCACACAGGATTTGGCCCGTCTTTACGTTATGAGTTCAAATTCCGCTGAATTCTCGACCTTGCCTTTCTTCCTTTCGAGATCAATATAATATGTACTACAGGGTGGATGGAATGTAACCAGGCATTAGAAATTGCTTATAGAATTTTTAGTATCACTGAGGTCATGACGAAAACATTTTTTAAACAGACAACACTAATGGGGATTTCTTATTTTCTTATTGTCTTATTTCTTATTTCTTATTTTCCAGATGGCCGGTCGCTCTTCTGTCCAGGAGCGAGCTAAGATAGCAGCACGCTATGAAGTGTGGAATTCCATTGTTTTGGTTCAGAGATGGTGGCGTACATGGAAAGGTAAACGTGCAATACTACGTCAAGAGACATTAAAAAGTTGTCATGTAAAGCTGATGATCACAGGTTCTGTGAACGGTACAAGAAAAAGTGGCCGTCCAACCACATCCCGTGCAGCGGAGGACGTGGCAATAATGCGGGAAATGTTTAATCACAACCCACAAAAATCCCACACGGCAAGCAGCTCGTGAAAGTAGACTAACAAGACGCGAATACGTACGGTGTTGCATAAAGAATGGAATTTTCGTCCGTGGAAACCCTATTACGTACAAGAGCTAAAACCTGATGATTGTGACCGTAGAAGTCCAGAAGTCCAGACCTACAACAAGAAGTCCAGATCTCACTCTATGTGATTTTACCAGTGGGGCTACACAAAAGAGGAGGTGTACAAGACAAAACCTCGCACACTGGAGGACTTAGAGACATGGATTCATGACGTTTTCAATGATTTCCCAGACGACATCCTTCAGAAGGCTGTTCATTCCATCCTTGGACGTTTAGTTGACACCACCGATGCTTACGTTGAAATATGGAGATTTACTTTAATTTTCCCATGTAATAAAGAACAGGTATCATTTGTTTCAATAAATTTGTAAAAGGAATATGGATATCATTACCAATTTTTAATGCCTACTTACTTTTCACCCACCCTGTAGTTGAATACTGGGGTGGATGTAATCAACAAGACCCCCACCTCGATCTTGCTGGTCTTGTGCCGAAATTTCAAATCATTATTATTATTATATCTGACACGACTTAGATTTTCATAGGCTTCTTACAGAAGGCTAGCTCATCCAGGCTCAGAAAACCGAAAACTGTTTTAAATAATAGAATATACAACACCTACTAAATGTGTTGAGTGCCTCTTTGTTTCGTTTCTTCACTCACTCTACCCACTACACACATTTTTTTCTCTCCTTGTTTTTTCTGTGTCCATTTTTGTAGAAGAGCATAGGCTCGAAACGTAAAAGACTTTTTCTATTCCTGAGTATTATACTAATACATCTGTTTGTTTTGTACACCACCTGTCTTCGTCTTTTGCTTTTTTCGTAAACTCTTCCTATATATATATATATATATATATATATATATATATATATATATATATATATATATATATATATATATACACATATATACAGTATATATTAGAAAATTTAGACAAATACATATAATTAGATTAGTGTGTTTAAATGTTGAGTGGAACACCGGTTTAGGCTACATGTTGTCATCCGTAGCTGTAGTACACTTCCGTTGGACTTACTACAGAAAATTCGCTGTGGCAGTTAAGACATTAGTATTAATTGATAGTAGGAAATGGATTTCGTATTAGACTGTTATTAGGTACAATATATGTTTCGACTTATCAGTCTGGGTCTCTTCAGGTACATTGATAAAGAAGTATCACTAGATATTTTTTTGTGTCGGCTGGCTTGTTGTTATATAACCATCCAGTTTGAGAATGGATAAAAGTAAAAGAAAATATTGTAAACACGTAAAACATACAAATATGAACTTGGAAAACATTTGTTCCAGTTTAGATAAAATAACGTAATCAGCTTTCGCTGTCGTAACTGCTTAGAGGAAGAAATTCAAATAAACTGGAATGTTCGTTCCAGTTTATATAAAATGACGTAATCAGAAGGTGAAAGGAAGATTAATGCGTAAACAAGTATCACCATGTTCGTGCATACACACACACATACATTTACATACGTGCGTACATACACTTACATATATACATACATACAGACATATATATGTCTACATGCACACATACTCATACATACATATGTATACATATACATACATATACGTACATACATATACATATATGAACTTACATATATGCAAAAACTCAAATATTTATGTACACGTATGTATATAGACATACACATACATACACTAACAAAAACTCATATATTTATGTACACGTATGCATATAGACATACGCATACATACACTAACATATATAAATATGCATATAGATACGTACGTAAATGTTAATTTTCCTTTCACCTTCTACTTTCTTCTCCCTCTAAGCAGTTACGACAGCGAAAGCTGATTACATTACTTTATCTTAACTGGAAAGAATGTTTTCCAAGTTCATATTAGAATGTTTTACCTTTCTACAATATTTTTTAACTTTTATTCTTTATCGAACTGGATGAGCATATAACAACAAGTCAACCGTCACAAAAGATATCTAGTGAGACTTCTTTATCAATGTACCTGAAGAGACCTAGAATCTTTTCGGTTTGAACGGTAGTTTTTTCTAGCGGTGTTATATGAAATTGTCACCCATAATTATGACCCTTTTAGGGTTAGGGGCGGGGGAAGGGTATCTTTTTTTCTTCACAAATATAAATAAACCCAATCTGTTTCTTAAACGAGGGACATATTGATACGGCACAGAATGCTTTTTAACTCAATGGACGTCATCGATTGGTTGAAAATTGCAGAAATTGAAGAAAAAAACAACCAATATCTTACAAACTATAGAATTTTCTCAATAAAGCCAAGAGAAAAAGATGTTTTATAAACACATTCTACCAGTATACGAAGTTTAAATTTTTTTAGTTACCTAGAAATTATGTTAAAAACTGCCGTTCAAACCGAAAAGATCCGAGACCCACACTGATGAGTCGAAACATATATTGTACCTAATAAAAGTCTAATACGAAATCCATCTCCCATTATCAATTAATACTACACACACGTTTATATATATGGAATCTTTGCTGCATTGGATCTTGAGCTTATAGTTGACTCTGGAATACGTGCCGGAGTGTTCTCCTGTGTGACTTAGCGCATGCATTGTGTATTCGGTCAATACTTGTGAATGCATGCATAACAAGAGGGGCAAATTCGCATTTACTTCAGTAAGTACATGTGAGTCCGAACACATGTTAGTGCACACATGAATTATCCACAACTCTACCTTGATGTCTTTTGTTTTTAAATACCTTGAGTCATTCGGATCCTGAAAATCTTATATTATATCATATTTATATATATATAATATATATATATATATATATATATATCCCACATATATATTTCTTTATTACCCACAAGGGGCTAAACACAGAGGGGACAAACAGGGACAGACAAACGGACCAAGTCGATTACATCGACCCCAGTGCGTAACTACTACTTAATTTATCGACCCAGCAAGGATGAAAGGTAAAGTCGACCTTGGCGGAATTTGAACTCAGAACGTTAAGTCAGACGACATACCTATTTCTTTACTACCCACAAGGGGCTAAACACAGAGAGGAGAAACAAGGACAGACTAACGGATTAAATCGATTATATCGACCCCAGTGCGTAACTGGTACTTATTTAATCGACCCCGAAAGGATGAAACGCCAAGTCGACCTCGGCGGAATTTGAACTTAGAACGTAAAGCCAGACAAAATACCCGCTAAGCATTTCGCCCGGCGTGCTAACGCTTCTGTCAGCTTGCCACCCACACATATATACACTCATATATCATAATAATAATAATAATAATAAAATATGACAACGAAAGAATGAAAACTCGATATTAGCTAAATAGAGGATTATATATATATATGTATAGTTTAGAACAATCAGTAAGTTGACATTATTTTACTCAGAGTTTCAAATGCCGGAGCGAGGAGCTACGATGCATTCTTGTCGGCTATTAATGGGAATAGACGCTATGAAAAACCGTTCAATAAAAGGGAAGTTACTGTAATAGGTATAAAAGAACGATAAAATATAAAAAAATACACGCAACCATTTTCTCACAACGGCTACATACGTACACACTCACACAAACATGTATATGTACATGCACGTACTCATTCATATATATATACATATATATATATATATATAATATATATATATATATGTGTGTGTGTGTGTGTGTGTGTGTGTGGTTTAGAATAATCAGTAAGTTGTCATAATAGTACTCAGAGTTTCAAATGTTGGAACTAAGAGCTACAATGCATTCTCATCGTCTACGTATATGTGCACGCAACTTCATCCTCATATACACATAGATGTCTGCTTGCATACATATATATTTAGACAGTTATACATGTAAATATACGTATATATGTATATATTATATATATATATATTATATATATATATATATATATATATATATATATATATATATATATATATACACACACATATATATATGCACATATATATATACATATATATATGCACATACGGGCATGCATTCACACTCCAGCATATACGTATATACATATATGTACACATGTACACACACATATATGTATATATATATATTATATATATATATATTATATATATATATATACATACACATCCTCCTATCACACACCTACATCCGTACATATACAAGCATATGCATATCAATGAAGAGGACGTGCGCACGAAAGTCCCACTTATGCACCGGAAACAGTCCTACATTCATATACATACATATATACATACATACGCACACATATAATTTAATATGTACATACATATACATATACTCACACACGTACACATCACACAATTAAAAAGTAAAAAAAATGAAAAAGTATATAGATAAAAATAAAAAAAATGTTAAGACATATTGAAAGCTTGTGCAGGAACATAGTAAAAATGCGGATTGTATTAGAGTAACTTCCTTTTTATGCAACAGCATTTCATAGCGTCTGTTGCTATTAATAACCGACGAGAATGCATCGTAGCTCTTCGCTCCGGCATTTGAACCTCTGAGTACTATAATGACAACTTACTGATTGCCCTAAACTGTACGTACATACATACATACATACATACATACATACATACATACATACATACATACATACATACATACTCTCTTTTACTCTTTACTCTTTTACTTGTTTCAGTCATTTGACTGCGGCCATGCTGGAGCACCGCCTTTAATCGAGCAACTCAACCCCGGGACTTATTCTTTTGTAAGCCCAGTACTTATTCTATCGGTCTCTTTTGCCGAACCGCTAAGTGACGGGGACGTAAACACACCAGCATCGGTTGTCAAGCAATGCTAGGGGGACAAATACAGACACACAAACACACACACACATACATATATATATATATTTCGGAGTGAGCACATAAATGTGAAACAAGGTGGAAAAAGAATACTGAAATACCAGAGGTAGAGCAACATGATTTATTTAACAATACTGTCCGACGAACGGGAATGTGAAACTCTGAGTAACAGCTTTTGTTATATTTCTGCTGCTTTTAAATAAAGTATATATCTCTCTCTCTCTCTCTCTCTCTCTCTCTCTGTCTCTCTCTCTCTCTCTCTCTCTCTCTCTCTCTCTCTCTCTCTCTCTCTCTATATATATATATATATATATATATATATATAATAAAATAGTGAAATTTGAATTCAAGACAGAAGTTAAATAACATCCTCGTTCCATGATTGTTGTGATTGTTGGAAGGTGAAATTGCGAAATCTGCTTTAATACATTTTGAATATATATTTTGGAACATATTTATATAAATAATTAAATATTGCTAGAAGTCTTGCAGAGAAAGCTTTCAATTTCATCGTTTGATATAGTATTCGCTTTATATAATATAAAGTTAGAAATACATCCATATTGAATAGAATACAGACGTGCTGATATTGGAAATATACCAACTTTATAAGTATAATAGTTTAGTTCGAAATAATTCAATTACTTATTCATTATGGATTCCATATATTTTGCATGGTGATCTGGTTATTGCTTGAAACGGGATCGAATTAGTAATCCTCTTATAAAGAAGGGAAATCTTTAGATTTATAAACTAGATTTTGCTCAGTTTTAATAATAATGAGATGTATCAGTTTCAGATTTCTGCTTGTAGCTAGATTGACTGAAATAACCAAATGCACCATTTATAACGGGCATAAAAGAATATCAGTAAACCATAGGTAACACCGTATACACCCAACCACACATATAGTTTATAAGTTAGAGACAGGTGTTCTCTATATAGAATACACTTCGAAGTACTCAAGAGATTTGAACTTGAGCCGGTAGGGGAGTAAATGTAATGACAAACAAGTTAGGCAAGTCGATTTACACAGAGTATTAAATACATTTAATAGAAAAAAATGTTCATGTATATAGATATAAAATAGTCCGATTTACAGAATATAAATGATATCAGGAGTTCTGAGTGATGAAATCATTAGACTTCTGTAGTAGAAGTTCCATGTATATATCCCTTGGTGGGATGTATGTATATGTGTATGTATGTATTTCTGTACGCATATGTATGTGTATGTAATTAACGTGTACTATGCAACCCCTAATCTTTCAGGTTCAAACGCATATGCATACACATAGGCCGCCACGGGGTTCATAGATTACATTTATCGGATTATCGTATAAGAAATGGTAATCTGACGTCCCAAAGTAACTTCTAAGATATTTCCAGTGAAAATATGTTCTACATACTAAGGAATTCTAATCACCCCAGCAACATTTTAGATAACTTTGTTTAGACTATATGCCATAGAGTCTCTAACTTTTCATTGAGCGAGATCTTTAAGGAACATTACATCTACTCTAACGACGCATTAATGTAGATCCAATGAGTAAAATCGAGGATTACAAAATCCACTCCAAATATGCAACATCAGAAACACAAAGAGTAACATACAAATTAAATTGTGGTATAAGCCGTATAACCTACCATTAAACTGAGAAATAGGCCTACTAATAACAAAATTGTTCTTCTACCTGCACAAAGAATATTTCTCACTCCAACGCATAAGGTATTCAATAAGAGAATTGTAAAAATATACTTCCCCGTTCTTAAACCTTCAAAAGTTTATAGCGTATTCACATATCTCTAAACTCAACACTTCAAACACTCCATCGATGAAAAGCAACGACTAGTACTAATCTATTTCATTTTCCCATGAATTATACCTATATAATAAAAGAATATTCAGAATTGCATCTGCCTCACATCTAATCGTACAGAACCAAAGATAATCGAAATGAGGATCGGCCAAATAGCTCAAAACTGAGTCAGTCTCGAGATCCTGTTACCTGCTAGAGGGTGGTAGGGGTCCGCTCCATTTGCTCACAATATATTGTATATAATTGGTGCAGAGTCGCACCGATAACCAACTGGCGGAGATTCTGCCTGAGGTTAAACTAGTAGTAACATGGAGAATGGTGATTGACTTTTATGTATGTATATATATATATATATTATATATATATATATATATATATATATATATATATAGGGAGAGTTACAAAAAAAAAAAAAAAGACGAAGGCAGATGGTATACAAAAGAAACAGATGTATTAGTATAACGGTCAGGAAAAGAAAAAAGTCGTTTACGTTTCGATCCTACGCTCTTCTACAGAAAGGGACACAGAAAAAACAAGGAGAGAAAAAATGTGTGTAGTGCCTAACGATCTATCATGGCGACTCATACACACACACACACATATATATACATATAATCTCGTTATTTCTTATGCCTCACCTACACCCCATCCAACACTACTGTCCCTCTATTTTCGTTACAATTCTTAAATACGATCCAAAAATACTAACCTTTAGCGCACAGCATAATTTTTACATAACATCTATATTTACTCCCACTCTGTTCTTGTTATATTAACCACGCAACCTATGCAACTTGATGCCAGCATGTTATTTACTTATATTCAAATTTTTTAACTCTCAAAAGCCTATATATCATCGAATGTTTTTTTACTTTTCAGAAGTCCTCCTACGTTACACTCCCTGTAGCTTATCTGTACATTTAAGCCCCACTAATGCATTCTACCTATTTTCCATTCCTTCTTTTTATTTTCTACGTGTCCTTATATATCTCCTTAGTCCTAAAACATCCCCTACATCTTCTTGAACCTAATCTCCTTCTATATTTTATTTTCCTTATCTTAATATTTCCCTTATCACTGCACATTTCTAGTTAATCCCCTTATTTTGTGTCGTTTTTATTCTTTCATTCTTCTTCTACATTCTGCTCCCGTTTTTCTTCCACCTTAGTGTTTGCCATCTATCTCTTCTATTCTTTCTTATTTCCGTAAACAACACTACTACTCGATCCACACTTATCCGTCAGACACTATCGACGTACTTGATCTGAAATTCCTCCCCGATCATCTTGCCTTTAAACTTAAATAGTGACTCTTGATCACTCAAGCACCTCCTTCTCCCCACTACTTATTCACTCTCAATTTCAAAAATTATTCTGTGGGATGAATATATATGCATATATTCTTACAGATTTTTGTATTAACATTATAAAATCTCTCTACTACTACCCTCTCTTTTCTCACTCTTCTATCCAACTCAGTGAATATTTTTTACCTGAATTATCCTTACTTATCTTACTTTCTCATCTTAGCTCTTAATTTCCATTTCTTCTTCTTCTTCTTCTTCTTCTTCTTCTTCTTCTTCTCTTCTTCTTCTTCTTCCTTCTTCTTCTCTTCTTCTTCTTCTTCTTCTTCTTCTTCTTCTCCGCCTCCTCCTCTTCCTCTTCCTCTTCCTCCTCCTCCTCCTCCTCTTCCTCTTCCTCTTCCTCTTCCTCTTCCTCTTCCTCTTCCTCCTCCTCTGCCTCTATCTCTCTTCTCCCATTCTTCTCTTCTTTTTTTTTTACCTCTTTATTTTAAAATTTCCCCTCCCATAAACTACTATCAAGCCATCCCCAGCTAGCTACACAATTTCCCCAATTTCTGCCCTGGCTTAAATGATTTCAAATTCAAACCTTTATCACTCGCATCTTTCTTAGTTCATTTTATACTTCTCTTTAAAACTATAATTTTATCATCATATTTAAAAAAAATTATATTTATACTATATTATCGCTTTTGACTTCCAATATCTCTCTCGTAAGTATCATTTCATTTTCTTGGTAGCACTGTAAGTACCTTCGTAATCATTGGTATTATTATTATTATTATCATTATTATTATTATTATTGTTATTATTATTATTATTATTATTATTATTATTATTATTATTATTATTATTATTATTACTTTTTTTTTTCTTCTTTCAAATTTTCTTCCATTTCTTGCCGAGTGTCTTCCCGACTCCTAGGGCAAAGAAACTCATAGTGTATATTGGTAGGCCATTAAACCAAACTCAGTAGTTCGTTCATTTAAAAAAATTTTTTTTTTTTTTAAAGTTAAATTAAAATGCATGAGCAGCAACAGTTCTCACATCGACAATGCTCTTCTCAATACGTGTGATGTACCAGTTAAGACAATCTTTTGCACTTCTTGCAGGGATGGTAAGCCAGGGATCATTCTCATATAATTTTCGGTTCCCTTCTTGATCATTCCTAGTGCTCCTACGATCACTGGTATTGTAACCGCCTTGAGATGCCACATTTTCTCAATTTCAATGAGTAGGTCTTTATATTTTCTGAGCTTGTCAAACTCTTTCGCTGAGATATTATGATCACAGGGGATGCTCATGTCGATCAATAAGCAAACTTTATTGTTTTGGTCTTTCACAACAATATCTGGTTTATTGGCCTTGATGGTTCGGTCTGTATGTACTGGAAAGTCCCACAGAATGGTTACATTTTCTCCTTCAGTTACAGCCTCAGGGTGGTGATTATACCACTTGTCGGCAGTTTTGATATTGTAATGCCGACTTATTAGCCAGTGGAGATATTGGCCAACTCTGTCATGTCTTAATTTATACTCCACTGGTGCTAAGACTTTACATCCAGAGATTAGGTGGTCCACTGTTTCAATCATGTCGTTGCAGAATCGGCATTTTGGGTCTGCTCCATTTTTCATCACATTGGCCTGGTAGTTCCGGGTTGATAGGCTTTGGTCTTGAGCAGCCAGGATGAAACCTTCGCTCTCTGCTTTTAGCCCTGAGCTCCGCAGCCACTGATGGGTTTGCTTCTGGTCAACATCAGCTTGTTTGCTGCGGTCACATATTTGCCGTGCAGAGGTTTCTCCTCCCACCTATCAGCCAATTGCTCGTGCGCTTTTTTCATTGCCATCATTTTCACCTTCTTTGCAGCAATAGTTGCCGTACTTCCCTCGGGTTGTTCAGTTTGGGTATCCTGCACGAGATCAATAGCAAATTTTCTGCTTTCCTTGATGATAGAATGAAGCTTCTTTCGTCTCTCGTGATTTTCCACGAGCTTAGCATCCAGTCATTCGATATTTCGAGATATTTGGCCAGTCCAATTGTGGTTGTTTTGTAAGCTAGTTCAAATTGGATCAGGCCTCGACCTCCTTGGGCTCTGGGAAGGTAAAGGCGATCTACGTCTGCCTTTGGTGGTGCATCCTATTACAACTCAGCAGCTTGCGTATTTTTCTATCTATATTCTTTACTTCACTCATATTCCAGTTCAACACATTGTAGCTATAAGTAACAACTGGAACTGCTAGGGAATTTATAGCTAACACCTTGTTACGTGCATTTAGTTCAGATTTCAGGACTGCACGAACTCTCCTATAACATTCCTTCCTGATTTTCTCTTTCATGCTTGCATGCTGAATACCAGAGCCTTCATTTATCCCTAAATATTTGTATGTTTGTTCTTGCTCAAGCTCTCTTATGACTGTGTCAACATCTAACACGACTGAATTTGTGGTCTTCACTTTCCCTTTCTGGAAAGTGGCCTTGGCACACTTCTCAAGTCCAAACTCCATCCCGATGTCATCGCTGAATGCTTTCACGGTGCGCAATAGGCCTTCAAGTTCATTATTGTCTTTACCATAAAGTTTTAAGTCATCCATATAAAATAGATGGCTTATTTTTTTATTGGCAATTTTATACCCATACCCTGTTCTGTTTAATTCACTTGTAAGGGGTATTAGGGCTATGCAGAATATTAAAGGTGAAAGTGAGTCACCTTGAAAAATTCCACAGTTGATGTTTATATTTTCTGAGGCAAGTACTCCATTAGAGTGGTATAATTGGAGATTCGTATTCCACAACGACTTATTGTGCTTCAGGAAGTTTGAAATCACAGGGGAAATTTTGAAGATGTCCAGTGATCTCAAGATCCATGGATGCGGTATACTGTCGAAGGCCTTTTTATAGTCAATCCATGCGGTGCTGAGATTTCTGCGCTTGTTGTGACAGTTCTCAAGGATCATACGATTGATTAGCAGTTGATCTTTGCATCCGTAAGAGCCTCGGCGGCACCCTTTTTGTTCAATGGGGAAAATATCGTTCTTCTCCATGAATGCATATGTTTTCTCCGCCAGGATAGATGTTAGGACTTTATACGTGGTGGATAGACAGGTTATAGGCCGATAGTTTTTTGGAAGGTTGGTTTCGTTATTCTTTGGGAGTAGGTAAGTAATGCCACTTGCTAACCATTCAGGTGTTTTCTTTGGGTCTCTCATAATTCCATTGAGCAGCTGAACTAGCTTACCGTGTGCGCACGGGAGCGATGCGAGCCAGAAATTCGGCACCCTATCTTTACCGGGGGATTTCCAGTTATGGGCCTTCGTGAGTGCCTTTCTTAGGTCTGCTATTGTGATGTCTTCCCATGCTTGTTGTTGTATTTGGTAGGATCCTTCAGTTTGTATAATCCAGTCTGCATTTATGTTGTACGTCTTCTTGTCACTCCAAATCCTTTTCCAAAAGTTTTGAACTTCTTCCATGAGAGGGGGGTCTTTAACGGTTACTTTCTCCTTCCCTATTTCTCTGTAGAATTTTTTGGCATTGGATGTGAACAGCTTATTTTGCTTGTAAAACTTGTTTCTCTTCTCAAATCTTCGTATTCTTTGGGCTTTTGCTTGGACTTTTTGTTTCAGCGTTTCTTTTATTGATATCAGTTCTTCTCTTGGTGAGGATCCAAATTTTCTCTTCATCTTTCTTCCTGTTCTGGATCTTACATCATTTCCACATATTAGTTCATTTAATATGATATTTCCCCTCTCATAAATTCAATCTCTTTTTCAATTTTACTTCTCCAGGTTTGATTTCTTCCCAGGTTTTGTTTTCTTTGTTTTTTCGGGGGCATACAGCTGGTTTCAATTGCCCTAGCAGAAGCGTAAATAATTTCATTTAACTCAGTAAAATCAGGTTTAATTCTCGTATTATTTCATTTGTTACATAGTTGCCAATTGGATTTGTTTTTTTATTTTGGTTTGTATTTGAGAGTTTATGAAGCGGTTCTCTATCATTCATACTTGTATGTCTTACAACTTCAAGCGTATTCAGGATTTTCTGCCTCATTTCTGCTATAGACTCTCTGTGTTCTTCAGCAAATGCGAGATCTTCAGTTACTGTTGTTCTTTCGTTTTCCTGGCTATCTTTAACAGGTACAATAGAATTTCTTCAGGACTTTGCGTACTTTGGTCAGATGGCAGTCTTTCAATTAAGCCTCGTGGCGGGCTATACTGTTCATCTGATTCTTCATTTCCTTTGTGTCTTATATTTATGTCATTTTCCGTTGCGTGCTTGATCGCGCTTATTTCACTGTCTGTGAGTCTGTTATTTCTAAAGATATCCCTCCTCACATTTGCTAATTTGTTCTCGTCCAAATAGGGCCTACTGTCTTGATTCCGTGTTCTCCATATACTGTAAGAGTTTGCGGTGTGTCTCTCTTGAGATGGCCTACCTAATGCATAGTAATAAGCGTATATTACTTCTTTATACTCTTCTCGGGTCCATTTGTTCCGCTTACATTTTTCTTTCTGTGGTGATTGTGGTGGTGAACTTGGAGGGCTCGAGTTGGGGGATTTCCCGTTCAAGTGACCATTATTATTATTATTATTATTATTATTATTATTATTATTATTATTATTGTTATCTGTTTGGCTTTTGCATTGTATTTGTACAAGTTGACTCCAAATCTCTTACCCAGAGACACCAAGAAGCAATAAATTCAAGTTGGTGTTATGACTAGGGTGCCATACTTTTGATTTTGTGCAAAGTATTGTTCTAGAGAATGTCTGTGAAAATATAAGAAAAGCAGAAGTTTGTTTTAAAAGCGTTTTTATTATGAGATGCTAGTGTGATGTTCAATTGACAGTAAAGGTGTTCGCTATTATGTAAATTAAAAAGTATTTTGATACTGTTTAGAGATTGATATGTTTTTGGACTTACATAGATAATATTTGTAGGATATGAAAATTTCCCGTAAGCAATATTTTTTGAATTTCTTCCATTTTTGGATTTCCTGGTATCTGGGATAGCAACAAGCTCCTTTTGTTATCATTCCTAGGGCACCTATGACAACAGGTATTGTTTTAGTCTTGAGATTCCACATTTTGCCAATTTCTATTTCAAAATATTTATTCTTGCTCAGTTTTTGGTAGGTCTTGACAGATACATTTATGTCGATCGGGACAGTCGTATCGATGAAGGGGCATGATTTCTCTCTGAAATCGTTCAATACAATGTATGGTCTATTTGCATCTATCTTTCTGTCAGTTTGAATGGTGAAAGGAGTGAGATGAGGTCATTGTCAAGCACTGGAGGTGGTTTGTGTTCCTACCAGTTTTTTTTATCATGGGACAGGTCCAAGTCTTTGCAAATTACTCAGTATATATGCTGTGCTGCTCTATCATGCTTGTTGAGATACTCTGTAAGCGAAAGAAAGCTGGTCATGGAGACAACTTGATCGATGGTTTCGTTTTGTTGTTTAAGTACGCGACATGTTAGGATACTGCCGTTCTTTAAGATGTTGGCCCGGTAGCTTCTTGTCGATAGGCATTGATCATGGGTTGCTATGATAAACTCTTCTGTCTCTGATTTTAAGCTAGAAAACACTAACCATTGATAGGTAAGGGTTTTGTCAACATTAGCATTATTAGCTCTCTTTGGTTATTTACCATTGAGAAATTTTTCTTGTCAAGTATCAGTAAGAATATACAGAGTGGCAGTTTTAGCAAGGGTTTTCATACATTTAGCTTTTTCTGTGCTTGTTTCCAGTACGTCTAACCCTGGGATTTGTTGTATTCGGAATTCACTAAGATATTTCTTTGTCTGTTTTGCTACTGTGTATGATGTTTTCTTGTTTTCATGATTTAAGACAAGTTTTAATATCCAGTTATCAGAGATTTTCAGGTAGGTGTTTAAGCCAGTTGTGGCAATGTTCATTGTCAATTCCAGGTGTAAAAGTCCGCGACCACCCTCTTTTCTTGGCAGGTAAAGCCATTCTATATCTGCCTTAGGGTAGTGTATTCTATTCATTGTGAACAGTTTTTTGTGTTTTTTCTGTCAAGTTTCTATATTTCAGTAATTAACCAGTTAATAATTTGAAACTGTAAGTCACGATCGGTATAGCTAAAGTAATGATCGCTTCAATCCTGTTTCTTGCGTTCAGCTCTGTCTTTTTTCTGTAAAAACTTTTTGGGTTATTTTTGAACATGTTGTCCTTGAAGAACATAGCGTGCTTATCATAGCGTGCTTTAGTAGAAACTTTTTGCTTGATGGTTCCTAGGGTGGTAACGATGTCAAGTATGATTTTCATATTATGCTTTTTCTTTTATTTTCGAATTTTTGTTTGGTTTGATAGTCTTGTCAAACTTACGGTTATTATTATTATTATTATTATTATTATTATTATTATTATTATTATTATTATTATTATTATTATTATTATTATTATTATTATTATTATTATTATTATTATTATTATTCAGGCGGTGTGTTGGCAGAATCTTTAGCACGCTGGACGAAATGCTAAGCGGTATTTCGTCTGTCTTTACGTTCTGAGTTCAAATTCCGCCGAGGTCGACTTTGCCTTTCATCCTTTCGGGGACGATAAGTTAAGTACCAGTGAAACACTGGGGTCGATGCAATCGGCTAATCTTCTCCCACCAAACTACAGGCCTTTTATTCACTATTCTCAGGGCTACTGAGTAGTATTGGCACTACTACTTTTTTCATCAACCACAACTGCTTAACTTCCCAAGCTAACCTGTCATATCTGTCGATATCTATTTCTTCCTTATCGCATATCTTGTTGTCAGTTGGGTATGCTATATCTATGAACCAGCATCAATTGTTTTCTTTCTCAATTAACACAATGTATGGTTTCCTGAAGCATAAAATCCCATAAGATCTTTGCATTTTTATTTTCTATGATACCTTCGGGTTTATGTCCGTACCACGTTTTTGCTCTGTCAAGTCCATCCTTGTTGTAAAGTGTCCAATGGACAATCGTTGCTATACTGTCATGACGTCTCGTATATGCTTGCTGGGCTAGTGGCGTACATTGGCTGGTAATATACCATACGGCTTCACCAATTTGTCCACAGATTCTACACTTAACACTTTCTGATGTGTTATCTAAACTGTATTTTATTCGTTCTTAGTGCTTGCTCTTGGACAGCACAGATTAGAGCCTCTGTTTCTTAGTCATCCATAGGAATAATTTTTCTTTGTCTATCTCATCTGCAACATCCCTATGAAATTGTGCATGCATTCTTTTCTTTATCCACCTATGTACAGTGCTTTATCGTTGCAATCATCCATCCTACACAAGCCTGATTTTAGTTCCAATAATAATGGTTCTGTGGCATTTTTTACATACCATACTATGTTGTTTTCTTCTGCTCTAATGCTGTGTTCGCATCCAATCAGTCCTCTTCCTCCTCTTTTCTTGGTTCATACAGTCTGTCTGTGTCACTTCTCGGGTAGCGCTCCCCATATTTAGTCAGCAACTTTCTTGTCTTTCTGTCTAAGCTGTTCAGTTCGTTTATTGTCCATGCGATTACCCCTGCTCCATATCTAAGGAGTGAAACCGCCCAGGTGTTGATAGCTTCAGTCTTATTCCGTTCGTTTAATTTCGACTTAAGTATCAGTTTCAGTCTGCGCAAGTTTCAGTCGTCGTCGTCGTCGTCATCATCATCATCGTCATGATCCCCCTCCTCCTCCTGCTTTTTCTTTTCTTCTTCTTCTTCTTCTTCTTCTTCTTCTTCTTCTTCTCTCCTTTCTTCTTCTTTTTCTTCTTCTTCTTCTCTCTTCTTCTTCTTCTTCTTTCTTCTTCTTCTTCTTCTTCTTATTATTATTATTATTATCACCATTATTATTAACGCGGCGAGCTGACAGAGTCGTTAGCATGTCAGGCAAAATGCTTAGCAGCATTTCGTCCGTTTTACGTTCTGAATTCAAACTTCACCGAGGTCGAATCTGCCTTTCATCATTTCGTGGTCGATGAAGTTAGCTGAGTGCTGGGGTCGATTTAATCGACTCACCCCCAGTCCCGAAATTGCTGGCCTTGTGCCTTTAATAGAAAAGATAATTAATTATTATTATCACATCCCTTCCAATGTTTTCCTATCCATCCCTATATTTACAATATACTTTTTATCTTCTACATATTTAAGTCATTTAACTGCGGTCATTCTGGAGTACCGCGTAGAAGAATTTGCTAGTCGAATGAATCGATCCCAGAACTTAAACTTTTTAAGCGTGGTTTTCCCTATTCCACCGTTCCCTTTTTGCCACTCACAGACGAAGATCTGTCAGTTTCCTACTATCAATCCACTAACAAAAATTTGGTCGGCTCGTGCCTATAGTAGAAAAACGATTGCCCAAGGTGCCGCGCAATGGGACTGAACCCGAAATAAAGTGATTGGGAAGTAAACTTCTTGCAACACAATCACATCAATATATTTATTAGACGAGAGTCCCAACAGTTTGTCATTTTGTAAGACAGTAAACACCAAGTGAGTATATATGTGCGTGCCCTTGTGTGTGTGTGTGTTTGTGTGTGTGTCAATGTGTATGTGTGCGTGTGTTCGTGTGGGTGCATATCTATGTGTGTTGAAGTGTATGTCTGTGGATGAATGACCGTTCATATTTATGAGACTGTTGTGTATTTCTACTAGTTCGGAGAAAATTTTAATCTCTTGAAGGTGCCATACAGCTTGTTATATTGAAAACGACCAAATAACCTGAGGCTTCATGAAATAAAATCCTGTTGTTTGAAATCAATTACTTTCCATCTGGAAATGGAATTTGATAATAAATACCTGATGGAGAAAGCAACGACGAAATAGTTGTCATAAAATTTGGTTTTGGAGTGCTCACAAATTTGTTAACGTGAGCGTTATATTATAACGATAAGCAGCTGGTGATGGTTGAGTTTATTACGATTAAAATCCAAGCTTTTAATTATTTCTTTTCATTTGCGTCACTCAAAATAGGCGTTAACATGAACATATCATAATGTGAGCAATTATGGCTGGTGGTTGTGGACTTGGGCAAAATCTCGTCTCGGCGTGTCTATGTAAGAAGTTTGTTTCTGAACCGCGTACCTCCGGGTTCAGTCCCACCGAGTGACGTCTTGGGTAAATGTCTTCTTCTATAAGCCTTGTGAGTGGATTTGGTAGACGGAAACTAAAAGAAGTCGTCAACATGTATCCATAAATATGTATAATCTATCTATCTATCTATCTATCTATCTATCTATCTATCTATCTATCTATCTATCTATCTATCTATCTATCTATCTACCTATTTATCTGTCTGTTTGTCTATATGTCTGTCTGTCTGTCTGTCTGTCTGTCTATCTATCTATCTATCTATCTATCTATCTATCTATCTATCTATCTATCTATCTATCTATCTATCTATCTATCTATCTATCTGTCTGTCTGTCTGTCTATCTAGTAGAATACAGGAGATCCATAAATGTTCTTGTCATATGAAAGCGGAAAGAACTCTAAACTACGATTTTCTTTAAGTTATTCTCCTTAGATTATAATTAACTGATTCTCTATTCATTAATGTTAGTATTATATTAGTTTTGTGATAATTAATCCAAACACTTTTATTACGATTAAAATTAGTGAATAAGTAACGCTGGATTTTATTAACGTAAAAAGCTTCAAAGCAAGCAGATTCCATTGTAAATGATTTTCTTACTGAATACGGTTTGCGGCTGCCTTTGAACATGTTTTGATGTCAAATTTCACGTTTGAGGTCAAATGCCACGTTTGGTACTTGCTATCCGTCTGTATACAAACATGTTCTGCCGCTACTAACCTTGATGAATGAGATTGCCAACTTTAATGACATTGGGGGAATAAAAATTCCATTAGCTGTTCTTGAATTTACAACATCCCTCTGCTATCCAAGCTCGCTGATTGACGAGTTGTAGTCCTGTCACTTAACGTTTAGATGATCTGCTAGTGGAGGCGCAATGGCCCAGTGGTTTGGGCAGCGGACTCGCGGTCATAAGATCGCGGTTTCGATCCCCAGACCGTGCGTTTGTGTGTGTTTATTGAGCGAAAACACCTAAAGCTCCACGAGGCTCCGGCAGGAGATGGTGGTGATCCCTGCTGTACTCTTTCACCACAACTTTCTCTCACTCTCTCTTCCTGTTTCTGTTGCACCTGTATTTCAAAGGGCCGGCCTTGTCACTCTCTGTGTCACGCTGAATATCTCCGAGAACTACGTTAAGGGTACACGTGTCTGTGGAGTGCTCAGCCACTTACACGTTAATTTCACGAGCAGGCTGTTCCGTTGATTCGGATCAACAGGAACCCTCGTCGTCGTAACCGACAGAGTGCTTCCGAGATGATCTGCCAATTAATCAACGTGCCACAGCTCTCTTGTTTATTCGGTAGCCTGATGAGTTGAGAGTTGCGCCACATAATACGTAATCTCGTAATCTTATGATTGTCGTGCATACTGCATAACTGATTCAACTCAACAATGCACATATCATTAAAACCTCTTTAAAGAAACAATTGTTCATATATATATATATATATATATATATATTGATAAAAACGGTAAGACAACAAAAGAAAGAAAGAGACATCGATATTATGTAAGTAGAGGAATTTATATGTAAAAGTAATATGTGACAAGTATTCTGTAACCATGATAAAAGTTTCGCATGCCGCGATGCGCGCGTGTGTGAGTTTGTATGTATATGCATATACATTTGACGAAGGATGGGAGTGAAGATGTATACGTTTTCAAGTGAGGGTGGATGAATGTATAGCATTAGGCGTACGCAAGTGGGTGTGCGGGCGCACATGTGTAGGTATGAACAGGCGCGCTTACGCGAATACTATAAACTTCTTACCCCTATACTTTATTCCCTCCCCTTATTTAGTGGTCATTCGATTAGCTCTTTTGTCTTAATAACGGTCAATCACAGTAATTTCCCTTTGTATAACGGTAATTTTTCATAGCATTCTTCCGATGGCCGGATAACTGAAGAGACAGCGGTGTGGATTTCCACCTCGGCATCCGAAACTCGGAGTTTTATCATGTCTACCGAATAATTGTCACATATTATATATATATATATGTATGTATGCATGTAGCTATATATATATATGTATGTATGTATGTATGTATGTATGTATGTATGTAGTATGTATGCATTCTTTTATTTGTTTCTGCCATTTGACTGCGGCCACCCTGGAGCACCAACTTGCATGCTTTTTAGTCGCAGAAGTCGACTCCAGGACTTATTTTTTGTAAGCCTAGTACTTATTCTATCGGTCTCTTTCTACCGATCGCTAGATTACAGTAACGTAAACACACCAACAACGGTTGTCGAGAAGACAAACATAGATACACACACACAAGGCTAAAACATATAAGAGAATATTTATATATATATTCTTTTCTTCGTTTATTCTTTTATTTGTTTCAATCACTGACGACGGCCATGCTGGAGCACTGTCTTTAGTCGAAAAAATCGACTCCCAGACTTATTCTTTGTAAGCCCAGTACTTATTATATCGGTCAATTTTGCCGAACCTCTAATTTTGGGGGGATGTAAACACACCAAGATAGGTTATCAAGCGATGGCAGAGGGTGGGGGCAAACACAGACACATACATGCATATATATATATATATTATATATATATATATATATATATAAAAACTCTAGTTGTGTGAGTGTCTGTCCCCTTCGATTTAGATTCCTAACTCCTCCCACATTTTGCGGTGCAGTTTAACCAAATTCGGGTATCTTATAGTCGTGATTTATATCGAGCCCGTCTGGCTATTAGCGCACGTCAACGATGAGTCTACGATTTAAAAAAAATAATTTAACATCATTTTTTATTCCATTTTAATGCATAAAATGCATCGTATGTCGATGGCGGCGGAGTTGGCGTCCATGCTCACAGCTGTACCTGTTTGCTTCTCCCCCTTCCCTCCCTCGTGAAGCTGTGGGGGGAGGGAGTGTAAAGAAATCAACGTCGTAATGCGTAGTCAAGGAGACCAGCGTTCTTTTAGAACAACGACTTCATGGCATGAAGACACCAAAACAGAAATGGCTAAGAAAGCCCGAATTGGCATCTATAAGGGAAGTAAGTCTCTAAAAATGCTTATATAGTTATTTCCCTTACAAACCCGAGCAACGCCGGGCGATACTGCTAGTATATATATATATATATATATATAAATAGGACGGTATTCTTTCAGTTTCCGTCTACCAAATCCACTCACAAACCCTAGTCAGCCAGAGGCTAGAGCAGAAGGCATTTGTCATACATACATACATACATACATACATACATACATACACAAACACACGCACACACACACATATCTACGACAGGCTTTTTTTAGTTTCCGCCTACCAAATCTTCTCACAAGGCCTTGGTCGGCCTGATGCTATAGTAGAAGACACTTGCCAAAGTTGCCATGCAGTGGGACTGGACTCGGACCCATGTGGTTGGGAAGCAAGCTTCCTAACACACAGCCTATATATATGTATATATACCAGAGTAAGCACATAAATGTAAAACAAGGTAGAAAAAATAGTACTCGAATACCGGAGGTAGAACAATATGCTTTATTAATAAAGCTGCAGACATCACAAAAACTGTTACACAGAGTTTCACGTTCCCATCCGACGGACGGGAACGTGAAACTCTGAGTAACCGTTTCTGTGATGTCTTTGCAGCTTTAATTAATAAAGTATATATATATATATATATAGATATATATATACATATATGTATATATGTGGAGGGCGTGGCTTAGTGGTTAGGGTGTCAGCACCATGATCATAAGATTGTGGTTTCGATTCCTGGACCGGGCGACACGCTGTGTTTTTAAGCAAAACACTTCATTTCACGTTGCCCCAGTCCATTCAGCTGGCAAAAGTGAGTAAAGCTGCGATGGACTGGCGCCCCGTCCAGCTAGGGAACACATACGCCATAGAAACCGGGAAACCGGGCCCATAAGCCTAGCTAGGCTTTAAAAAGGTCGCATTTATTTTTTTAAAAATGTATATATATACCTCTCAACTTCTGTTCTTTCAACATGTGATCTCTTGAGCACCACCATCAAAAATATTTTTTTTTCCTCTGTCTTCCCTTCTCGGGATCTTTCCTTCTCCTTGTTTCCGACGAAGAGCTCCGCTCGAAACGTTAAACCCTCCTTCCCTTCCTTCCTGAGCGTCAAATAATACTTTAATTGTTCCACGTCCTCGCGTTGCTGTGTTTTTTTCTGTGTTTTTTCTGTGTTTTCTTGTTTGGATTAACTATATATATATATATATATATATATATATATATATATATATATATATATACAGTGTTAGTTTGTTTATGTCACTGCAACTTAGGGTTCAGAATGAAAGAGCTACAGTATGAATAACAGGCTTTTAATAAATCTTGTACTGGGGATCATGACTGTAACAAGTAAAAGTAAATATGGGTTTATAATTATCCAATTGCTCGAATTGAAGCGTTTCATTCAGAGTAAACGTTGTGCTTATTATAGAGAGGGGCACGTCTGGAAGATTGTTTGTATCCGAATGCATAAGTTGTTGCTTAGAATCGGTCTCACCCTGATAATGCAACAAATACATTCCGGCCATGACCATACAACATTTTCCAAGACATAGTATTCCTAGTAATATATAGAAGGTATCCTTTGTTGAAGTTAGTAGTATACTTTGGTATGAAGAAAATTTAACTACTAATTGTAACTGGTAAAACAGTCAACATTTTGTAGTACCACAATGTCTATGCTAATGCCTCCCATTTAACATCAAAAATGCACCTCAAACGTTTACGAAATCTCTGAAACCAGAAGGTGTCGATGTACGTTGTCCAGCTCTCAGAAAAAAACCAAAAGCAATGCTGAAACACGTCTAATAGGTTCTGACTTTCGTTCATCTGATGTAATATCGATACGACCTCAATTTATTTTCTATCAAAGGCCATGCAATCTCTATGAATTAATGAGATGGGTTTTAGAATCTCGAGAACCTTCTCTTGACAAGTAATTTCTAGACATAAGAAGTGTGTACGACTTCAAATCTGATGAGAGGCATGACGATGTTTAGTTCAATACAGGGTTTTGACTTTGTGCTGTGGTGAACATTACCTTTGTTTTCTTCAGGATTGTTGTGAAGCCAAATGCATTACATACAACTGAGGATCTTTATATTTCCGTATTAGTTACAAAATCAGCATCATCTACGTACAAGAATTCTTAACTCAATGTCTTGAATGTCTTAGACTTACAATTGTCTCTTCGCAGATAAAGATGTTTCCTATTGTTCTAAATTTGTCACCTTATCCCTTTAGTATTCAGATTACTCTTCCCAATGTAATACTTATTTATTGACATAATTTTAAATTCACCCTGCATCATCTTCTAGCTTTGACATTTCGATGGCATAACTGTTTATGTTTAAAATGACATTGTAGGGTGGGTGTGAGAGATTGGATTTCGCCAGTGTGAGTATAAAAGAGGTACAATATTCGGGCCTGATATGGCCGATTTAAATGCTACAAGAGGAAATCGCAATGCTGAAAATCACATATACAAAGCATGCAAAAATATGCTGACTATATGGTAGGAGTTGAGATACTGACCTGTTTAACACCTGTGTGTATAGCCATTAAATTAGCTCATTCCATGAGACCCAGTCATCCATATATTTTCTCTGGCGTGGCTTAGGCGCAAGTTTGTCAGTGTGGTAAGAAGTTTGCTTTCCAATCACATGGTCCCGGGTTCAGTCCTACTGCGTAGAACTTTGGGAAAGTATCTTCTACTATAACCTAGGTCCGACGAAAGCCTTGTGCGTGGATTTGGTAGAAGGAAACTGAAAGAAAGCTGTCGTGTATATATATATATATATATATATATATATATATATAATATATATATATATATATATATATATATATATATATATATTATATATATATATATATATATATATATATGTATATATATATGTAATATAGTATAATATAATATATATATATATATATATATGTATATATATATGTGTATATATAGATATGTATATATATTATATGTATATATGTAATATATATATATATATTATATATATATATATATATATATATGTATATAATATGTGTATATATATATATGTATATATATATTATGTATATATATATATATATATATATGTATATATATATGTATATATATATGGATATATATATATGTATATATATATATATATTATATATATATATATGTGTGTGTGTGTGTGTGTGTGTGTGTGTCTGTTTTTTCCCAACCATCGCTTGACTCCCGGTGGTGGTGTGTTTATGTCCCGTTACTTAGAGGTTCAGGAAAAGGAAACAATAGAATAAGTACCAGGCTTAACAAAAAATCATTACTGGGGTCGATTTATTCAACTAAACATTCGTCAAGGCGCTGCCTCAGCTTGACCACAGTCTAATGACTGAAATAAGAAAAAAAGTAAGAGATAAAAGATAAAATATATTTTCGCTGACAAACCAACGTTCTGAGACAATCTGAAGAGTATTTCAAAGAAAAAAGCACATGATATAAAATGTCTTGAATTTTTCTTGCGGAGACCACGTTCACTGGACCCTTTTCGATTTTAAAACTACGATCTGTTTTGGATAGCACCGAGTAGCAAATATCTTTCATTAACTGATTCAACATTACTGTCAATAAGATTTTGCCTTGAGCGAAAAGTTACGAATTTTATATACAAAATTTAGATCCTATTTTGTTTTCAGAAAAAAAAAAAATGAGACAGTTTCGCAGCTGATGCAACGATAGCATCAGCTACGAAACACTGTGAACAATCAATTCGGCAATAGTCACAACCGCACCCAAAACACCAACACACCCGCTTCATCCAACACGTTTCAGAGAGTGATGCTATCTCTACGAACACTATTCTAACTTGTTGGCAACTAGATAAACGATTGTTCAGGGAGCTTCTAAAATTTTCGCATCAGAAGTTACGAGTGGTTTGCCCTTTCCCGTATATTCAGTAATGTCATTGTAAATATGCTCGTTAAGGCTTATTGAACTAACATCACTTGCAACAAAGTAACAAACATGTTTTCACGAACATCTACCTATTCCTGAAGGAAACTGTTTGAGCAGTGCTCTCAAATTAAAAGAACTGCTTAGACATAAGAATCTCTGTCCAAATTAGTATCTGAATATGAAGACATCATAATTACGTTACGAAAGTTTCTAACCGCCTGTGGTGCAGTTTCATGTCTATGCGTTTCCTACTGATTAAATGTAAACATGTCGCCACTCTGCGTCGCTATAGGAATTTTGAAAGAAACGCAATTAGAGGGTTGATGTATGTCACACACATCGACTCTCCAAGCATTTACATTTAAATATGCTGTAACAAGCAAAAGTAAATAATAGTTAAATATTTGAACTATAGGCTTTACACCAGAGACTCATTGTTCATTCTAATAAAATGGTACCCACAAATATGCAGGGGTTCAGTTTTGGGATTTTTTCTTAATGTTGTTTTATTGAAAACCTAAGTATGAACCTGGCTCTCTCACCTCTTTCATACTCTCTTTCTCTCTACACACACGCCCCCACACATATATGTACATACGTCCCTCACCACTTGATAACCAGAATTGGTTTGATTATATCCTTGTCACTCAGCAGTTGGGGCGTCCTATGGGACGACAGAGATGAGAGAATTAGCAGGTCGGAAAAGGACCCGAGACAATAAGGACCAAACTTAAAGTACTGGGTTCGATCTGATCGACTAAATCTTTCGAGGTAGAGCCTCTGCATAGCCGCATTCTTGCGACTGAAAATACGTAAAATAGCTTTTAAATTTCGATCTGCATATCTATGTGTTCGGTGCGTGTGTGTACACAAACATACATACACACACATTTATCTATCTGTCTATTTGTCTTGGTATGCATGCATGCATGCATGTATGTATGTATGTATGTATGTATGTATGTATGTATGCATGCATGTATGTATGTATGTATGTATGTATGTATGTATGTATGTATGTATGTATGTATGCAGCATGCATGTATGTATGTATGTATGTATGCATCTATTTACTTACCTAAATGATTTAAGTAGCGAACATACGTATGTTTTGTATAAAGAAGTATACGTATCTAATCTTATAAATTCATACTGTACAATGTAAATTATTAATGAAATTATGAATTGATAACAAAGTTTCAATAATTTCATTAAATTAAATTGTTTGATCTGTAGCTTTTAGATTTCCGACACCAGTTACAGTAACATAATATACATTGATATTTTTCTTGGTAAATGAAGAAAGTAGCTTCGATATTTATATAATTACATCTGTGTTTAATTGTATACGTACGAACCTTTATATGTATTTCAATTAATATCTATAAGTTAATTTATCTATTTTTAAATAACATATACGTTTGGTAACATATTTTGAATATAACTCAATTTTCATTGCTATTTCTCCGTGTTTTCTTTCATCAGCATTTAAGGTTGGAAGCAAACTTGATAGACTTTCAAATGTTTTATTATATTTAACATGTTAAAAGGAAATATCTGAATACTGGCGTCGCGAGTTGACGAGTTGTTTGATAAATAGTCTCGAAATTTAAAATGGAGACGACTTTTAATTACACTAATATATCCCTACTGTGTTCCATTCAGGTGTAGTGATGATACCTCTGATTAAAAGGATGTTAACTATTTACTCTTTTACTCTTTTACTTGTTTCAGTCATTTGAGTGTGGCAATGCTGGAGCACCACCTTTTAATCAAGCAAATCGACCCCAAGACTTATTCTTTGTAAGCCTAGTACTTATCCTATCAGTCTCTTTTGCCGAACCGCTAAGTTACGGGGACGTAAACACACCCTCATAGGTTGTCAAGCGATGTTGTGGGATGGGACAAACACAGACACACAAACATACACACACATATACATATATACATATATACGACGGGCTTCTTTCAGTTTCCGTCTACCAAATCCACTCACAAGGCTTTGGTCGGCCCGAGGCTATAGTAGAAGACACTTGCTCAATATGCCACGCAGTGGGATTGAGCCCGGAACCATGTGGTTGCCAAGCAAGCTACTTACTACACAGCCACTTCTACGCCTAAGCTACTTACCACACAGCCACTCCTACGGTGTATGTGAGCATTTCTATCATAGGTATCTCATTTCCATCATAGCATGGGAAGAATTCCGCACAACACATCATGGTAATGGAACATTGCATTTAGCATTGTACCTGCTTGAAGGGGATCATCATAATGTTGAGCAAGCAACCTTTCCAATAGTCACTATATACCTCTTACGCTTACGTAATATTTTCACTTCTTCAAAGTAGGACAGCTTAGTTAATAAATCATTCATCGATAACCTATACCATACTTTGCTGCCTAATCAAAGCCTGGTGGGATTGATAATTTGGGTTTGTGTTGGCCATAGCAACAACACGCATCACTACTATCTCAATTCATCGGCACTTATCAGTAGATTAGTAGATTGCTTCTCACAGAAGCATATGTAGGTATATTGTGAACTAAACTGACGTAATGTATAATAAGTTGACTGAATATTTTGCAGATTGAAAGCTATTTCGAGAAAATAATATTATGATTCCAAAGTATCTAGATATCCACAGTTCATATCTGATTCTTGCAAATATCAGTAATTTAGAATAATTGAATGAAATAAAATAAGTTGACCTCATCAATGTGTGACTATTTTATTTTGTTATCTTGGAAATTTTGCTTTAATAAATTCAGCTCAGATAACAAAATGTATTTTCTTAACTTTATCTAATAAAGTTTCGTTTCTTATTGGGGCAAAAACAAAGACAAAAAAATGTTTCTAATTCAATGATTGTAGCTAAAGTTTAAGAAAAGCTAATTTAATTTAAATCAGGGAAATATCGATAGACAACCACACGTTTAAAAGTATAGACGTGTATTATATTTTATAATTTCAAAGAAGTACAACCCTCTGATATTCTCCAAGAGACTTCAATGTACTTGTTGTAGTGCTACAGCTCCTTTATGAAGTCGTCATGGATGTCCTAAAATGTGAAAGTATCTCGGATCTTTGTCACGGTCTCCTGCATCTTCAAACGACCGTCTACAAGGTTCTCTTTCATATTGGGGAATGGCTAAAAGTTACAGGGCAAAATGTCTGGACTGTAGGTTGGATGTGGTACAGTTTTTATGCCCATCTCTATCAAGTAGATTGTTACTAGGATGCTCAGTGAACAAATTTTGCACAAATCTTGTGCTTGTTAATTTTTTCTTGAATAATTCCATGTACAGTTGCCACATCAATTCCAAACTGCATGCTTATTCTCTTTATAGATACGCGACGACCTTCATCTAGAAAATTGCGAATTTTCTCAACATATCCATATTGTGTTCCATTAAAGTGTAGTGTTGATACCTCTGATTAAAAGGATGTATAGTCTTTAATCTTTTACACTTTTACTTATTTCAGTCATTTGAGCGTGGCCTTGCTGAAGCACCGCCTTTAGTCGAGCAAATCGACCCCAGGACTTATTCTTTGTAAGCCTAGTACTTATTCTGTCGGTCTCTTTCAGTTTCCGTCTACCAAATCCACTCACAAGCCTTTGGTCGGCCCGAGGCTATAGTAGAAGACACTTGTTATTCCCACATCGCTTGACAACCGATACTGGTGTGTTTACGTCCCCGTAACTTAGCGGTTCGGCAAAAAAGATCGATAGAATATGTACTAGGCTTACAACCATCTCTAACATCCCGACGCCTCTTTTCCTCTTATACCTCTCATCGCCTCTCAACTCATCTCTACTGTACGTGAAGCTTTTGTACAAGAAAAAATATTAATCTATAAACAGTCTAGAGCATTTCATAAGTTACTATAGCATTTTTTGCCCAGTTTAACACAAAACTATTACATAGCAAGCTTCCAAATCTCCTGACTGCATTCTGCAAACTAGTCAGCTGTGACAAGCAGTGTTTCATGGGGTGTGTTTTTGCCGTAACAGAGCTCTTCTTTAATCTAGAAGAGTAACAGTTAATAGGTTAGTTCATTTGATGTATTTTAATGGTATACTAAAATTATAATAATCTAGGATAGGCGTAGGAGTGGCTGTGTGGTAAGTAGCTTGCTCACCAACCACATGGTTCCGGGTTCAGACCCACTGCGTGGCACCTTGGGCAAGTGTCTTCTACTATAGCCTTTGGCCGACCAAAGCCTTGTGAGTGAATTTGGTAGACGGAAACTGAAAGAAGCCCGTCGTATATATGTATATATATATATATATATATATATATATATACATATGTATGTGTGTGTATATGTTTGTATGTGTATATGTTTGTATGTCTGTGTTTGTCTCCTCCAACATTGCTTGACACCGATGGTGGTGTGTTTACGTCCCCGTAACTTAGCGGTTCGGCAAAAGAGACTGATAGAATAAGTACTACGCTTACAAAGAATAAGCTCTGGGGGGCGATTTGCTCGACTAAAGGCGGTGCTCCAGCATAGCCACAGTCAAATTACTGAAACAAGTAAAAGAGTAAAAGAGTAGGATACTTATAACCGCCTCTCCTAAAAAAGTCGCAAAACTTCTCGAATGTATCTCGTATGTTAGTGGAATAGAATCCAAGATTCTTTACCTTAAAATAAGACGATTAACTCAACACAAAATTGTTTATCTTTTACTTGTTGCACTCACTGGATTGTGGCCATGCTGGGACACTGCCTTAGATGGTTCTAGTCGAACAAATCTACTCCAGTACTTATTTTTAAATTCCTGGTTCTCATTCTATCAGTCTCTTTTGCCAAACTGCTAGTTTAGAGGGACGAAGTCAAACCAATAACGTTTGTCAAGCTGTGTTGGGTGACAAACGTAAATATACGCATGCACACGCACAAACGCACGCACATATGGGCTTCTTTCAGTTTCCGTTTACCAAATGCAATCACAATGCTTTGGTCGGCCCGAAGTGGTTATACTAGAAGGCACTTGCTCATGGTAACGCGCAGTAGAACTGAACCAAAACCACAAGCTTCTTCTCCACAGAACCACGCCTGTGCCTACTCGTTTATTCTCAATATATCCATATTGTGTTCCATTAAGGTGTAGTGTTGATACCTCTGATTAAAAGGATGTATACTCTTTACTCTTTTACTCTTTTACTTGTTTCAGTCATTTGTGTGTGGCCGTGCTGGAGCACCGCCTTTAGTCGAGCAAATCGACCCCAGAACTTATTCTTTGTAAGCCTAGTACTTATTCTGTCGGTCTCTTTCAGTTTCCGTCTACCAAATCCACTCACAAGGCTTTGGTCGGCCCGAGGCTATAGTAGAAGACACTTGTTGTCCCCACAACATCGCTTGACAACCGAAACTGGTCGGCCCGAAGTGGTCATAGTAGAAGGCACTTGCTCAAGGTAACGAGCAGTAGGACTGAACCAAAACCACAAGCTTCTTCTCCACAGAACCACGCCTGTGCCTACTCGTTTATTCAGATTTTTAAAATTTCATTTTCGCATTAAGCCATATAAATTTAGCAAAACATAATTCTACTTAACATTGTCGAAGTGAATGTAAAGTCTGGAAATTAATTCTCTAAGCGTTGCTTTCTTGACTAATCTGGTGAATCTCATTGTAACTGATTTCTATCATAAATATTTGCTAAACATCCATTCTCCTGAATGTCCCTCAACAAATGTGTAAGAAGTCTGGCTTCTATTTATTCATTTAATTGTTTTACTTGGGTTTAGTCAATGGATTGGATGGATGGAAGCACTCCGTCGGTTACGACGACGAGGGTTCCGGTTGATCCGATCAACGGAACAGCCTGCTCGTGAACTTAATGTGTAAGTGGATGAGCACTCCGCAGACACGTGTACCCTCAACGTAGTTCTCGGGGATATTTAGCGTGACACAGAGAGTGACAAGGCCGGCCCTTTGAAATACAGGTACAACAGAAACAGGAAGTAAGAGTGAGAGAAAGTTGTGGTGAAAGAGTACAGCAGGGATCACCACCATCCCCTGCCGGAGCCTCGTGGAGCTTTAGGTGTTTTCGCTCAATAAACACTCACAACGCCCGGTCTGGGAATCGAAACCGCGATCCTACGACCGCGAGTCCGCTGCCCTAACCACTGGGCCATTGCGCCTCCAAGTCAATGGATTACAGTCATACTGGATTATCACTTTCAAGTGTTTCAGTCGATCATATTAACATTTATTTGGCGCATGATATTAATGTCTGTTTATAGGTGCGGGTGTAGTTGCTGTAGTAAGAAGTTTGCTTCTTAACCACATGGTTCCAAATCAATCTGCACGGTCCATTGGGCAAGTGTTTTGTATAACACCTAACCAGCCAAAACGTAAATTTACGAAATTTTTAACTATAGAGACAAGAATAACCTAATTAATAACAGATTGCCCCTTAGAGTATCTTTTGTACATAGGAGCACTCGTACCTTCAAATATTTTAGAAACAAATAACATTATACATATGTTGTTATATTTCGGAATGGTCATTTTGCCAGTTTAGCCAATAAAATCACACGCACTATATATTTGGTGTTACTTTGCTTCAGTGTTATTTAGTTTTTATATTAATCTTAATCTTATTTCGGCCAGAAGCAAAGTAATACCAAATATATAGTGCGTGTGATTTTATTGGCTAAACTGGCAAAATGACCATTCCGAAATATAACAATATCTGTTTCAACACACGACTTCACATAAAAAATCTTGCACAACAAATATATAAACGTATTATACATATGAGTTGGTGGCAGAATTACCTGGGGTGTCATATCTTTCATAACATACCTTCTATTGTATGGAATTATATGTAATATTGTTCTCTCATAACCCCTACCTGTTTAATTTGCATTCCTCCTATATTTAAATTTATCTATTTCCCCTTTTAAGGCGGCGAGCTGGCAGAAACGTTAGCACGCCGGGCGAAATGCGTAGCCGTATTTCGTCTGCCGTTACGTTCTGAGTTCAAAATTCCGCCGAGGTTGACTTTGCCTTTCATCCTATCGGGGTCGATAAATTAAGTACCAGTTACGCACTGTGGTCGATGTAATCGACTTAATCCGTTTGTCTGTCCTTGTTTGTCCCCTCTGTGTTTAGCCCCTTGTGGGTAGTAAAGAACTATATATTTCTTTATTTCCCCTTTTGGTTCTAATCCTTTCTTCCCTATTAGTCATAATATGTGTATTTACAATAGATTACCAGATCTTACGCTTCCCTATAGTATATTATACACCTCCTGTGAACTGTTATGATTCTACACATATCTGTGTCTGTAATATTATATCTCATAAATATTTTATAAAACCATATACAATGGTAATTTTATTTTATTCTATCTTATATATTTTTAATTAGCTTTCGTCATGAATACATTGTCTTATCCTTATCTTTAATTTTCTATTTTTATATCCGGTATACATTGTATGACATTCGCAATGTAAAATGTTTACCTTCATTTTTATTTATTTTTTTATTTTACAAATTCTTTATTGGAATTTTATACAATTTCTTTTAACCCTTTATTAATTTTCATTATATTTAATTTATCCTTTTATCTTGTACTATATTATTGTATTTTATATATATTTATAACCT
>NC_042999.1:34986240-35008740 GCF_006345805.1 Octopus sinensis | reverse complement strand
TTATAGTTGAATTCCATGTCGCATAATTTTTCGCTTCTGTACTAATACTTTGCCATGAATGTCCCCCTTTCTCTAATTCATTTTGTGTTGATCTACGCCACGAGTTCTTAGGCCTACCTCTCTATATCCATCCGGTTTCCACTTTAAAGCACTTTTCGCTACATTTGGAGTTTCTTTTCTAATTGTTCTACCAATCCACTTCCACTTTTTCTTAAGTATTTGCTCCCTTATCGAAACTTGATTTGTTCTTTGCCATTGCTCCATATTGCTTATGTGTTCGGGCCAACTAATTTAAAGTATACTACGCAAGCATCTGTTGATACAGATATAAGTATAGTTTTAGATCATGCATATACAAGAGATTGTTGGTTGTTTTACTATAGCAGATATATCCATATCCCGTTCTGTTTAGCATGTCGGTTAAAGGCGTCAGAGCGAGGCAGTAAAGGAGTGGAGTGAGCGACTCTCCTTGGAATATTCCTTTTCTAATGGTGGGTGGCTTTATTTTTTATGATTCCCTCTTTTGTCTATAGCTACAAAACTGTTTACTATTCATTCATGTAACGTTTTATACATTTCATGGTTGAAAGGAAGAATATGGCCCAGGCTCTTTGCCACTGGATGCATGAAACGGAGACATTCGGGTTAAGGGGCTTAGGGCTGTTATAAGAAATTGGGACGAAATTCATGGATGAACCTACTCAGATGAAAACCAAAAAGGGAAACAATATTAAGTGAATTAGAATTATGCCGCTTGGTTTGTGACTTAGTTGACCAAAAAGTCTACCCCGTGTACAAGATATTTGATTGTAGAGTGGGGCGTAGTGGAATAGAGGGGCGGGATGAAGCTGGTGGTAACAGATCCTATGGTTCCGGGTTCAGTCCCACTGCCTGGCACCTTGGACGAGTCTCTTGTAATACAGTCTCGAGCCGACCAAAGAGTGGATTTGGTAGGCGGAAACTGAAAGGAGCCTGTCGTATATATATATATATATATATTGATAGAAATGGTAAGACAACTAAAGAATGAAAGAGGCCTCGATAGTATGTAAATAAAGGAATTTATCAGTAAATATAATATGTGACAATTATTCGGTAGTCATGATAAAACTTCGAGTTTCCGTGAGAGTTAGAGGTTGGCAAGTCAACCGACTAAGGGATAGTACTTATCAAATATACTGTTGGTAATGTACCCCATTATTAATACCCAAGTGCTTCTTATTGCGTGGCAATCTTGCAAACGAGTGTCATATATGGGCAGGGGTAAAAAATGGTTTACCCTTAATTTATACGGCAAAATAGAAAATGGAGGGCATACAAAAATGACATACATCAACGGGTAGACATTCTATTATGTCTATTATTATTATACTTCCTTATGTTTTAGAATAATAGAACATAATAGAATATCTACCAGTTGATGTATGTCATTTTGCATCTGTTCCAATTTCTTTTTTGCCGTATATATATAATATATATATATATATAATATATATATATAATATATATATATCTATATATATATAATATAACACATACACACATACAAACATACATACATGCATACATGCATACATAATACATACATATATACGACGGGCAAAAGAGACGATAAAATAAGTACTAGGTTTACAAAGTAGTAAGGGTAGATTTCTTCGACTAAAAAACTTAGAGCGGTGCTCCGCATGGCTGCAGTCAAATGACTGAAGCAAATAAAAGAATAAAAGAATACATATATATGTATATATATATATATTTGTATATATATATATATATATATATTATATATATATATATATATATATATATATATATATATATATATATACTATATATATATTATATATATATTATAAATTCGGGTGGTAGTGATAATTATAAGCACCTGTGTATACCGTTTGGTGGTGTAGGTGGTGGAGTAATTGATCAAAATAAAATAAAAACATGATGCGAAGGATTCAGCGGTACATATGTTTCGGGCCTTTATTAGACAGATTTATAACAATGCATAATGTATGTCTGTGGCCTTCTTCAGCCGCGCACAACAGCTTCCACAAGGACATGTGTTACATCAAAAATTCTTGGTTGGGGATGCGAATCCTCTCATTCGCGTACGACATAATGCGGCAGCAGCATAGAATTGAAGCGTCCATCTCCTTCTTCTCTCAATGTAGAATGAGGAAAACTGGATGTTGAGGTAATGTAAATAAATAAATACATATATAGACGTGAAGATGGAGGGGCGAGAATTCGGGACCAGGGATAACAAATGTATAAAAGGTGTGTAAGTATATGAAAATATAAAAATGTAGAGCATAAAGATATAAAGAGTTATAAGGAGATGTAAAGGGTGGTATAAAGATATAAAGAAATATAAAGAAATATAAGTAAATGTAAAGGCATAAGGTTATAAGTGAAAATAGAAAATAAAATAAGATTAAAAAATCATGATAAAAACATGATAAAAATGTAAAAGAATGTAAAGATAAGGGATGTATAGAGGTTACGGACCAAGCATGGTGGTCAGGGATTGATAAAATTTAGTTGTAGAATTGTCAGTAAATCAACAGTGTTCGTCTGGGGACCTAATGTGTTGTAAATCAGAGTTGATGAGCATTAATCTGGTTTCTTGAATTAAATGGACTTCTAGTACATACATATCATCATGGATACATACACCCACATACACGCGTACATATACGCCTCCAAGCCTATAAGCATACACACGCACTCGCGTGTAAACATGTACATAACACACACGCACTCACACGCACGCGCGTACACACACATACATACAACAGAATATCCGCATGCATACACGGACACTATACGCGTACACACTCACATGTACATACGCGCCCATCCCTAATACACACACGTATATGCCCACGCCTCTAGGTCTAGATATAAGATATATATATATATATATATATATATATATATATATATATATTACGTATGTGTAAGTATACCCATGCATTCATACATATACATAGGCACAGGCGTGGATGTGTGGTAAGAAGCTTGCTTTCTAACTACATGGCCCGAGCTCATTCCCACCATGTGGCGCTTAGGAAATGTCTTCTACTATACCTAGGCCGACCATTGCTTTATGAGTGGTTATTGTAGACGGACACGGAAAGAAACCCGTCGTATATATATGTGTGTGTGTTTGTGTCTTTGTATCAGTGCTTCTCCCCCATTACCACCTGACATCCGGTGCTGGTATGTTTATGTTCCGTAGCTTAGTTGTCGGCAAAAGAGACCGATAGAATAAGTATCTGGCTTAACTAAAAATAAGTACTGTGGTCAATTCATTTGACTATAAAAAATTGCTCGAGGCGGGGCCCCAGCATGGCCACAGTCTAATCACTGAAACAAGTAAAAGATATATACATACCATATGGGCACGTACATACACAAATATATTTATCCTAACAGTGACTATTCATTTCTTACTCTCGTTTCTCTTGTTACACCTGTATCTACTCTACTTTGCATTGCTATAATTATTTTCCTCCTCACCAGTCGCAATATAATCTACTTTTCAAGCAGCAGTAAAAACTAAATAAATAATCCTTCTCTATCTCTGTCTCTCTCTGTCATTCTACCTCGGCTTTGCCAGAAACATAATGCTTTTCTTTCTTCTTTTACTTCACAATATGAATTCCACTCTGTCAACTCTATGGGAAATAATTGTCTATAAAATTCCTACCAGTAACTTACTAACTTAAGTAACACAAGAATCGTTACAATATTTGTTTGAAATAACAACAAATCAAATCTAACATGCTTCTAGTCGGTGGTAAAGATTGACAAGTTCTTCATGACAGAAAAATTTGTAACACTGGGAAATATTCTGAATATGGTTATAATTTACTTTAGTTCAAAATTATTAGATTGCTGCTAAAACAGACATTTTCAATATCTGTTAGAATCGTTCAGATTAATGAAAAAATTTTCTGAACTCCGGTATCAGATGGGAAAGTAATTTTTTAAACAAGTTTCCCAGTGTTCGCGATAAATATGTATAGACTTTTGTTTGCAATGTTACAAATAGATTTACTAATTAAGTTCAGTGCACTAGGACCTGAAAACTTACAATAACACTGTGTAATGCGATTTTCGTCCTTGGGCAGCAACTGTTATTTCCTAATTGCTTACTCCTAGAAAGTCGGAAAAATAGCTAATATTTAGTTCAAATTTTGCTTGTTACATTTATTCAAATCCCAAAGAATTCCCATCAAGACATGTCTACAATGCTTCGTCACTACTCTTGCTCGTGATCAGAGATGCACATATTGTCATCTACTAAGGGGCATGCTAAAGTCTGTACTATTGAGCAGAATATTTGCTATAACGAAATTTCTGCATCAGTAGCTCAGCCCTGAATCTGTCTGAAATGTAATGGAAAGTAGGCCAGTGTCAAAACATTGATATCGCAAAGTTTGAAGAGAATAGTAGTCGTTTTCTTTCATTTCTAGTTAGAAGCAAATAGGAAATAACACTTACTGAACAACAACAACAACAACGAAAATATTAAATAAAATTTTGTCACACACTGTAATTAAAGAAAGCTTGGCTATTTTATCTCTGGTCGAAACAATTTCGGCAGCTGCTATGTGGTTACGTTATTCTGTTTATTGAAGCAAGTCCCACTAAAAATGATTCATATTTAAAATTATGGTTAAACTATGGACAAACATTAATTCGATTTTTAATCCGTTGGTGTTTAATGTGAGATTACTTTTCCATTAAACTATTATGTAAACACGTCCGCTGCTGCTACTGAAATGGTTTAAATATACACTGTTGTGGGTTCTGATTCTCTGTGTGTGATTCAAAGCAATATATATTCAATCATTAGCCACTGTGCTGAACGAGAGTTTGATATACAAATTTACTTTCATTTCTTGGTGATTACTATCCAATATTATACTACCCAATTAAATATATTATACAGTTGTATATTATGGAACAAAAATAAATAACAAAAATATGCTCAAACATTTGAGTTAATATAGGAAAATTGCAGCATTCTACTCTACCTCCGGTATTCGAGTACTATTTCTTCACACCACCTTGCTTCACATTATGTACTTACTCTGGTATATATATATATATATACATACATATATATATATATATAATATATATATATATATATATATATATATATATATATATATATATATATATATATATATATATATATATATGTATGTATCTGTAAATGTAATATGTGACAATTATTCGATAGCCATGATAAAACTCATGGCTATTGAATAATTGTCACATATTACATTTACAGATAGATTCCTATATTTACATAATATCGAGGTCTCTTTCTTTCTTTTGTTGTCCTACCATTTTTTATCAGTATATATATAATCTATGAGAATTTATTCACACAGGTGAGCTAAATGATTAGATACAGTAAGTAAGTGCTACAATGAGTTACTAGGGCTCCAAGATTATAGCCGAGACGGTATTTATGGAGTCATTGCAGGTTTCCGATGCAGCGGATATATAATTGTTAAAGAGGACAACAAACGTTAAGGCAAGGCAAATATAAGTCATGACTTGAAATGTTTACCTTGCCTTAACGTCTGTTGCCCTGTGACCTCGTGTGTACCGTTGGCGATTTTTTTCCCTCTGTCTTCCCATCTCTGGATCTTTCCTTCCCCTATGTTTCCGACGAAAAGCTCCGCTCGAAACGTTAAACCCTCCTTCTTTTCTTCTTTCCTGAGTGTCCAATAATACTATATTTGTTCCACGTCCTCGCGTTGTTGTGCTTTTTTGTGCTTTCTTGTTTGGATTAACTTTATATATATATATATATATATATATCTATATATATATATATATATATATATATATATATATATATATATATATATATATATATATAAAATTAGCATATATCGATCAATTTCAGGTTTAGTGATATAATGCAGTCTAGCATCCTCAGTATGACATAACCGAAAGCACATAATTATAAACATTTATACATACCATACGTATGCACAGTGCATATACAATTATTAACACTTATATACAAGTTAAAAATCTACTTCGTTCATCTCAGCCACGTATGAATAACCAAAATGATTCAGCAGTGAATAAATTTTGGCTGAAATGAATTCATATTTATCAATTAAAATTAATGATAAAATCTACATAGGATTTTATCAAGTAGCTAGCATGTAAAAAAAACCCCAATAAATCCTATATATATCTTATCCATAATTTTAATTGAAAAATATGAATTCACTTCAGCCAAAATTTATTCACTTCTGAATCATTTTAGCTATTCATACGTGGCTGAGATGAACGAAATAGATTTTTAACTTGTATATAAGTGTGAAAATTTGTATATGCACTGTGGATACATTGTGCTAGTATGTTATGTATAAATGTTTATAATTATATACTTTGGATGGTAGAGGGTATTACACCACTAAACCTGTAATTAATTGATACTCCCCCCCGCCAAATTTTTTGTTCATTCTCTCGCTTTCAGCGTGTGTCTATGTGACAGATAAAGTAATTTAGAGCCATTTGGCGTTTTCTTCCAGCATGTGGTATTACCTCGTAATTGCTCTTATTATAATTTTATAATTTACAAAATTATATACTTTGTATTAACTTTTAACTTAATTGGTTTTTCCATGCTAGCTAATACATAAAATCCTATATAGATGTTATCCTTAATTTTAATTGATATATATATATATATATATATATAGAGAGAGAGAGAGAGAGAGAGAGAGAGAGAAAGAGAGAGAGAGAGAGAGAGATAGATAGATAGATAGATAGATAGATAGATAGATAGGAGAGTTTACGAAAAAAAACAAAAGACGAAGTCAGGTGGTGTACAAAACAAACAGATGTATTAGTATAACGCTCAGGAATAGGAAAAAGTCTTTTATATTTCGAGCCTACGCTCTTCTACAGAAAGGGACACAGAAAAAACAAGGAGTGAAACAAAGAGAGAAGAAAATGTGTGTAGTGGCTAACGATCTATCATGGTGATATATATATATATATATATATATATATATATATATATATATATATATATATATATGTATCGTTTTGTTTCCAATTAATTACGTTACGTTACATATATATTAGTTCTGACAGCATTATTTTGGGACATTTATTGAGTGGCCGGAACGTAGAAATCTCTGTCTGCTTCACAGGTGGGCGAATCAAATATGATAACATATTTAACTTCATAAATCTTAAAAATTATTTATTTGTAGACCAGCAAATTATCCTGAAACCAAATGACAACCAACAATGGAGAAAAGAGTTGTTTGATGCCTATAACTTTTTGTAACGAGAACTTGGCATATAATCTCATATTTGTTTGCAATTCACAGCAGGAATATGTACGTTTAAAAACACGTGAAACATTGTTTACTGATTTCGCTCACAATCTAAAAATAACACAAACATTATAATAGCTTAGCAAATTTACATTTGCGGAAATAGGAATATAGTTACTAATATCGTGTGTTGCTATCAAATCATAGATTAACTTTGCCACTCCATAGTATATATTTAGAACTTATATCAAACTGCGCAATTAAAAAAATCCTGAAATACACATTTGGACCATGGATTATATGTAATGTATAAAACAGAAAAAACTGATATGTACATTCATTGCCGAATTAAATAAATGTCGAGTTAACTAACTCCTGCCCTCGTTATTATACTTCCAAAACTAGAGGTATTGAGCTGAAATTATATATCAGCATGTTTGATTAAATCAAATACTATTGTCAATTCAAGGGCTGGAGAGATACCATGTTTTTAGGAAGTGATTAAATAATCTAAGATTTCTAAGATTATTTGTTTATTTAAAAATTCGTATTTTTGCCCCAAGGCTTTTAAGTAATGTTAACTTTGATAAGGTGTTAAAATGCAATAATGGTATAATTCTGTAGTATCAGTGATTGGTTCGTGAAGCATCTACAATCTTCACTGGAAATAGTATACCATTATTAGTATCCTACAGCTAGTCGTGATGATTAAAAGAAAAAAAATGTCTGCGAATGAACTTTTTTTAGGTTTAGCAATTATAAATTATCCATTAGAAAATGTTCAATTTGTTTTTTTAGTCACTGCTTTTGCAAAGCTCTTTTTATTTCCAAATGTTATTTTTTTTACCATCGTCTCAAAATGCAAAATCACTGAATGGTATTCGTCTGCATGAGAATGTACAGCAAGAATACATGTTGATCTATTTTCACAAATGAAATAATCATCATATCAGTAGGTGTCGTAATACAGTACTCATATTGGAAGATCATATTAAATGCCCTATATCAAAATAAAAAAATGGAAAGTGATAAAACCGTTAACCGATTTACATTAAGACATCTACCATTGTACATTTTGCTATATACGACGAAGAAAACACACTTTTACATTGAAATAAGTAAAATAGCAAGAATACTTTATCCATCAATCAGAGAAATAAGCCGTGTAACATGTTTATAGCTTGGTTATAGAATAAATTATTGAGTCACGTACTCAGATTTCACGTTTATTGAAGCACAATACTTTTTGTTTTCTACAACTCGGCATCATATTCTTGCTACTTTGAATACATTTTCAGTAGACTCGACTCCACAAAATATAAAGCAAATAAATGAATAAGTGAATTTATATCTATCTATCTATCTATCTATCTATCTATCTATCTATCTATCTATCTATCTATCTATCTATCTATCTATCTATCTATCTATCTATCTATCTATCTATCTATCTATCTATCTACCTACCTACCTATCTATCTATCTATCTATCTATCTATCTATCGGGAAGGAAGAGCTATTTTCATCATCCTTGTGGCTATGGCGAAAGAATGTATCTGGTGGACGCGTCTGAAAGGATTGGAGACAAACACTTTCCTCTCTGGTCAATCTCTCATCAACTTCTTCAAGTACCACTTGAAAAGGAAAGTGAGAGTAGAGAGGCAAGTTTTGTCTAGCGAATGTTTTAAAAAAAGATGGGTGAATGTAGCAAGAATGGCACGTATGAATGACGAAGCCACCTTGAGCATAGTCCTATGAACCCAGAAATCGAAAACAGAGAGTTGCTTATTTGCAAAAAAAAAAAAAAAAAAAAGAAATATAAAATGTGACTTCATTGACCGAGGTTACCGTGGTCTTTTCCGCAGGCTTTTCTTTCCACGGGTAAACCTCACCTGTCCTCCCCTTTACACTTCATATTGACATTTCTGTGATAACGATCCTATTGATCATTTTTTTTCCTCTCCCCCCCTTTTTTTTTTCCTCCCCCCTTTTTTTTTAACCCCCCCTTATTTTTGTCCTCTTTCTCTCCTTTTACGATCCCTTTTGATGGAACCTCCCCCTTCCTTTTTTTTTTTTTTTTTTTTTTTTTTTAATACCTTCAAAAGAAAAGCTCTACCTTGTAATTTGTTCTATCTGTGTGCAGCCCTGTGTGGCTAATAAAGAAACATATCTATCTATCTATCTATCTATCTATCTATCTATCTATCTATCTATCTATCTATCTATCTATCTATCTATCTATATATCTATCTATCTATCTATCTATCTATCTATTTAACAAAGCATCTCACTCTCATCGTTAATATATTTTCGGTCTCTTTATTTCAAAAACTATTTCGCAAAAAGTTAGATTAACTAAATCTACTGTCTGAAGACACGATAGAAATTTTTACAAGTATAATGCCTCATAACACCTCTTTGTATAAAAATATGCAAGTTACTATTTTCAAAGTGAAAATTTCTCTGCAAATAGCCTCAGCAGAAATATGTATTTGTAAAGTGCATATAAGGTTTACATATTTCTGAATTCCCAAAAATATCCAGGAGATAAAACAGAGATAATTGAAATGAATTTTCTACTCTTTTCTTCTTCATTGATATTAATTTGCAGAAGCCGTTTTCTATTTTGGACCTTATACATGGATGTACAGGAATAATTTTGTAGTTAAATCGGTTATCATCCAATTCTGTTATTTGAGAGTTAGTCACCGAAGGATAACACGGGAAGTAGAAGTTCGAAACGAAGCAGTTCTAGGGCGAAATAAGGGATTGGAGTGGATTGGGGGAAATATAATTCAAAGTTCTTATCAGCATATTGTAGATGAAGAGATTAGCCGAATTAAACTTGATTACTTAAATAAAGAAGGAAGCGTGAATGTGTGTCAAGAAGGTTGCTCCACAACGACATGGCTTCGGGTTCAGTACCACAGCCAGACACATTTGACAGGTATCTTCGATTATAGCCCAGGAGATCAGTGCTTTCTGAGTGAATTTGATGAAGGCAAGACTATGTGTGTGTGTGTGTGTGCGTGTATGTGTATGTGTGTGTGTGAGTGTTTGTGTAAGTAAACGGACACATTTGTGTTTGGCCTTGCACCGCTTGATAACCCGTGCTGGTTTGTTTACGTTCTATTAATTAGGGGCTGGGGAAAAGAGAAAGATAGAATGGGCACGAGGCTTTAGATAAGTCATTGGATCGATTTGTTCAGCTGAGCCGGCAAGGTTGGCGCTCCAGCATGGTCGTAGTCCAATGACTGCAAAAAATATAAGGATAATAATTTTAGGTATAGATATCAGTTGAAAATATCAGAAACGGACAACAAGTATCATGAAATTGTATTGTTATTAATTCATTTAAGAAATGCAAACGCAGTTGATGTTAAATATTTCTATTGTTAAACAAAGTTTTAAAAAAAATATTTATTTGTGTAGTAAGAAATTGAAAGGCAGAGCTAATAAGCTTTTCAGGGCGTCTGAGACTGATTGTAAGGAGCCCTGGCACAAATACTTGCAACAGAGTGGACTCCGCCAATAGCAATGAAAAGTAGGTTGTGTTCCCACCGATGAGATTCCACACGCTTTGTGTAAAGCAAATTCCACTCACACCTCTTTGATCGTCTGCAGGTTATGGCGGAAGGCTTGTCCAAGGCGCCTCGTAGAGAATCGAACTCGATATTAATAGATGTCAAATGAACTGTTTAACAACGATGTCAAGATTGGGCAAATAGCAAAAGTAAACACAGACATTCTGAGTATCACTTATGTTTCTTCTGATTCGTTGGCTGTGTATATTTATCATAAATATGGAGACAATGGAACGGAATGAAGATATTAAATAACTTTTATAGAATAGGGTGCAGAGATAACTGTCATTTTATGTCTTGAAATAAATGGAATCGTAATTGGAAAACCATACGGGAAACCAAATATCAGACTAGACGTACATACACTGAAGTGAGTGAATTTATAGAAAATACTCCCGGGAACATCGTCACTTAGAACAACAAGTATATAAACACACGGGAAAAGAAAGTCAATAAATTCAAAAATATTTCCGTAGATATAATTAACCCGAGATTTTGTAGTTTGATAGTGAACAAGCACTACCAAACACAATTCACTTCCAGTTCATATATAACTTCTTTTTGTTGACCATTGGTTCAAATTCTGGCTAGCTCATTACAGTGAATAAGGAGATGCTGTTTCTTCTATCTCATATCTGCACTACCATTTAATTAGCGACATTTCTAAGATTGATTACAGGTGATTATATCGTATAAAATGGGTCATTTTTATATTAAATTTGAAACAATTATCATAAAAAATTATAAACAGTTATTTTATATTTATTATTTTCATACAGTTTGCTCTTCTGGTTTTATACTACTTTATCTACCGACTGGAAATTATGAGGATTTCCGCACTCTCGAAGAGAATCACCTCTTTAGGCGATGCTGAGCAGCATTAATGCTACCAGGAAATGTTCAGGTTCTGTTGGTCCACATTGCAGCACGTCTCTCGGATCTTTTCTTTTTCATGGGCAGCTCGATTAATTAATTTTCTTTAACTAAACACTTTGAAACTTCGTATACTGGTAGAATGTGCCATATAGAACATCTTTTACACTTAGCGTTGTTGAGAAAAGTTTCTATTATCGAAGTTATTTCGTGTTAAAGTTGTCGTATTTCAATAATTTCAACCAATCACTGACGTATTCAGCTGAATAAAATTACTGCTGTTGTTTGTCAACAAAAACTTCCGGCGGAATTTGAACTCAGAACGTAACGGCAAACGAAGTGCCGCTCGGCATTTCGCCCGGCGTGCTAACGATTTTGCCAACTCGCCGCCCTATTGGTTACCACTGTTGCTGATCTAAATGTAGCATTGTCACGTTGAAAGGATTGTTTTCAGCACTGATGTAAAGAATGGTAGTGCGAGAAGGAGATGAGTGGTAAGATTAGAAATTGGTTCGAGGGTTATACTGGAGTTCAGGGATCATAGTTAAAGAAAGGAAAAAAGATTTACGCCTACTCACACATTTAAAAATAATATCAACCAAAATAGAGCCTATTTCTGGCTGTATTGTTTACCTCTACGCTTAAATGCTGCATTGACAGCAAAGAAAATTTAAAGGGGCCGGAGAATAAGAGAAAAAATAAAAGTGAAACGAAGAGGATAAGGATGTAGGGAAGAATTAAGGGAGGGAAAGTGAAAACGGATAAGCGAAGTAGATTATATTAGAAGAGAAAACTGTTGTTTAACAGAAAAAAAAATTGTGTCGTATGGGTGGAGAAAGTGGGAGAAATAATGACATAGATAGGAAACAGAGTACAAAAAAGGGACAGAAAAAGAGAAAAGAAAGTGAATGAGAATACACAGTGTTTTAAAGAAAAGATTGAAAAAAGGATAAGGAATAAGTTAAACATTTTCTGAACGTTCTATTCTGTATCACGATCAGAATTTCAAATTTGAAAATACCTCAACGCTTACTTTGTCAACAGATAATCCAAGTCTGATCAAGCCAATAGAATACACAGAAACCTACCGTTCAAAAATCGTTTCAACTGAAACTTGTCAAACATCGATGACAGAGAAGGGGATGGCTGATTCCATCGTCGTGTAGAAACGCCACACTGCATAAACATTACTTCGTCAATCAAAAAGGCAATACTTTAAAACGTTTGATGCACTTTATTGTACAGACGAAGAATAGAGGTAAACAATACTGTTTCCTAACTTTGGAACGAGGCATGCAATATTATCAAGGTGACAATTTCTTATGATGGTCACCAAAAGATGCAACAGATTTCTATAAGAAAAGCAACGGGTGTATTCGTACTTCGCTCGGCTGGTTAGCTCTCTCAGTTTAGATTAGAGCTGTTCATTTCAGTCTTTTTCAAGAGTCTCTTTGCTAATTTATTAGAATACTGCTATTTGTCATTGAGCAGTATGATTTCATATACAATTGTTTACTGTCCAGAGTGATCTATCATTTCAGTAAATGTAGGTGGAATCTGTTGAATGTGTTTGGCTTGTGAACACCTTAGAAGTAATACTCTCCTATGATATTAATCCTTCTATCATTTTTTGGAACTGTTTGCTGTCAAACTTCTTTTATTTCAGACTATTTCGTACTTTCTGCTAAAAACCCTATCAATTGTCCCCCATCACACCTGTTGGTTATGATTCTAACACACTTCCTCTGTACATTAATCATTACTAGTAATGACACAAACTATATTTCTCCTTTCATTAATCATCTTCTAATTATTACTTGTAATGTCACAGACTACAGAGATTTATTTAGCGCATACAAATACATACGCCAACGCTGTTCAATTATGACGAACTACTTGACATAAATGGATAAATTAATAGCGGAAAAAGACAATTACTGCATACATAAATTATATACCAGTGCAAGCTGAAACATCTCAATACCATTAAAAACCCTAAATCTCACAATCTCCAAAGATGCTTCCTGGATATCCCTAAAAAATTGCAAGATGTGTACAAAAGGAAATCTAGTTCAGATAAATTGTTGAATCTGTACAGAGACAAATATGTTCAACTTATGAAAATGCTGGGAGATATATCTGTTTCTGTGGTAGAATATATATGATGAAATAAGGTTCACAGAAGCATAGGAAATAGAAAAAAAGAGTCTATAGATCATTGGGAAGAAATATAATTTCACATATTTGAAAAGATAAAACACTAGTGATAAGATCTTTTAGAGGAGAGGAAGACAGCATCTTGAAAAACATAGTTTGTTCTCAATGACTGAGTGTACGAAGGAAGGCTCACGCCCCTTAGCTCTACCAGGTATTTCAGGATTGTTGGGCGGACGTTATGAGGAGAACGAAGACAAGGTCCTAAAGGCAGAATGGACTACACTTAAGTCACTAAGTGTGGTGGTGTTAGGCGGATGAGTAAGGGAGTGTGCTGCGTAAAAATTAACATTTCTTCAAACATGTTTCAACATAATGTTTCTTTGACAAGGGACTTTGAAGCTCTACCAGAAGACTCTTGACTAATGTGCTACGTAGTGGGATTGAACGCGAAATAAAGTAGTTTCGTTGTATACTTCTTAAATAAACAGCCATTCCTTGCCCTTCAAAAGTAGGTATTGTTGCTTTTCCTTGGAGCCAGATTTTTAATAAGGAAAATCTATGAAAATTGTATCCTACCAGTGATCGCCTTTTATACACCATGATTTGTTTTAAAGCGCGTGTGTGCATGATCCAAGAGACGTAGGCAGAATTGTTACATAGTGGCTTCCTCGTTAATTCATAACTGATATAGGTAAAAATACTTTGACTGTAGATTTCGTATTTAACTCTCAGAAACAGAAAAATAGTACATTTGAAGAGATTATAACTGAACTGGATAGACCTTAGGAAGGAAAGTAAAATAGCTAAATTTCCTCATACTAAAATCCTATTCACTGTTCAGAAACGATTCTTAAGAAAGCAAAAACTTTATAAAATAACATTTATAAAAGAAACATCCATTAATACCAGAAAAAAATCAATAAAAGTTGTAAAATTGAAGAAATAAAAGCCGAAGAGAATTACCAGTCTTATTGATCTTTACCGACGTGATATATTAATCGACCATATTTTATGGCAGCTCATTTGAATTGTTCAAATAAAAAGAAAACAATTGAAGAAATGAGCTTAATATTCAGTTAATCTTGACATATTTCAATCGAAAATTATTTCTTGACTTATCTAAGTTATGGTTAAGATTATGGTTAGGATGAAGGTTAAGTATTTTTACTATCTTCCTAGTATTTCTTACTCATTTCGGTACATATGAGATGCATTCTAGAAGATTATTCTAATTTTAGTATATCATTAGAATACATCTAAGCTGATCTGCCTAATTTTGTTATTCTAGAGTGAAGTAAACGGCTGTAACAGCACTTTGCACACTCCCTACTAAACAATTCTTCTCACAGCTGACGATTTTTCAGAATGTAGTCGGAACGTTTAGAAGCATCGCTATGCAATACACTTTTGTGATAAACTAGAGCAAAAGCAACACCGAAACTTATGAAAAGCATCAGTTTGCTTACAGATTAACGTTTTCGCTGACACAAGAAGTTAAGGACAGTAGAGATGAGATGAGAGACGATGAAAGGTATAAGAGGGAGAGGGATATCAGAAAATCAGAGATGGTTGAGAGAATTCGCAGTTCTCTCGATGAGGATTGTCGCGTCTATATAAAGACAACAAACATACAGTCTATTGCAGTTGGTGCGACAACTGCAAACAGAATTATCCATGATGATCTGAAAATGCAATGTTTGTTTAATGAGCATCCTAGTAACAATCAACTTCATAGAGATGGGCAATCCATTGCCATCGTCTCAATTAATTTTGAAAATAGTGAAGAATACAGTAAAACCCGGGTGCTGCTGCCCGCAATGTGGAGGAGAAAAAGAATCAATAAATACAGGAGCATGACCAGCTTCTATCAGTCACTATGGAAACATCAGATGTTCAAGGACCCTGTATGACCGATTTCCTCTGCAAAATAGGGATAGTAACTTTTGGGCGTTTCTCAAGCTGAAGGAGAACTTCAGGAACGGTCGTTTCGAAGATGAAAGTCCTGGATACTTTCACTTTTAAGGACTTTAATGGAAATGTCATTGGCTGAATCGCTACAAGTGCGTTAAAATCAGGAGATCTTACTTTGAAGAAGATTAGAGTTTTTTACTAGGTTAAACTTAATATATGTATGTTTTGAAAAAGTCTGAACATTTTTGGAATATACTCTATATGTTGGCACGTATAACCTTCTTATATCAATATGGTTAAACATGTATGTGCGTGTGTACGTATATATGTATATATGCATATATGGATCAACACATACCAGCACCCACACTTCCGCTTCCTTCCCCACACACACCCACACATCCCAAAACCTACCCCCTTTCTTACCCCTATCCGATCTGATACATCTATTTAAGTTGACCCATATACATCTCCCTACAACAACCACATACGTCAAATAGCTTCACACATACATACACGCACCATTATACACACACACAGAATATATATATATATATATATATATATATATATATATACATATTAGCGTCATACACTTTAACAAGTTACCCCATGTATACGCATCATCTGATAGCAAGCGCACACACATTATCTCACATACGTACACACACGATATTCACGCATAAACACACATAACATGCACATACAATAACGTCATATATACACACTTTATGTACGCACATATGTTCGACTTCCACTTACTCGCACACACCTAACACAGATCGAAGAACAGAGGCATACACACTACTCGCACACAGATACACGCATACATTAGCTGTTACGCACGCATCTGCACACATTCACACTTGATAGCCTCATACATACGCCTACGTTACACAGCTTCATACAATCACAACATACACAGATGTCCACACACACACACGCACACTCACGTAAATACACAGAATACACACACACACATCGCTTCACACACACACGCATATTTGTTCGTACACATACACACACACATTCAGAGGCATATATACACACGGCTCCCATGCATGTACATAGATACGCTCACATAATCTTTATATTAACACACGTGCTTGCCTACACGCACATACACACGCATTCGCCCATACACACACACATACACGTATACATCCTGATAAACACACATACGGATGCAAGCGCATTCACTTTAGCCAAGTCACAGTTGTTTCCCTTGCCACCCACGTCGCCAACCACATCCTTCCTGTCGGTCAGTTCAATATGAAACACCGTTAATTCAAAATTTTTTCCCTCAGTGTTTTACTCTCTTTCCTTCTTTAACTCTTCTCATTTCTTTCTCTAGAAGAGCGCAGGTTTGAAACGTTAAAGGCGGATTTCATATTCCTGAGCGTCAAACTAATACACCCTGTTTCTTTTTGTATAACTTTTCTTTATATTTGAGCTATACACACACGCACACACATTCTCCGAGAGAAAAATGTCATGAGTCTCTGAGCGTTTCGTAAAGGTAATAACTAGAGCTTCGGCTCTTGAGTAACTTGTCTAATGATTAAAAAAATATATATTCATGTTTTGAATTCTATTTTTCCTCTTCGTTTCACCAAACCTCATCCTCTGTATATGTTTGTGTCTGTGCGTGCATGTGCGTGCTCGCGCGCGCATGTGTATACATTTTTTTCGCTCTCTATTCTATTCGTTCACTCTGCATTTTATTCCTCTCAATCCGTTCTGTCGAAGAGTGTAGGCTCGAAACGCGGAAGACTTTTCCATTATTCCCAAGCGTTAAACTAATACACTTGCTTGTTGTTCTGTCACCTGCCTTCGACTTTTGTTTTCTGTAAATTTGAACTCTCTATCTGTCTGACTCTGTAAACATACATACATACATACACACATACATACATATATATATATATATATATATATATATATATATATATATATATAATTCAGTTTTTGGGATTATTAGATATGCGGGTATTCTATTTCAGATAATACAAAAAAAAAACCTAATGAGTATATCTGAAGGTAAACTCGTGGTATCTATTTGCGATTCACGAAATAATACTTTAAAGGATATAATGAGTTGACCAGCAGGGTATAAAATATACTTCCTTAATTATCTCCTAATTAATTTAAAATTAAAATAATCAATTATGAAGGAACTACACGTGTTTCAGCATTAGAAGATTATAATATATAGACATATACATACATATGCACATATGAATATATATATGCAATCCTCATATTTACAATTCTACTAACACATCTTTAGGTTCTATTTGAAAATACTGTTAATCTAATTTTATATCACCTTAAAATCAAGTGTTAAATTTAACATTATATTAAACATTAAAAATTGAAAATTACACTTTATAAAGTTAAGAATTAAAAGTTATAAATTATAGATTATACATTATAAAGATGAATTAGTATACATATATCAAACTTATAAAGTCAAGTATATAATGTCAAATACAAAATATTGCATAGAGATGGAATTTAGGAATATAGAGGGTGCTCTTTATAGGGACGACCTACTACTTATATCTAGGAATTGTACTAATAGGTCATTAGAATGCCTTAAGAAGAAAATGTACAAGTTCTTTAAGAATTATAGCTTGGGGATATCTATAGAGAATGAACACTATGCAGTAAATTACCTAGACGTCAGCCTTTATCTTGTCACTAATGAGATCCATCCATCCATTCCATAAGTTGAATGAACACGGCGGTGTCAGCACTAAAATAAGTGCTGTTTGGGAACGAAGAAACCAAAGAAACCACAACTTTCAAACACAGTTACCCTATGTACAACCGTATCGATAAATAAATTCAATAAGTAAATTGCAACCACTTCTAAATACGTAATTACACAGTGGCAACTCTATTAAGTCATACAAAATTTATAATCCCTACCATCTTCCGTAGTATAATATAAAAGTAAAAGCTTAGTAACCACATTATTTGAATCAATCAATTCATAGGCAGGTTTAAGCGCTAACTTTAATAAAACTACAACAAAGAGACATATAAACCAATGTACATTGTATCGGTATTAATAGTAAACTGCAATAACTAAATTATATACTAAGTTGCGACCAATCTTTATGTCTATTTAAATAATAATCCCGCCTGTTTTCCATAGATACTACTATAATGAAAGTTCAAGCCTTATAAAATTTCTCCAAAACAAAACACGATTGAAATCAATTTAACTAATATTTTTATGAGTGTGTGGGGTGTATGAATATATATATATATATGTATATATATATATGTGTATTTGCACATGTATGGATGGATATGGATATGAAATTAAACAAATCAACATACAGACGGATAGTTACATAGGTTATATGAACAGATAAGCAGACATACACAAATGAAGACTGAAGCACATGACCATATATACACACACACTTTACTTCACACAAGGACACATATGGAGACACAGGTCCACACATATGGAGATGCACATCTATGCATACATACATAGTACATAGTTGTAAAACAGACACGCAAACACTCAGACATGCACAGACAAGGAGACAGTGGTATGCACACACATATAAAAACACACGCACACACACACACAGGCACATACATAAAACACACACAGACACGGACATGCAAATACATGAATATGCAGAATACTTACAGACAAATGTACGCACATAGCTAGAGACATATGCGCACACATACTTACATACACACACATGCATACATATATGCATGCATGTACAGGCACACACACACACACATACACACACTGATCCACATACATGCGCACAAACAAACAAAAAGGAACGCAGTGTGAGTAACGGACAGAGTCAACGACTATTGAAAAGGTTGCAAGTGGAAATTTTACCGGTGATTGTGTTAAATTATAAGGCACCATAAGAAAATGATTTTCTCCAGACACAAAAGAATTTCTTTAAATTATATTTACTAATTTTACCTTGTTCTCTGTATTTTCTCCTGTAGTCAAAACGTATCCGACCTTGATTTTCTTTTGCACAAAATAATAACGCGCGAGTGAGCAAAATCGACAAGGGTATTACGTGGCCGCATCCATTCTGTGCATGCACAAAAAATTTAGTGTCTGAAGGTTGCACCATTTGCCCGCAGTGACGCGTTGAGCACAGACGTTAAGAGTGTACTGTGCGATTTTTTTTTTGTTTTAGCCAAGATGACTGAGCACATTGAGCAAAGATACTGTATCAAATTCTTTTCTTTTCTACTTTAAACACAAGACCCGAAATTTGTAGGGTTGCGGCCAGTCGATTAAATCTATCTCAGTACGTAAGTGGTACTTAATTTATCGGCCCCGAAAGGATGAAAGGCAAAGTGGACTTCGGCGGAATTTGAACTCAGAACGTAAAGACAAAAGAAACACCGCTAAACAATTCACCCGGCGTGCTAACGTTTCTTATTTCTTTATTGCCCACAAGGGGCTAAACATAGAGGGGGCAACCAAGGACAGACAAAGGGATTAAGCCGATAAGATCGATCCCAGTGCGTAACTGGTACTTAATTTATTGACCTCGAAAGGATGAAAAGCAAAGTCGACTTCGGCGGAATTTGAACTCAGAACGTAAACACAGAAGAAACACCGCTAAACAATTCACCCGGCGTGCTAACATGTCTGCCAGTTCCCGCCTTGATACTGTATCAAATTCTGTCAAAAACTTAAGGATACGCAAGCACAGTGTAGACTACCAAGGTGAATACTTTTTCATATTACCGTAAATCCTCGAGTATAATCCGCCCTTGAGTATAATACGCAGGGGATTTTTAGGGGGTTTTACCTCTGAAAAACCTAAACCAAGGAGGTCTATATAACGTCCTTGCTTTGTAAAAACGTATACGGTAACGTCCATTATTATTATTGTGTATATAACATAATGCAACGTGTAGCTTTTTGTGCATTTTGTTTGCAGAAAATAAAGAAATAACAGTAATAACGTTTAATAAATGTTGCTAATTGCAAGTTATGGATGGTTCTTTTATGACTTCATTGCTTTCAAGGCTTAGCTTAAGGTATTTTCACGCCCGACATCACAAAATGCATCTGAATAAACATCACCGGACAGGAAATAGAGAGTTGAACATTGCTTAGAAAATAATTTCATTTTTAAACTGGTGTATAATACGCACTAGGAATTTTGACCTTTAAATTTTGGGGAAAAAATGTGGATTATACTCGAGGATTTACGGTACTTGCTTTTGGACAAAGGTCAGATACTTTTTGACAACACCTAGTTTATACAAAAGGAAAAGATAGACAATGACTTTGATGTTTTGACATATCAATGAAAATCAATGTGTTAGTGCATGTTTGGGTGTGTGTTTACGTGTGCATTTCTTTGTGTGTGTGGTATGTGGCTGCGCGCTCGACTGGGAAGATTTATTTATTTGTCTAGGTGAATAAAAAGGGTAAGTGTATGTTGAAAATTACCATTATAAATTTAAGATTTCAATTTAAAATTGAAATATTTATATGAACTTTATCATTCTTCGCTTCCCTTCAGTACTGCTGGTACCATATTTAGGAAAAACAATATTTAGCGTGTAAGAACAACAATTTCTGGAGAAACATTAATGTGGAAAGGATTAAGAACGATAACTTAAGCACACATACCCCCCCCCACACACACAATAGCTTAGAGAGGCACTTCAGAATAATAATAGCCGAAAGGAAAATATTTTAACGGTAATTTGAATTCAAATTTGAATTTTGAGTCGTACAAAGATACAGGAATTTGTAATGAGTTTTGATAGAAATGTGTTTATAGAAAGAAAATGAAAATAATTATTTCGTTACACGTACGCGACTTACGTTCTCGGTTAACAATGTATGTATTGTTCTTTTTTCCAATTCCACGGATTCCTATGTCAGTAATTCTATAAGTAATTCTACAAGTACAAACAACAATATCAGAATATATTCAAGTAATAAAGTAGTGTTTATTTTACAAAATAATGGCTGCTGTCAAACGGCAGAAAGAAGTAGAAGAGAAAGGATAAAAGATATATATATATATATACATATATATATAAAATACAGTGTACATTTAAACACATAAGGAATCCACTCATGGGATTCAACACGCTAGAAAGAACACCTAGGTTCTATAACTACAACATTTGGGATAATATTCAACAGGAACGAAATGAAAAAATAAAAACATTTTACCATCTAATTTCCTGGACCAATTGGTTTCTGATTTTAGTTTAGCGAGTAAATACATTTTACTCGCGAGGTGAAATCTTTTTCAACAGGAACACCTTAGATTGAGTATATAAACACGAGGCGATCAACTATGTGCCCCTTGTTTACACATCCAAATTTTTTTAAAATCTACTGCGCAGACGCAGTCCTTCGCCAGCAATCTGCTCCACGCATTGTGTGAGTGTGGAGGACATCGTCCATGTCTTGACGACGGACAGTGATGTAGTCAAGGAGATGTCATTTTTTGGGAACGTGGGTGCATCCATGACGTCTTGTAAATGTCCCTCTGTTGAAAGAGGGTGCTAGTGATGCACAGGTCATACTCGGAGCAGAAAGTGAGTAGCATCTGTCCATTAGCGTTCATTTTCCCTGTGCCGTGAGGACCGAGGAT
>NC_042999.1:34973740-34981240 GCF_006345805.1 Octopus sinensis | reverse complement strand
ACTGTAGACACCTATCATGCGCACTTATGTTTTATACATTTTATAATGAAAGCATACACAGTTATGTAGATGAATGTGCAATGCATTTTGTTATTGTAAAAACGGTTTGTTCGTAATAAGTAAAGTAATGAAACATTAAACTGAATAAATAATTGAAGACATATTGTAGAGTCAAATATTTAGGTATGTGGAGGATGTGTCATGAAGAGGTACATTGACGAACAGATTCAAGATTCGCTGGTGGAACCATACAGAGTCATTTAGGAACAGTTGCAAAAGGTAATGCACATTCCTCGCAGACCTTTTATGAGTCCTCAAACAGAAGAAGATACAATATAGTGCGACTCAGGTAGTGATATGAAATGGATACCTATATAACGCATTACCAGAAAAGCATGTAGTATTTGCCCTGAAGAAACACTAGAAATAATATTATGCAATGATAACATCATCAACAAACATCATGTGATTATTTTAACAATCCACCATAGACTTAAAAGCTCATTTCTGAAATTTAGAAAGAATATATGATAGTTAATGATATATATCAATCTTTTATTTATTTACTTTACAATGTAATTAAAATTTTCTTTAATTATTTTTACTGGTTCATTATATAGTTGTTTACCTAAAAAATGTAATTTCCATAATAATCTGTAAGTATGTGCGGCTATTTAGTTATATCAAACCATTATTTACTAAAATATATAATTATAATGTTTCATTGTAATCATTAGGAATCTTATATTGTTGTTTACATAAATTGTACAATCCTTCAATAATTGGTATGTATATTTTGTAGTTTCGTTAGAAGAGAAGAAATTATATAATATATATGTTTACCATAACGTAATGCTATATATATATCTGAGGAAAATAATCATAGAATGGATAATATCACACGTATCCCAATAGTAGCGTTATTAAAAGTAAACGGTCATATCATTCTGTATAGAAATATATAGGTCTAAATGAACAAACCTTATACGCTTTTAAAGTGCCTTATTTTAGTTCTGTTGGGTGTATACTCTAAACGCTGAATGAATACATGTAGATAGAGTAAAATGATTGGTGGAGTTGCCTGCAGAGGTGCACGTTCATGTGAGCAAAAATGAGGAAACGTTTTGATAGGGTTACACTTATACAGATGTAAAATAAATATTTATGTAAATCCTCTTGATTTGACCTTACGCTATGAAGCGAGTGGAATCGTCACTAGTACGATGGTTGTATGTATGTTTGTGTGGGTACACGTGGGTATGAATGCCTGTATCTGTGTTTGTGTGGATGTACGTGGGTATGAATGTCTGCATATGTGTATGTGTGAACAAACATTGTCTAGGTGTCAGTGACTGTGCATCGTGACACTTTGTCGGCTACGACGACAAGGGTAGCAGTTGATCCGATCAATGGAACAGCATGGTCGTCAAATTAACATGCAAGTGGCTGAGCACTCCACAGACACATCCACTCTTAACGTAGTTCTCGGGGAAATTCAGAGGGACACAGAGTGGGAAAAGCTAGCCCCTTTGAAATTCAGATACAACAGAAACAGGAAGAGAGAGTGTGAGAAAGTTGTGGTGAAAGAGTACAGCAGGGTTCGCCACCATCCCCTGCCGAAGCCTCGTGGAGCTTTAGAAGTTTTCGCTCAATAAACACTCACAACGCCCGGTCTGGGAATCGAAACCGCGATCCTACAACCGTGAGTCCGCTTCCCTAACCACTAGGCCATTGCGACTCCACGACTGCATATTTATATATATATATATATATATATATATAAATAGATAGATAGATGTAGATATATACAGACAGAAACACACTCACATACAAATTTATTTATATATATATATACACTATGTAAATGAATATGCATGTACGAATGTAGAAGGGTGTGAGCTAACCCTTTTTGGTTTAATAGCATATCTTAATGACTGGCAAAGTAACTCTAATGAGACTCAAGGACAGTCAAAACTGACTTTATGAGCAGATAAATCTAAGTGTGCTGGCAGAGAGGTTGGTATCTCGCTGTGGTAACAAGTTGATCACGTGCAAATGATTTCTGTTACAGAAACAAGAGATAAGGAGAGAGACGAATTTTCATCTCTCTATGGTATATATTCTGTTTCTAACTCAGCATGTCCTTAAAAGATGTTATCGCAGGGCAAATACTGCAGTAATAACTGACTTAAGGAAGGTGGATATACATTACGTAAGATACATAGATGTCTACACATAGATACACACACGAAGATACTCACACACATAAATACATACATATACATATATGCGGTCACTAACAAGATCCTGTATTAAGACAGAGCGAAACAGGATTTGTTTAACGAGAAACCCCTTATAAAATGATCCGACGCGGTGCTTCTGTATCGAGGAATGTACCAACCACAACCGGGTGTACAGTACCGCACCCGCGAGGGATCGATGCAGAATGGGTCGAAACGATCGTTGCGTGCAATAAAGTTTCTTGAATATTCCATTTCTCATCTCTATCATTTGTTTATATATATATATATATATATATATATATATGATAATAATAATAATAATAATAATAATATAATAATAATAATAATAATATGGCAACAAAAGAATTTAGTGCAGAAACGTATTGCTATGAAATTACTGCTCGATATTATATAAAATAGAGGAATTTATCTATAAATATAATATGTATATATATATGTATATGTACATATATATATATATATATATATATATATATATATATATATATATATATATATATATATATATATATATAATATATATATATATATGTATATACCTATAAATATACTACTTGACAATTAATTGGCTGTCATAATAAAACCTCAGAGTTCGGATACCGACGCTATGAAAACAAATTAACTGATGAGATGCCGAAGTAAACTTCAGCCCCGGTATCCGAAACTCTGAGTTTTATTATTATGCCAACCAACTAATTGTCAGATATATATGAATTGTCACATATGTATGAATGTATATATATATATATATATATATATATATATATATATATATATATATATATATACATACATTATGTCTATATATATATATATAATGTATATATAATATACATGGTTATATATTATATATATACATACATACATAAACATACACACACACACATATATATATATATATATATATATACTTATATATATATGTATTAAGATAAATATACAACAAAATAGAAAGAATAGTGTTTAAAATATCTAAAAACATTTTCATAAAAAAACGATTATATATCATTCAGATGCTAAAGGGGCTACTGATTCAGTCTCTCGTCCGTCTCTCTGTATATATATATATATATATAATATATATATATATATATATATATATATATATATATATATATATGTGTATATATATATATATATATATATTATATATATATATATATGTATATATATATATGTTTGTATATATATATATATAAATGTATGTGGGAATATATACGTATCTATCAAGATGAAAGAGATAAATAGATGTAATTATATGTCCGGAATTTTAGAAGTAATAGAAATATCCATTACGTACAACATAAAGCTAATAATCATCCTATTTTCATGAATGAAGGTTTGATTACGCTGTGTAATGATCGCACCCATCCGTAGAGATTTATCCTATAATTACATTGCTGAAGATATAGTAAGAATTATCCTAAAATACTACGAAATTTTCTACAAAAATATTTTTATGAATATTACAATCACCACTCTTATCAGAATATCTGCTATCACTGTATTATATCGATGGCTAAAATGTGTAGTTTTGAAAGTAGAAGTATCCGGCAATTTAGTAGAAAGATACTGCCGTAACAACAAAATTGTCGTTTATTATCTTACGCTGTTTGCAAATAAGTACAGTCATCTACTTTCGGTGATACTATCTTACCTTAATCTCTGTTTACAGTCATGAGTTAAACCGAAGTCCAGGTTGATCTCCCAGAGTGGAGGTAGTGCAAGAAGTAAAAAAAGAAAAGCAGTGAGAAACGATAAAAGAACTCATCCTTATTGCACTGTAGTACGGCAAAGCGATATTTGATCTTCTGACTACAAATTTCAACATCATTTAAGTTTAAGCGAAATATCAATATATATGCTAATTCGGAAACCTTTTTCAAATGGCTACCCTAATTATTTTGATGGAAGTTTTGTTTTCATTCATCATCTCTTTCTATTCCCCTCTCTATCTCTCTCAAGTTATTTGCATCAGTGGCCAGGGGAATATGTATTGTATAATAAGTGAAGAAATAAAATGAAATATTCAGGAGAGTTTTATTCAGTATCTGGCGATTGCAAAATTATTCATCCAATGAAATATCATAGAAAATTAGAAATCTTCATTGTAAGATTAAATGACAAGATATTGCTATGAAATATGATTTGATTAAAAGTCAAATAACAAGATCAAATGGAACAAAAACAATTTCGTCTGAGAGATTTATTCTGTCAAATTACTATGGAATTTTTCCTTTCATGGAATCATGCAATCCAGGCCTGTAGCATTGCTGATGAGATAAATGTAATTTCAAAGTTTTAAATACTGGACACCAAGTTTCTTTGATTTCATATCAAACATACCCAATAAATCTTTTTGCATCATTTAAAAATCTATATTTTTGAGTCAACAAGTTTACTTTCTTGATATTTGAAAAATATAAAATAGATAAATGATGAATCTTATTAACTTATACAAACATGTTTATGGTCCTACACGCACGCACACACACTCACGCATACACGCCCACATATATGAATTTAGAAATACTTGCATTTACACATGCGCAAAAATACATTAATATATACAAACAAACACGTATATATTCATATGCGTATAATGATTTACTCCGTCATTCTTTACCTCATTCTTTCGTCATCATACACATGCAGACTTTTATACAATCTCATATACGGTCGTGAATTACTTTTGTATATGCAAATGTATGAGAGTAATAACTTATCTCAGTTTCCTGGCGTTATTTACCCGGGCCCTGTAGGAGTAGCCTTAGATTGGAAGTTCTCATTCCATTATTTGTGATCTCCGTATCCATGTGCAGGACATTCAAGAAACACAAGAAAGGTACTATCGATATGCTCAAAACAGTCTTTAAGAGAAAATCAATCAGAGATGGCGTAGAACTCGTTCTGTTTCATATCACTTATTAAATGCGGGTAATGCATGTTACAAGTTTTCCAGCACAGCAAGTCAGTCACTCGTTGAGCGTATGGCTGGCGATGTTAGTGACATCAATGTGTACATAACTTGGTCAGAAGTAATATAAAGAACTGCTTCATTGGAATTCCAAGGGGTTTTCAGTTTTATCGACAATGTTTATGTTCTTTCCCGATATACACCAAAGAGACCAACCTACCTACCTACCTATCTACCTACCTACCTACCTACCTACCTACCTACCTACCTACCTACCTACCTACCTACTTACCTACCTACCTACCTACCTACCTACCTACTAACCTACCTACCTTCGTATGTATGTATGTATATATGTATGTATGTATGTATGTAGGTATGTACGTATGTTTGTCTCTTCTACGTTTTAATTAGAGCCGGTTTCCAACAAAAATACAAGGCTCTATCTTTGGGATGTAGAAAACACAGACAAACACAAACACATTTGGAACTTGAGAAAAGTCTTGCATATTTTTATTGTTCTACTCACAGACTGGTCTTTTAATGTACGAGTCAGCCGATTAATTTCTCTTTCTAAAAATCCCAGTTTATCCAAATTCTCATTTAAGCATTTATGAATTCATAGTCTGGATATAAAAGCTGGAGATTTCGAGGCAGTTGTTCATAGATATCCTGTTTTTCTTTGCTTTCAAAGAGATATCTGCAGGCAGCTAACCTCTATGATGGTACACACCTTTGCTCCTCGTCCCAAACAACAATATTGGCTTGTTATGTTTACATTGACAGAAGTTTTTATGGAAATATTCCACCAGTATTCCTTGAGTTGGTGTTTATGAAGGTATTCCATAATAGAGGGAAGTTTATTTCAGGGCATTTTTTATTTGCGGATGGAATTGTAAATTGTTTTAGCAACAACATCGTACCGCATAGGGAGGTAGTAGTACTGTGACGACATTTTAGGACAGCTGCTAATCACATGCTTAATGTCTTCCAAAGAAACATGACATAGGCTACACATGCGGTTGCACCTTGGGATTACAAGAGCGTCACTGTCTCTCTTGTTCGCCAAGTTCTTTGTGGATTGCAAATGCATAGCCTTCAAAGGGTGATGTGATGTAGTGGTCTTCTCTATTTATGTAAGTATGCATGTACGTACGTACGCATGTATGTATGTATGTATGTATGTATGTATGTATGTATGTATGTATGTATGTATCTATCTATCTATCTATTTAATTATCTATAAAGAATTATATGAGGGTGTATTGAAAAATTCCTGGGCTTTGGACAAATGAAAATATTGAAGGATCAGTTAATTATGATTTTATTCAACACATTCTCCTCTCAGAACCACACACTTATTGCAGCGGTCCTTCAGTTTTTCTAAGCCCTATGAAAAACAAAACAAAAAAACCCACAGAAGGCTGGGTCTCCAGCCAGGACTTTCGCGATACCCTGAAAGCCAGGAACTTTTCAGCTCTCCCTCATAAATCCCTGGGAACCTTGTAGTTGCAAAACGAACTTCTTAACCACGCAGCCATTCGTTCATTTTGATGTTTTAACATAATTCAGCTGTTACGGATGGCAGAACTAACTGTCACTGAATAAATTATTCTGAAGTTTTAAAGCAGAATTGCTTTACATTTCGAATCACATCCCCCAAATCTACTTTACATATAATCCTTCTGGAATTGATTAAATATGCAATATGTGTCCGTCAAATAGTAGAGTTTTATCAAATCTGAATGATGACAATCTGTCTATCATCGTCGCTGTCGTCGTCATCGTATCGTCATCCTCGTCGTCGTCGTCGTCGTCATCCTCCTCCTCCTCTATCGGGCAGAATTTGGTCGATGGCAGATATTTCAATCTAAGGTTTTGCTTCGAAAGATAAATATGATTTATTTTCCTATTGACCAGTTGTTAGATGATAAAGTTTTGCTGTTGGGCATTGTGTGACAGCCATCTGCTGCTACATCCTGTTGATCAAGTGAGGGCATTACAAATGTCTCTCATTGCTCACTTTCTGTATAAAGTTTTATATATATATATATATGTATATATATATACAGAAAGTGAGCAATGAGAAACATTTTGTTTCCACTGAAAGATTAGCTTTCCTTTTTTTAAAACACTTAGATTCTTACAAATTCTGACCCAGTCAGCTTGTCTCCACTGAAATAAACTATTCTGCGTAGGTAGATATTTACAACCCCATTTCTTCTCAGTTACCCCATTATACCCTCTGTGAGTGATTGTCTATACGCTCCACTAAATTTCCTTCAACAAATTCTAACATAGCAGTTTTGAGAAATGATC
>NC_042999.1:34946240-34971240 GCF_006345805.1 Octopus sinensis | reverse complement strand
GATTTAAAAGACCATAAGCCTAATTTTAGCAGTAACCTTAGCGTTAGATTCATATGCCCAGGTAAATCCGACTCAGGAAAGATAAGCAAAGTAATAATTAATAAATATAATACATACACTTGGAAACTTATTGAAAATAAAACTATGGTTTAACTCACTGGAAGTACTAAATTGTTGTAATGAATTAGACAACAAAAAGACGAAAAAATTTTATTCAAATTGATATTAATGGCTTCTATTCTTCTATTAACACTGTACTACCAAATATGGCCCTCTTGTTTGCAAAAAAAGAATTCAAATCTAATATGAGCAAAATCAACATAATACCAGCAGCTAGAAAATCTATTATAATATTCGACAACAATTACTTGGTAAGGAAAGACACTAGCGATAGTCTTGACATAATAACGGGATCTGCTGACTCAGCACATGTCACAGATTTAGTGGGCATATATACTATTTAACTTAGGTAGGACATTTTCAGAACTAGGAGGGGGCTTATACAGGGATAACGCACTTTTTACCTTAGGCAACATCTATAATAGAAGATTAGAAATATATAAAATAAGATTTTATAAATTTTTGAAAAATATACGGCAATCCGTCTCTATGGAAAATGAATATAACTCAGTCAACTTCTTGGACCTTAACTTAGATCTAGAAACAGGTAAACATAAATCATACTATAAACCGAATACTAGTCTAAGGTACTTTAACATAAATAGTAATCATCCAAAAGTATTACACATAAATTATTTGAAAATATTTTAAAAACAATTTCTAGACTCTCGGCGAACGAGGAAATCTTTAAACACAATGTAGACTATTATAACATAGCACTACGTAAATCCAGATACAAACAAAAGTTAAAATTCAAAAGACCAAGCTTTGTTTCTAATAATAATAACTATACGAAAAACCAGATTCACTATGATAATATTAACACGGAAATAAATAAACACGAAGATAAAATAGTTACAGATAGAAGAAGGTGTAAATGAGGTAGGAATAATATAAGAAAAAAACATCAAGAAAAAGTTAGAAAACGTAAAAGAACGAAATACATATAACAAGGATATAAACAGTAAGGAAATAGTAAAAATCGAAGATAGTAAGATAGAAAGTAAGTGTCAAAACACTATAACAAGAGTAATTATAATTATATAAGTACAAACCAAAATGGAACAATAAACCACAAAAAGGTGGGATCCGAGAAGCTACACGGTAATGTACCTAACAAATCTGTAAAAAATCACATCCATATATAAATGAAATTAACCCCCTTGAAAGTTATTCTTAAGATAATGTGACATGGTTCATAATACCTTTTGCAAAACAAATTAAAACAATATAGTGAAATTATTTTACACAGCGGTCTGTACGCATTTTTCTGAGGAAAACAAATACCATAAAATCATAGACACGCACAAGTTAAGAACTGGTTTTTGTACTTCACGAAACATGGCACAAATTATAGCTATATAAAATACCAAAAGATTAAATTATTTCCATAATAAAAAGGGTAAAGAAAATATAAATGAATTATTAAATGACTAAAATAACGAAAAACGTATTGGTCGTATTAGATACACGAGAAACGAAGGAAGGGCAGTAACCCTTAGTGACTCCCCACTGGAATACAAAGATATAAGCTAACTAATAAGGAAAAATAATAAGTATGATAATAATAACAAACACGATAGATGAAACACAAATACTAATAATACAAATATAACTGCTGGTATTTGTAATAGTAGTAACGATCGTGAAAGAGAAAGCGATATAGAAATTAGAATTTATAAAGATAAGCAATGATAAAATATATTGGTTAATAGTTAAGACCCCTAACATAGTAAATAAATACAACCAGAGTAACTCAGGGGACATAGTACACAAGCGCAAAAGATTTGGAAAGAAAATAGGGAACGCTCCTAAAAATAAAACCTGTGATTGTGCCAAGGAAGATCGACGTTCATTAAGAAATTTTTGTAGGGAAAATGTGTCATATATAGATGTAAGGTAACATCAGAGAGACAGGATTACTACTATATAGGTTCTACTAAAAATGATGTAAAAAGAAGGATTGCGAACCATGAAAACACCTTTAGGGATAGGTGAAAAGAAGCACGCATTAGTCTTAGAAAACTAATTTGGGCCATTAAGGATAAAAATAGGGAATATACACTTAGGTTGGAAATAATTAACCGAGCAAAACTTCATAGCATTCAGAAAAAGATGTGAATTCTGCATAGACGAAATTGATCAAATTCTTACATCTAAATAAATTATAAAACAAGAGACAAAGAGGCCTTTATTGTGTACATTGAGTTAAGTATACATTTAATAAATTTAAATAATTTGTAATTAATATAATTAAATAAATATATTTTACATAACAATAATTCCTAAAGATGAATATACCCACATTGAACTTAAATTGCTCCAGTTAAAAACCCAAACTCTCTAAATAAAATGTCTAAATAATAAATTATATTACAATAACTAATAGAACTTATTACAATAAGAATAAACAAAATAAATAAGTAAAAGATAGCAAATAAGTACACACCTAAATTTGTTTTTTTACCAATGAATAAGAACATATAGATATATAATGTGAGCATGATAGATTGTGCAAATGATAAAGGTAAATTTATAAACCTACATAGTTAATGAGGAATGTGCTTACAAACATACTTAAAATTGAAAATGAATTGCACCACTAAAAGGATGAATAGTAATATGACGTAGTTCTTCTGAACTATGCCTGTCCCTTGTCCAGTAGGGTTGAAATCAATCTCCAGCTGTTTTTAGAATATAATCCAAGACATTCTTACTAAAATTCAATTGGCATGAATTCTCCATGAAGATGTATGAGAAAATAACAGCCAAGTTTTAATCTTTTGAACAGTCAATTTTGGCTCTATCGAATGTTTTTGCTTGTTCAAATGCATAATGCAATTTAATTGCATTAATATATATTTAAGTAACAAACCGAAACGTGCGTAGATAACATGAATTGACCATTATAATAAATATATTGATTATTCTATGGATGTATTCGCCATTATCTTTGTATTGTTAAAAGTTTTCTCCTATATCGAAAAAATGATAACATCTTTAGCGACATCTGGAACTTCAAAAAATGTAAGATCGAAGAAGAACCAACGATAAACACTAGTACATATGCACATGTCGAATTTACACTATCCTTAATTGATATAGATCTAATCCGGTGTACGCTGGGATAAATATCCCTAGGAAAGAACAACCTTTCCACACAAACTTGTATGTGTATATAGTACAATAGCTACTACTATGGTATTCTTTTTGTTTCATGAAATAAGAAATACATCTTATTGTGAAGAATTTGAAATAGGCATCGTAAAGTGTAAAACTCCGTAGTCTGTGCCCCATACCCGTTTCTCTTAGAACAGAATTTGTACGATTTACAAATTCTCCATTAAACTTTAGTGGTTTTACAGATTGAAAGAAAAATGAATTGGTAAATTTTTGTTAATTAATTTCTTTGAAGATGCACTAGGTGTCTCAAAATGATGTGATACGCTTTAAACGCATTTAAGTAGGATTGGAATGTGCACATTTATTGAAGAGTGTGTATAATACATATCCAGAGTAAAATAAAATTTGCTCCGTCATTAAATTTGCTTCATATTATATATCATACTGAAGAACGTTACTGACATACCAGGTCCATAACCGCTTCAATTTTCCATTAGAGCTAATAGTCATCCTGAATATAACAATATAATCTCAAGTTCTTCCTTTCTTGCGTCAAGCTATTATTCCAATTTTCCAACTTTACATATCACCTCCCCAAGACCGAATGAGATACAAAAAACTATACACAATGTAGATACTCCCATCCCTAAGACTGAATATTACACATTGTTCACACTATTTTGTTTATGTTAAAATGATCGCATCTTAATGCCTATATATCACCTCATTAATGATTTCTAAATATTCAGTCGTCAGTTATTTTGGCTATTGTTTAAGTATGTTTTTTGTAATTCCATCATTATTTTATTTTTCTATTTGTATCGTAGATCATTTATCGATGTCATTTTAACCAATTGCTTTAGTAATTTATTATTTGATTGTTTCAAATTACATATTTCTACTCTTACTAGAATTCTTTATATCATCTAAAGTTTTCTTTTTCCTTTTCCGAGTATTTTATTGATAACGAGATGTTGGAACGGAGGAAAAAAAAGTGTTTTAATACTTCATGTCCGACTATTTCAGCACTACAACGAACATTGATAAGGAAATCGATAGAAGATAACTTTTTCTCTTATTAACAAGTGCATTCGTCCAGAAACAAGTCTAATCAAATCAAAAGAGACGAGATTGATGAAATGTAGTTGTAAACATAATGAGAGAATGAGTTTGAAACGCACTTGAAAAAGTAAACATAGCAATCGAAACAATAGCTGCTGACGTTTTTAAACCGTTTATATTGCAAAGTGTTTGTGCTTTGATGTGGAACACTTTCTTTACAATAACTTCATTTCAGCGAATTAATCAGACAAACAAATCGATTAAAATTTGTCATTAAAATATATTATTTATACTATTCATCGATGGTTGCAGAGTAATTATTTAAAATATATGAAATCGAACTATTACAAATGATATTTCTTGAATGCCAAAGAAAGAAAATTGGCACTATTTTACGTCAAATTTAAAGATTTCAAAGTAATTTTACTACTTGTTATTAATTTGAAAAGATTCAATCATTCATTTTAGACTCGGAAACTGTCTAAAGACATTATGTTTGCTAAAAATTTTCTTGGAAATTCATTCACTAGAGAGTGCTATAAGTATTTGTTAAATTTAAACAATGAACAAAAGAAAACTCTATAACAGTGTGAGCAGTTACGTACATACATACATACATGCACACATACACACATACATACATACATACATACATACATACATACATACATACATACATACATACATAATACATACATGCACACATACATACATACATGCACACATACGTACATACATACATACATGCACACATGCATACATACATACATACATACATACATACATACATACATACATACATACATATATGTGTATGCGTGTTTTAAAGGGACGCATACACATATCTATGTATGCGTCCCTTTAAGATTATTTACTCTTTAGCTGATATTGACGCAAGACATGTCTATTTTCATAACGCCAAATAGTGAAATATTTTCTGTCATATTTAGAAACACCACAGCCCATTCGAATAGTTGTTGGCTAAAATATATCAGGTTGTCGGTGGTGTATCTTAGAAGAAATTGCCCACGACATTTTGAAGATTGTGTTCAACAAAACAGGACAAATTGAGGTAAAAAAGAAGTTAAGGCGCAATGGTGATATGTGATATTTGAATGTCTTTATTGGTGGACCCAGCTTAAAGTGACGTTTAAAACTGATGCGAAGTACATTTACTCTGTTTTGATCGGATATTTTCTACATTGTATAAATTGCAAACGAATTTTTGAGGTGATCCTAGTATTATGAGTGGCTGTGTGGTAAGTCGCTTGCTAACCAACCACATGGTTCCCGGTTCAGTCCCACTGCGTGGCATCTTGGGCAAGTGTCTTCTGCTATGGCCCCGGGCCGACCAATGCCTTGTGAGTGGATTTGGTAGACGGAAACTGAAAGAAGCCTGTCGTATATATGTATATATATATATATATATATATATATGTGTGTGTGTGTGTGTGTGTGTGTTGTGTGTGTGTGTGTGTGTGTATGTGTTTGTGTGTCTGTGTTTGTCTCCCTAGCATTGCTTGACAACCGATGCTGGAGTGTTTACGTCCCCGTCACTTTGCGGTTCAGCAAAAGAGACCGATAGAATAAGTACTGGGCTTACAAAGAATAAGTCCCGGGGTCGATTTGCTCGACTAAAGGCGGTGCTCCAGCACGGCCGCAGTCAAATGACTGAAAGGAGTAAAAGAGTAAAAAGAGTAAAAAGAATATATTAGAAACAGCTGTCAGGCTATAACGCATGAAGCCCATTATTTATACCTTATATATGTGCGTGTGTGGAAACGCGTGGCCCAGTGGTTAGGCTGTTGCACTCACGATCACTAGATCGTGAGTTCTATTCCCTGATTGGGCGGCGCGTTATGTTCCTGAGCAAAACACTTCATTTCACGTCCCCCTTTCGATCAGGGTGCAATGTTGGCCAGCGTGGTGGCGTCATTTGAAGGCTAAAACAATGTAAAACGCATTGCGACCAGCGATGTTTGACAATATCCGATAGCGTGATCGGTAACGTGATCACGTTGTATATATATATATATATATATATATATATATATATATATATATATATATATGTGTGTGTGTGTGTGTGTGTGTATGTATGTATGTCTTAAACAACACCATCGTTGACTGTGACTTCGAAGTTTCAGGTAGTTAACACATCGACGAACTGCCACTGTAGTAGTGGCTTAGGAAATCGATGATGGCTTAGGAAACTGAAATTTCGAAGTCACTGTATTCTTGTTTAAGAATAATACATTTGTGCTCTAGAAAAGTATAGAGTAACCCATCAGATTAATGTAAAATTGTTTGTATTATAACTGTACGAGAACAGACAGACAGACAGACAGACACACACACACACACATACACACACAAATACACAGACACACATACTAATATACACATTCACACGCAATGATAAGTGGTTAAAGGTTTCCATAGAAATTGACTTGTATAAACAAAAACTAAGTGAAAATGCACAATGACGTTAAAAGAATTTTTCTAATCTTTCCAGAAATATATAAAAGTAAACACAAGTATAATACTTCCTTTAGATATATTGGTTTCAAAGTTTGCTACCAGGTCAGCAATTTGGTACAAGATCACTAATTTGGTACAAGATCACTAATTTGGTACAAGATCAGTGCTCAGCTGGTACTTATTTTATCGATCCCGAAAGTAAATACGGGTTAAATGTCGCTAGTATTTTGTCAGACGTGCTAACGATTCTGTTAGATCGCCACCTGATTTTCTTGTGTTATATCTTTTAAACTAGCATTCTAATTGGTTTCGTCCATTCTGACTAAACAAAGGAAAATGCATGCAGGTGAAATGTATGGAGTTGAAACTGTTGCAGTTAGATGAAGAGCTAAGGTATCTGGTTTCGAGTGAAAGATTATTCAGTAACGATTTTAAGTAAAAGGATACGGTTAGTCTTCAAACTGTAAGGAATGTTAAGCCTGAAATTTAAGTGAAAAGTTAAGATTTTTAAACAATTGACCAAGCATCAGATAGGTATATATCGAAAGAGGTGAGAGTGTCGTTAGTCGAAGAAAATGATGTGGTCAGGTCAAAAGATAAGGGGATAGTAAGTTGAACTTTGGTTCCAGACAGGTTACGCTTACTTTGGCCTTTTCTGTGAATCATATAGTCTTTACAAGATATAGAAAGACGCATATACGTATTTACTCGTACACACACGCACGCACGCACACATACATATACACATAGACACATACACAGACAGGTTAATGATATATTGTGTATAACAAAACAATATGAGAATGTATGCGTGCACCCATGTATGGGCATTCGAATCGTTGTTCCTTGTATGATACTGTTCCTTATGTCATATGTCCAAGAAATTATTTGTCAATCATTTAAGCAAGGTTTTTATTTCATAATAGATTATCTTTCTCGGTTTATTCGTTGTCGTTCTTGGTTGAGTCTGAACATTTTAAAAATGGAAATATTTTAAAATACGGTGGTTCTCTTCAGGCATATATTTCTATATGTCAATTTAACGAAATTTCCGAATTTTTGTTTTCATTATTTATTTGGTGTTTATATACTGTCATTCTTCTATACAGCTATAACCCAGTCTGTCCCATGTAGTTTTACAAATATCATGTTATGACCAAATAAAATTTTGGGAGTTACAAGTGAAGCTTTCTTTTATTTTAAAATCTTTAAATTTGAATACTGAGCCTTCAGTTAAAGATAGACACGTACCACAGTTTGGTCCTCTGCACTTAGTAACCATGGGGTTTAAAACCTTTGTCAAAGTTAAACATAGATTCTAAAATACTTCCTTTTTGTATAATATTGAGTTTCATATCAGGAGGTTAGAGTGGGCTACAATAGTCAACAAGATGAGATTTGGGCTAGTAGACCAGGATGTTGTAATCCAAGATCACATTGTACCGGTCATATGTAGTTACATATTTAATTGGAGACCTTCTGAAGCTTAGATTCATTGTTTGTTCCTTCTCGAGTCGTGCCTGGTTCATAAGGCCGGTTTTCCGGCGTATGGGTTCCTCACCTGGATGGGACGCCGGTCCGTCGCAGGTGAACTGCAAGATGCAGGAGGAAAGTGTGTGAGAAAGTTGTGGCGAAAGAGTCAGCAGACGTTCGCCATTACCTTCCTTCGGAGACGCGTGGAGCTTTGGTGTTTCGCTCATAAACACACACATCGCCCGGTCTGAGATTCGAACCCGTGACCCCTCGACCGCGAGTCCGCTGCTCTAACCACTGGGCCATGTGCCTCCACTTAGATTCACTATTGAAGTACATTTCATGGCGGTAGTTATTTCATATACACACATACCTATATACATACATACATACATACATACATACATACATACATACATACATACATACATACATACATACATACATACATACATACATACATATATACATACATGCATACATACCTACATATATATGTGTATATATATATATATATATATATATATATATATATATATATATATATATATATATATATATATATATATATATATATATCCAATGCACAGTGAGCGCTTATAAGCTTAAGATTATAATCATTACTTACAGAATTTTCACTCGTCCTTGTTTCTTAATTTAATACAGAATACGCACATATTTGTTTGTTTACACAACCCTATGAAATTATAGTTCCTAAATTTAACGGAAAGAAACTGGTAGGTAAGTTGTTGTAGTTGGTCAACACACTTATCGCGAAATTAAGAGGTGTGGGTTCGATTCCCACGCGTGGTAATACCCATTTTGTTTTGCCGAGGATTTATATACCCCAATATTTCACTATTTTCTAGTATTGTTGCTGTATTGCTGCTGTTAATGATGTTAATCATTTCTTTGGCAACATTATGGGGTATGTTGTTTCACCAATCAGTGGACCAATGGATAAAACAACACCCACATGCTTTTAGTAAGAAGTGTACAATACTTAGTGTTCTATTGTTTTCAATCTTCCATAACACTAGTTACACTTTCTCCGTAGATGTTATTTATCCTATTTATTTGATTGATTCAAGCGTTGGCAGAGAATATAATCGCTGTGCCTAGAAGTATTTATTCTTCTATTAAAACTTTTTTTTTTCCTTCTTCAGAAACTAGTGTTAGTTTTGTTTACGAATCGTGATGGGGTGCGGTGTAGGTATAGTTTGGTCATTTCATCTATAAGTAACTGGAAAGATGCTTTGTTGTTAGCAGAAGTGATTGAAAGACCAGTCAGCAAGTGATAGATCCTGTATAATTGCAATCCAGTTTACTATGCGCAGATCTATATTGTTAAGCGAATGGTGAGGCTGTTTATTGTTTGAATATGAAGGCTAAATATAATCATCTAATAGAGCAGATAATATTTGACTGCGAAATCAGAGATAGTGCTTTCGCACTTGCTAAACACTAAGTGAAAAACTGCTCGTCTGAACCACAGTTGCTGAAGCATGATTCTTTTATTTTTATGGAAGCAAGCGCTCTAATAACACGTCGCTGAATCCACCGTTTATTAGCGATTCCCTATTTCTGACGGACGACACCTTTGTACTACTCACGAAAGAACCATTCATCCCATGGGTCCATTTGCGTAGTCGTTGCCGGTTAGAGGTTTACAGGTTGGGAGTGCAAATCCTAACTCAACCTTTTTTAGTCGCCTTTTACGGCAATCAGAGGAAATGATGGGTCTATTCTTTAGCATGCCGGTCTCTATACAGTATGATCTGAGACAAGAAAATTATTAATCATTCATAAAATGAAAACTTACTCTCTTGTCACTTAGTTTAAAGCTGTTATGCAGTTACGTGGCTTCACATTGTTTGTAAAACAAAAAGCACACAGGGAAACTTGAAGTCACTCTTCAGAAATACGTTTCTAGAATTGCATAATTTTGCCTAGACACTGTTGGAAAGAGATTAGAGCTCAGTTATAGTTAGATTGTTGTGTACAGACACAAAGAGGTACTTTGTATCCGCAGTAAAGAAATGATGGAAGAAAATGACATTCTCTAACGTTCATCTCATCATCTAGGGATGTGAGGCGTTGTTAAGGTGGGTAACCGTTATGATGTAGAAAAGGACTGAGCGTGACTTTTCAGTATAATATAGGAAGACAACAGTATAGTATAGGAAGATATACTATAGTATAGGAAGGTAACACCGTTAGTGAGAGAGGTTAGGAAATTAAATAAGGAGTGTGAACCTCTCTTACTAACTGCGTTATGCTGTTGTCTTGTTATTTTTATTTATTTATGCGCCCTTTTCAAGGCTAGCCAGGTTCATGGGCCCGGTTTCCCGGTTTCTATGGTGTATGTGTACCCCCCAGCTGGACGGGACGCCAGTCCATCGCAGAATTACTCAAGAAACAGGAAAAAAAGAGAGTCAGAAAGTTGGGGCGAAAGTGTACAACAGGGTTCGCTACCACCCCATGCCGGAGCCTCGTGGAGCTTTAGGTGTTTTCACTCAATAAACACATACAACGCCCAGTCCGGGAATCGAAACTGCGATCCTCTTACCGCGAGTCCGCTGCCCTAACCACTGGGCCATTGCGCCTCCCCATTTGTCTTATTATACTATACTATAATCATGTTGCCTAACGTACACTAGCACAATGTGTGACTTTCCAGCATTCCAACGCTCAGTGTATAGAATCTTCTATTCTTGTTTGCAACCGGATGAGATGATGCATTTAGACATTTAGCTAGATCTCCAAAGCTAAAGTGGGTTGTTTGTACACTTCAAGGGCCTTGCAACGTGTACGTTGTCGTTTAGTGGACAGTACTAGAGGTATTCGTACTCGCTGATGCGATAGTTGAGGTTGATAGTGGTGTTATAGATAGACTGTGTTTCTGGACTTCTTTTGCCCCATTTTAGCATGTTAAAAAGAGTCCTTAGTTGAAGAAGTATTCATGATTGGAATCTCTGTGGTTCTAAGCCAATGACGGAAATCATTACGATTGCTGGCTTTTCGTCCCACCGAATATCCTCTTGTTTTCTAGATTACGGGAGAAATGAGTTGGTTATTATTGTGACGACAAGTGACAGAATTACACTAGTGATGGATCGTGCTTCTACAGTAGTGAATTAATGCGGTTTGGTTGAATTTAAAGGGAAGAGCAGTGTACCTAGTAGTGTCGTTTTTATAAGTGATATGGTATGGATTAGGATTACTGTGTGATTCTTGCATGTCTAGTCTTTGGGAGATGGATGAATGTGCAGCCCCGTAATAGGCGGAGTCTCTCATATAGAGAATATCATCAGATATTGAGATTTCATATTATTCTTGTGTGTATGTGGGGTGGGGCATCAGAAAAGACTGCTTGTTCATTGTAATTTATGAGTTAATAGATGCAGGTGATTGTGAGTTGGCGATGTCCTCAAGGTTTCTGCACAAATTGAATTGAGTGTGCTGTGAAGTTCGCATTCATATTGTTCGATTAAGAAGGTAAGGAAGAGAGAAAGTGCATTTACTTCTTGCCAATGCTAGTATTAGTAGTATTAATATTAGTAGTAGATTTGGTGGTGTTAGTAATAGAAGTAGTAGTAGCAGTAGTAGTAGATAATCATGTTGAAGATTATATAGTTTCGATTGCTGAAGTGATGGATGTTGTGACTGAGAAAATGGAGGAAGGGTACAAAATATTTCTCAAAATAGATTCGAAGGTGTTGCAGTAGATCCTGGAGGAAACACAAAACGATAATAAAAGTGTAAGTAATCCAGATCCATGCTATCCACAACAACCTTCATCTCACACAATACCCTGTAGAGAGGTCAGATAATAAGTATGACTCTGGTGGGTTTTTGATCAACTACAGTTTTTGATCAATCTAAAGTTTTCGGTCAGGTCGACCATCGCCACTTGATAGTTTTTCTCACAGTAGAAGTCTTCAGGTGCTGGATCGCTTCAATGCACAGTGTTAGAGGGCCAAAACAAGAGCATTCGGTGGTACTCGGGCGTGGGGGCCCGGCCGCGACTTGAAATGGGCGGATCGCAAGTTTGCGTTTTCGAAAGAAAAACACGGCGCTAATGATCCTTCCGCAGGTTCACCTACAGAAACCTTGTTACGACTTTTACTTCCTCTAAGCGATCGGGTTCGGTCGTCTTCTCCGGGCCATCAGAGAATGGTCACCTTTACGAATCATTTTACGTCCCGCGCTCAGTCTGATAGGAGTATACACTCCTATATCTTCTATACATACTAACTCCTTGGTTGCTAGTCCACGACTGCAAAAATTGGAGTTGTGGAAAGGCGTTCCGTTCGAAATGTGACGCAAGAGAGCCATGTTGGCATATGCGACTGTGTCATCATTATAGTGTAAGACAACACAAAAAATCGAGACAGTTGGTATCATTCTAAAGCAATATAAAATTCTCACAGGAGTAAAAATTGACAAGGATTGTCAGTAGGGTTACAGCTTGCTTGGCACATGGATGCAAAACTACCCTCGCCAGCAAATAGTGCCAGAGGGTGAGGAATGATTTGTCTTGTTAAATTACTTGAGATCTGGTTCTGTTGTCACAAGCTAGATGGCCAGTCTTATTAAACCAAGTAAAGGACTGAAAAGACGATATTCTCGAAAGGTCGAAAAAAACTGGCGAACGCATATGTAATTTGCTGTTTCATGTTTGATCAAGTTAGAATACCTGTCCTCTCGTTTCTTGAGGAAATGATGCGTTTTAGTTGGCAGGCACCTCATCTGTTGCAAACGTACAAACATGGGCTGAGCAAGTGTAGTTGTTCTTTGTTGCACACATTTTTCTACGCTGATTATCGTGATAAAGTTGTTATGGTCGATTACGTGGAGACCAAGTCAGAGCTACTGACATTTGCAATGTTGTCAGACGCTCACAGCCCTCTTTCAGTTGGGCAATGCAGTCGCCGGAACTTCTGCGTCAGCCTTATATAAAGGATTAATGGTCGGAAAGAGCAAAGACCTATCGAGGAAATTCTAGGCGTCGATGATAATCAGTACGGAAAGCTTTCGACCCGGGAATTATCTTCTAGTAAACCATTGAATATTTTCTAAAAATCGTTGGTCAGACAATGATACCAGGGGTAGGGGTATTGTCGTTTCACCACAAATTCTAAATGACCGGAAGTGATATCAGCCAAGAATGTTCAAGATGGGCTCAGAGCGACGAAACTGTCGTGTTTATCATGTGCTCATTTAGTTAAAGCATTACTGACTTGTAGAGTTTTGTCGAACAGCTATTGTTCCCAGTGGGACGGCCCTGTCTAACAGCCAAATCATCATTCCACCGACTTCCTTTGGCCGAACAGGGCCGTTACTTCGCCACTCTTACCAAGTTTTAAGTTTCACATAGTGAGAAAAGGGATAGTGTTGAGGGAGGTGCTATCACCACAGTGAGTTTTTCAAAAGTAGTGTGAAAGTAGCGAATATAGTACATGTTAACGGGCTTATTTTGAATATGTGGCTAGAGGTCGGGAAACGGAAAGTGGGCGTAGTTGATATTGGTGGTGAGGGTAATCAAGGTTTTGTGGGGTCCCCTTGATTAACCCTGAAGTGCTATCTTTCCTAATGGGCGAAATATTTTGCTAGAGTTTTGTTGTTACTTGTTTGTGTTATTACCTTTCCCGGAGGCGCAATGGCCCAGTGGTTAGGGCAGCGGACTCGCGGTCATAGGATCGCGGTTTCGATTCCCAGACCGGGCGTTGTGAGTGTTTATTGAGCGAAAACACCTAAAGCTCCACGAGGCTCCGGCAGGGGATGGTGGTGATCCCTGCTGTACTCTTTCACCACAACTTTCTCTCACTCTTACTTCCTGTTTCTGTTGTACCTGTATTTCAAAGGACCGGCCTTGTCACTCTCTGTGTCACGCTGAATATCCCCGAGAACTACGTTAAGGGTACACGTGTCTGTGGAGTGCTCAGCCACTTACACGTTAATTTCACGAGCAGGCTGTTCCGTTGATTCGGATCAACCGGAACCCTCGTCGTCATAACCGACGGAGTGCTTCCATCCATTACCGTTCCCATCCACCACATGTCAATTTTTCTTTTATACTATAACTACCATCTGTGTGACTTCGTTGCTAATAAAGAAATCATCCTTATTATTATTATTATTATTATTATTATTATTATTACTATTATTATTATTATTATTATTATTATTATTATTATTATTATTATTATTATTATTATTATTGTTGTTGTTGTTGTTATTATTATTATTATTATTATTATTAGTATTATCATTATTATTATTATTGTTGTTGTAATTATTATTATTATTTTTCAGTAGTTTTATTTTTATAGCGTGCTTTCACTTCCCTACCGAGCGCAGCTCTGTGTGCCTTGGGTATGTGCTGTGGTTTGGTTTGATGCTCTTATGGTTACTGTATTGAAAGTGTTTTGCGTAGGATGCGTGCAGTGCCAAGTAGTGCAATTTTCTGAATGTAATATATATTTGTAAGTCCTGGTGTTTTTGTTATGCATTTGTCTGAATATTTTTTATCATACCTAATACGCCTATCATTATTATTATTATTATTATTATTATTATTATTATTATTATTATTATTATTATTATTAAGGCGGTGAGCTGGCAGAATTGTTAGCACGTCGGGCGAAATGCTTTGTGGTATTTCGTCTGCAGTTACGTTCTGAGTTCAAATTCTGCCGAGGTCGACTTTGCCTTTCCTTTCGGGCTCAAGGAAATATGTACCAGTTACGCACTGGGATTGATATAATCGACTAGTCCCCTTCTCCCGAAATTTTCAAAGTCTTGTGCCTAGAGTGGAAATAATAATAATAATAATAATAATAATGATAATAATAATAATAATAATAATAATAATAATAATAATAATAATAATAATAATTGATTTTAAAGTAGTGTAGGGCCACCCTAATAATAATCTGGTAGAATCATTAGCACACCGGGAATAATGCTTAGCGGCATTTAGTCCGTCTTCATGTTCTGAGTTCAAATTCTGTTGAACACTGGGGTGAATTTAATCGACTTAGTCCCACCCGAACGTGCTGGCCTTGTGCAAAAATTGGAAACTATTATTATTAAATTGGCGAACTAAGGCAGCGAGCTGGTAGAATCGTTAGCGCGCTGGGCGAAATGCTTAGCGGTATTTCGCCCGTCGCTACGTTCTGAGTTCAAATTCCGCCGAGATTGACATTATCTTTCATAATTTAGGGGGCGATAAAATAAGTACCAGTTGAACACTGGGGTCGATGTAGTCGATTCATCTCCTCCTTCAGTGTTACTGCCCTTGTGGCAAAATTTGAAATCATTATTAAGGTGGCGAGCTGGCAAAATCGTTAGCACGCTTGACAAAGTGGTTAGAGGCACTTCGTCCGTGTTTATGTTCTGAGTTCACACTCTGCTGAGGTCGAATTTGTCTTTCATCCTTTTGGATTCGATGAAATAAGTATCAGTTGAACACTGGGATTAATTGAATCGACTTAGCCCCTCCCTTGATATTGCTGGCCAAAAGTTTGAAACCAATATCTTCATTAATGAAAAAAATGCTTTATTTATCTTTCTGAATGAAAAAATTGCATTACTAAATAATAAGCGGCCCCTAGACTGTATTGCTGCTGTCTCATTGAATTAATTTTCCTTATCCATGTATAATCTATGACGTTAAATAACCTATATATATAATCTGTGTATATGCATATTAATATTTATATAAAGACTAGCTGAAGGTGACCCGCTCTACGCGCGGGTAAGAGTGTGGTATATATATATAAATGTATACAAATTATATATATATATATATATATATATATATAAATACAGATATATGCACTTTGAATATATAAAAATTATTATATATACATATTTATATTTAGATACACACACATATATAAATTAACCCAATAAATATCTGATTCATAATATTTGTTGTCATGATTGAGTGGTGGTGGTGGCGATGATAATTCTCTCTATGAATGCAGACAGACGTAGAGAGTGAGAGTGTGTGAAAGCGCTGTGGAAGGCAGGGAGGGGGGATAACGGACGCTGTGAAACCACGTTATAAAGAGAAAGTGAATGTAAGGGAGGTAGACGCTGTGAAACGACGTTATAGATAGAATGTGAAAGGAAGGGAGAAAAGTTAGTTAGTTAGTTAGTTAGTTAGTTAATTTGGCTCAAAAGCAAATAGCAAGGCCATGTAGGGGGACATGGAGTTAAGTACAGGGTGGTGTTCATGTAAAGAGTGCAGGCCACTTGAGGTCCAGGGAGGCTTTGAACAAAGCGGTCGTCGGCATCTTCACCATCTCGTCTGGCAGCTTGTTCCACGGATCCGCAACCCGGACGGAGAAAGCTCCTCTCCTTCGATTGAGATGAAATCGTCGCAGGTAGAGCTTTTCGGAATGACCCCGCAGCCGACGCTCCGGAGCAGGAGTGAAGAACAGCTCTTTCGAGAGGTTACACTTCCCGCTTATGATGTTGTGGGCGAGAATGAGATCACCACGGAGGCGGCGTTTTTCAAGAGAATAAATGCCGAGCGTCCTCAGCCTTTCTTCGTAGGACAAATTTTTGAGACCATGAACCATGCGGGTAGCCAACCTCTGGACTCTTTCGAGGTGCTGTATGTCTTTGAGGAGATAAGGAGAAGACGGCTTGAATCCCATACTCCAATATGGGTCTCACCAGCGTGACATAGAGTGGCAGGAATATGGCTGCTGCGAGCATTCCGAATGACCGTCGAATCAAAAACAGAATTCCGCGCGCTTTGTTGGCAGCATGGACGCACTGGGCCGAAGGCGAAAAGGAGGAATCCACCAAGATACCCAGGTCCTTTACCTGATCGGTCCTCTCCAGCAGCAGACGACCCGGCTCGAAATCAAGTTGAGTTGCAGGAGTAGAGCCGACAGGCAGATGACAGCACTTTGACACGTTCAGACACAGGTCCCAATCGTTAGACCACTTCCAGATTTGGTGGAGGCATCGACGAAGATCCTCTATACTACCGCGAGGAGCGACCAGTTTGATATCGTCGGCAAATAGAAGGGTGTGTTGCGTGAGGTCGTCGGGCAAGTCATTTATGAAGACCAAGAACAACAAGGGCCCAAGCACTGAACCTTGAGGCACGCCACTGCTCGCACTGGAGACGTCGGACCGCGAACCATTAACTTGAACTTGGAAGGAGCGATCTGTGAGGAAGGCACCAACCCATCGTACAATATCCGGATGGAAACTATATGCTTGAAGCTTGACAAGTAGTAGGCGGTGGTTTACCGAGTCAAAAGCTTTGGCAAAGTCCAATAAAACGATGTCAACAGCATCACTATCATCGAGGATGCGCGTCACCAATTCTTCCATTACTAGTAAGTTGGTCAAGCATGATCTCTTCGGCACGAAGCCGTGTTGGGAATCAGTGATCGAGGCTGTGTTTAGGAGGTGGAGCATCATACTTTTCTTAAGGATGGTTTCGAACATCTTGCTGATTATTGATGTAAGGGAAACCGGTCGGTAGTTAAGCGGGTCTTCGCGGCTCCCTTTCTTGAAAATTGGGCAGATTATCGCTGTTCTCCAGTCTGCAGGTATAACACCCGTCGCCAATGACATATTGAATAGTCGTGTTAAGGGCTCGCAGATGACCGGAGCCAACGCTTTGATAACCCGTGGGTGTATGCCGTCAGGGCCGTGACCCTTGTTGACATCGAGGCCCTGAATAACACGTTTGACTTGGTCCCGCGTGATGATCAATCGAAGCATTGGAGGTACCGATCTATCAAATGGAGGGGGTTCACGACCATCATCTTGTTTGAAAATAGTTGAAAAAGCCTCGGCAAATAATTGACTCTGTTGATAAGGGTCCTCAATCGATACGCCTGTTGAGTCTACCAACGTTGCAATCTGGTTGTTCAAGCGGGAATTCCGCTGGACATGGGCAAAGAAGGTTTTTGGATTGCTACTGGCATTTGCCGCGATTTTGTATTCATAACTGAAGCGTTCTTTCTTTTCAATTTTCACGGCTCGGTCTCGTTGAGTTTTGTACACCTCAAAAGCTGCAGTCGAATCCAGATTTTTGAATTCAGCCCAAGCAATATCTCTGAGTCGACGTTCTCGTTTAACCTTCTTCGTCACCCAGGGCTTGTGTTTCTTCCTCTTGGGAAGTCCAACGGGAACTGCCTGGTCAGTCAAACAGATTACATATGCTTTGAGGGATGACCATAGTTCGTCAACTGAGGACAACGTCATCAGGGAACGCCAGTCCAGAAGCGCGGAAGCCTCGGTTAGAATTTCAAGATTAATTGCAGAGAAGACTCTACGTGGCAGCGAAGTAATCGTGGGCGGGGAAAAAGTTGTGTGCATGACGAACTTCAGGACTGCATGATCACTCTTGTCATCGCGAAGCATAGTTTTATCGGAAATTGAAAGCGTTTAAACTGAATAGGAACATCAGAGGGTGAAATACTCATTTTATGTATCATTTTGATTGTTCCGACAAATGGTCCAGTCAAAATTTCAGCAGTTATAACATGGCTTTGAATCCTCCTAATAACCATTCGGGTTCCATTGCATATTTCAGGCGTTTCCATATTTCTGAGCACCATGATTGGAGCACCAACTTTCAAACACAAATGATGAGGTGGAAGTCTCGGAGGTGTTAGCTTGTTGAGTAGCTCGGGTGGATATTTGACTGCATCATTCTCATCTTTATTTGTATCGATGGACATGAGAGAAACTATCTCACCAGGATTCATATCAGTACTTGTTTATTTGTAGCATGAGCTGTTGTATTATGAGGCGATAGAATAGCTCTTGCTCTTAGCCAATCGAGATCCTGGAAGTTGGTTTCGACGTCAGGTAAAACGGCTCTTATAAGTTCTTCTACATTTGGAACGAAATTCCCAAAAGGCAACCGAATATGCTCATCATCACCGAAAGGCAAAACTCCATCACCAAGATCTAATAGGTGTTTTGCGAAAGCCTCAGACTCCACATCACCATGTAGGTGGACTCACATGTTTGTTTGAAGATGGCGACTGATAACACTGCGCCACACATAAGAATGCTTTATACATGCATTAACCTCATCGGCTCTAGTGCCTGCTCGGACAACAGGAAGAGTTTGTCGAAAATCTCCTGCCATGAGAAACGTAGCTCCACCCATTATTTTTGTATTGTGACGCAAATCTTGGAGAGTTCTGTCAAGAGCCTCAAACATGGCCTTATTACTCATGTTTGCCTCATCCCAAATAAAAAGACTGCATTCACGAAGAAGTCTTGCTCTTGAGGAACTACGATCTATATTACATATAGGATTATCTTTCTTTCCAATGTCCATGAGCAATTTGAATGCACTATGTGCCGTACGGCCGCCTTGAAGCAGTGTCGCTGCAATACCACTTGAGGCACATGCAATGGCAATTCGACGTTCAGCGCGCAGCTTTGCGAGAATCAAATTAATAACGAAAGTTTTACCAGTACCACCTGGAGCATTCAAAAAGAAAAGCTTTCCTTGGTTCAATCTAACGCTGTCAATAATTTCATTATAAATCTCTCTTTGTTCAGGCAAAAGTATTGGTTCATCTCGCGTAATTGTTTCCGTCAATTCGGCAATGTTGTAGTTTTTTTCTGACATGTATTCAACATCCAAAGGCGCTTCATGATGGACAGGTGTTGGCAGATGGAATTCACTTAAACCGCGTATAACATAGCGTCTGATGTGTCTGGCCATGTCGATTAATGCCTCATTATAAACATCGTCGTTGCCATCACGTAGCGCTAAATTAGCCTGTATGTCCCTTGATAGGCTCTGTCTGAACGATTCCCAAAGGTTAAGAGAGTTGCTGGGATTACAGTGGATTAATATGCTACATAACAATCGACGCATTTGCCATGGCAGTTTACAATTTGAGGCCTCTGCTAATGTCCTGTGAAAGTGGTCGTCATTGAGAAGTCCGCGCCTCAAACATGCTTCCCTGTAAGTGGCGCAGATGATACCATCAACTGTGCGAAGATCAGCAAAAGACTTCGGTCCAGTAACTACATGAAGTAGCATTCTCAAAAAGATTTCCTGTTTGGTAGGATGAATATTATACATACGTCCAATGACGTTCTTCCTAGAAACACCGGGCCAATTGTCAAGTTCTGTTCCATGTGACCTGCGCTTCCAATTATTGTTGTTGTATGTGTAATATTCCGGTACTTCAGGGTAAATGAGAGTAGCAGCAAACTCATCAACTGAACACAATTTAAAAAATGCTGTAAGCGTAGTCCCTTTTGAATTTTCAATGACTTGACGTGCATTTTTCTCTGTGAAGTAAACCAGCTGTCTCTTCTGTAAATGAACATTCAGGTGAAAAACTAATGGTGAGCTTAGATGAATCTCGTATCCAAAAATGCGCTACGCTGCATAATTGGAGGATATATACCTACCCAAACCGAATTGTTTAATTTCGTCATGTCTAAGGTCTTCATCACTGAACACAAACACGGCCATATCATCGCCCTTATTAATGTACTTGCAGAGGTATTGTATGCATCTCACCAAACTGCAGTACTCAACATTAATGTGTGCATTAAATGTTTTGGAAAGCAAAGGGCTGAATGGAACGATCCAGGCATTATCAACATCGAATGTTTTTAGCCGTTGTCTAATTGTAGCTGTGCGGCCACCCAAATCTGGGTCACATATATGAAAGAGAGGACGGGAAAATGTAATATTTTGCAATGTAAACATGATTTGTTTTAAGAGAAAGATTGTCATGATTGTGTGTTGGTGGTGGCGATGATTATTATCATTAGGAAAAACATAAGTTGTGGCGATGATAATTGTAGACCCCTTTTTACATTTTGATGAAGAGAACCCGATTTCATTCGGGCCTACTGGGGCCACATATAGGTGTGTGTGTGTGTGTGTGTGTGGTGTGTGTGTGTGTGCACGCTGTAGAAATTAAATTAGAGATCAAACTACTAATAGGGAAATGAAACAGTAAAAAACAAAAACATAAAAATAAAAATATAATATTAGATATATGTATATATGTATGTGTGTGTGTTGACAGGTAGACAATAGAATGCGATGGCGATGGCGATGGCGATGTAATATTTGTTTCTGTCTATGAACGCAGATAGATACATGAGTAAAATGTATAGGAAGCTAAGAGATAGAGTGAGTGAAAATGTTCTTGGAAGAGAGGAAATAGCGAGAGAGTGATTTGAAGAAGACTTTACATTAAATAACGGTAGTGGCATTGTCAAATGAAGAGGAGTGAGAGGGTAGTGGAGGAAATAAGGTGAGTGAGGAAGATGGTCCCTAGCAACCACACCTTGCCCACGAGCATCGTCACCTCATTCTACATGTCCCTGTAAATTTTGGAGCGAATCGGACGGGATGTAGTGGCATTGAAAGCGATCCAAGCGGTAAAAACGCATTTCAGTTTTATATATAGAGATAGAAAGAATGAGTCATGTTGCTGGTGTTCGTCTTCTAAATACTTGATGTTACTATTGTGGCTATTACTTACCGTAAATCCTCGTGTATAATCCGCATTTCCCCCAAAAATTTAAAGGGCAAAATCCCTAGTACGTACTATATACGAGGTTAAAAATGAAAATTATTTTCTAAGCAATGTCCGAGTCTCTATTTGCTGTCCGGCATTGTTTATTCAGACGCATTTTGTGATGTCGGGCGCGAAAATACCTTAAGCTAAGCCTGAAAGCAATGAAGTCATAAAAGAATCACCCATAACTTGCAGTAAGGAACATTTATTAAACGTTATTATTGTTATTACTGTTATTTCTTTATTTTCTGCAAACAAAATGCACACAAAAAAGCTACACTTTGCATTATGTTATATATATAATAATGATAAAGGTTTCACAAACCAAGGATATTATATAGACCTCCTTGACTCAAGTTAGAGAAGGGGTGCGTATTATACACAAGGTTTAGGTTTTTCAGAGGTACAGCCCCCTAAATTTTCCTTGCGTATTATACTCAAGGGCGGACTATACTCGAGGATTTACGGTAACTCAATTTCATCGTTTACTGAGTAATTAATTCATTGTACCATTCAAGTTGGGATCATCATCGTCATTAGACTATAGTATTCAGCTTGTTTTCATTTTACAAGACTATAGGTTATCTGGATGAGACTGACAACTCTTTTCTAGAAGCTAGTGCAAACGCATACATGTCCCGCGTTTGGCTAGTTGAAACTTCTCTAGATATCAATGCGATTTTGAGAACATTGAAAATGAAACTAAAACTACAAAACATGCTATCCTCCTGTCCAAAGGTTTTGCAAATTTATTTTCTTATAACCTTTTAAGATAATTAATCGCCAATACATTTAACTTGTTTATATTTGGAATGGGGAAAGAACTGAAAGAACCTTCAGATACTCACAGTTATTTTTATAATAAAGGCTTTATCTGGAAAAAATTGCAAATCCACTAATAGCACTTTGTATAAAACACTATCATGTATTTCAACAAACATTAAAAATAATATGACCTTTTCGGAGGAGAAATAATGAAGTAACAATAACTTGCCCGAATACTAATTATATAACAGGTTTATTGAAAATTACAGACTAACGTTCATTTGTTTTTTCTTAATGATTCATAGTTATTTTCCCTTCTGTTTGCCTGTTGACTTTAAAGAATTAACCTCACCATTTGATTAGTTTAAGCAATACACGAACTAGAGACAAGGGATCAAATACAATAATTACTCATTGCATAATTTAAGTTTTACTAAAAGAAAGAACTATTTAACGTATTTCCGTTTAATACTAATGTAATGCTTGTTTAATCACATTTTTTGAATTAATCTTTGTGCTGAATGCAACGCTTTGTGCTGAATGTACATAAGAAAATTAATGGAAAGGTAGCAGACTATTTATATATCATAGAATAAGATATGTGATAATTCTTCTACTTCATTGATGGCTCAGAATGCATTAATTTGATTTATAACTTACACTATTATATAGGAATAAGAAATAATTTCTTTTAAACTTTAGCAATAAAATACTTCAGCTGCCTTTAGATAATAATTTTATTTGAACATCAATAATAAATTGAATTTTAACAAGAATAGAGATATGTTAACATCCACATTCCATAATGACGACACTTTCAGACATTGTTGAGTATATTCCTGATATAATAAGATAATAGCCGTATGAAAGTGTTTCGTTCTTTGGTGAATACGTATCGATGAGATTTGGGAAGTTCTTATTACAGTTAAATGTTAAGAACATAGAAAACAAGTGTGTGAGTAGCTCTAATAGAGTTATAATAGGATTGGCGGCGCTTAAAAATTTAAATTTATGTGTATAGCAGATGATACGCCTACTTTGAGTATCAAACATTCTTACATCAAATTATGTAGAAATTTCTATTAAAAGGCTATTTTATTTAAAATAGTGTCACATTTTACTACTGCAATAGAGTTAATGTTGCTGATTTGGAGGAAGGGGTACTGAGAGTGGTTAGTTCATATTATTTTCACAGCACAGACAATTCTGAACAAGTGAGAGAGGGAAGGTGAGAGAGAGAGAGAGAGAGAGAAGTCAAGGCAAAACTTGGCAGGAGCTTATTTTTATCGGCCTAAGAAGAATGAAAGGTAAAGTTGACTATGTCACGATTTGAACCAAGAAGGCAAATAATTTGTAAATTATTTCATGATCCACTTTCAATTATTTTTGAGAGTATTTACTCAAGCAGGATTAATAGAAGATGCAGGCCATTGAACCATACCGAATCAGTGTCGTATTGTGAACACCTCACAATTGTTAAGGATAAATATGATTTATGCAATAAAAGAATTTCTAATACGTTAGTAAATTCCATAAGGTGAAGCTTGTTATTTAGTGATTCTTTGAGAAAAGTTATAAAGTAACATTTTGAAAGGTGAAGCAATCCACTCTATTATTGGTAGATTTTCTAGAGGTGATATGTAGTTCTATTAAATTTATACTCTATTTGACTGGTGTATTTTGTAGAAGCGAAATATATCACTATTGGATCAACAATCTTTATTAGTAGTATCCTTTTCATTATTCCCTAATCAAATTTGATCTTAGAACGTAAGTGATTAACATTATTATATGAAGACACTTAAGACAGTTCCCTCATGTTTTATGGCTACTTCTCTCCTTTGTTCTCTAATTACTGAAATATTATATTGGAATAATATTAGTAAAGTGAAATATGAAACAACTTGGTCGATTCTAGTGTATTGCGACTGGTAATTATTATAACAAACCTACTGAATTTTTATTGGTGATCATTACATTAAATTACTTTATTGTTACTGATAATTATTATACAAAACCTAATGTGTTACTACTGGTGATTATTAAATCAAGCCAAGTGTATTGCTACCGGTTATTATTACATTGAAGATCGGGAAAATAATGCCGAAGCCGACTTCAAATGTTTTTGGCAGACAGGTATAAAAATAGCAAACAGGAGAAGGAGTTTCTAATGTTAGGAGTGTACTAGTTGGAATCAATGAGGGAGGTGGTGTTGGTTATGAAAGGGCAGATGGGACCTAGAGCAAGGGAAGGATCTGGGTGGGGCTGGAGGTAAGAGGATAAGGTGCTACGGACCAGTAGATCACGTAGGTTTCGGGCGCGTTTAAAGGACAAGGGTGGGTGATGGTATCTAGCTTGGAGACGACGGAAGGCTTAAGAGTGAACTGTCGATGACAGTCGAGTACTGAAGTCGATAATAT
>NC_042999.1:34886240-34941240 GCF_006345805.1 Octopus sinensis | reverse complement strand
ATGGTTTAAGGAGTTATTTAGAGATACTCAAATGATTTTTATGTTTGCAATTAATGCCATAAAATTAAATAAAATCATATACTTTGCATCACAATAATTCATACTAAATGGTTACATATTTACATTAAATATTACATGTGACACAGGGTCAGATTTCTTTTATTCTTCTGAGGTCGATGCCATAAATACTAGTCAATAATGGAGTCAGTTTAATCAGTATATACTCCAATGCTCCAAGTCTGATAAATCTAATAAAATCAAATAAAGTCTAATAAAAGAAATCAAAAGTATTATTGTAGGCTCAAATTTCTTATTGAATGCTGGAAAGAATTAAAATTACAGAACTAGTGTACCAAGGACTCATACAGAAAATAGTATTTCTCAAAAGTGTCAATTTTTATTGTCATGAAAAATTTAAGTGATATTACGGTTTGTGTTTCGTGAATATAGCAATGCTACATATGAAGGTATGCGAAGAATGCGAAGTTACTATAATTTCCCGCCAAGCAGGATCCCTAACTTCTTATATCAACACTAAATTTATTTTTAAAAATGGAAAGAGAAGGAAACCGAAAATGTACTGCAAGGTGATCAGGCATAAGTGTTCGAACTCAGAATTGGTATCTTTGCCTCTCTTCAGATAATATCTCGTGATAGAAGTATTAAGAACCTATTTATGTAGTTGATAAATATTTCATTGTATTTGTATTTTGATATTGGTTTTGTTTTAATTTAAGAATTAACTAAGCATATAGAGTTTGAATTATCAGAGACAGCTGTGCATGGGTTGGGGAAATGAAATATTGACCAAGTGATTTTAACTTATTTATTTAAATGCCAATGAAATTGACTAGAACGACAACATGGGAAAGAATATCTGACATCTCTGAATGTTTCGTTGTCTAGTTTTTAAAATTATGTGTCTGCAATTTTCATTTTTGTTTGCTTCAATTCTTCATAAAATATGAGCTAATAATAATTACTTATCATTTACGAGAACCTGTCACAACTCTCTGCAGACATCGTCAGCAATGCACAATGTCTTCTTTTTTTTTCTATAATTTTACTTGATGAGTTAGTAATAATCAAGAGGCTACGGTTTATCTAGACGTTCTGATGTATGGAGTTGTAGTTTGAATCATGTTGTCACCATTGAGCTATATCACAGTTCTACCGTCCTCAGTTTACATGGTTAATATGGCTAATAAATACTTTTTACTTCACTCTGTTACTGCTGTGGAATCTCACTAAAGTAAAAAAAAGTCATAATTTCGAATTTCATTATTTCAGTATCGGGACCTGTTAACAAAAGGATTTTACACGTTAACTTAGTCAAATAGTAACACGATAAATATTAGATTATGTTAATGTCTGTATACCTATGTGCTTGTACATCACTGTTCAATATTGGGTTCACTCAGCCAACTTTTCCAAGTATTCCTGTGAATAATGTCCAAGAATTCCAGTAATGTCCAGTCAGTGCTGTGTATTCAGTTTTCTCTCTTTTACCTGCGCACTTTCTACTCAACTCATTATTCTTACCGAGAATTTCTGGCTGAATTAAATTGCATCCAGTAACATGGAGATTTATATGAAACATCAAACTATATAGCTACATAGATGTGAAGTCTTCTGTAGTTAATTACGGATACGTTAATTGGCTGGGCATTGTTGGAGAATCTCTGATTTCTGATATATGATGTTCAACTATCGTACGAAGAATAAGGATTCATAATTAAACCTTGGGCTGTGTCAATTTTATCACATTTAATATATAAATGGTAGAGGTCATTAAGATGTGAACTGGTGAACGAAAAGTTACAGTCCATGAAACGAGTTGAACCATGAACAGTATTAATGTTGGAGCTCATGGCAAAAGCACATGTTTAACATAGCTTGGACCACACTGCAATAACTCTCCCTCCCTATCAAGTCAAGATAGATATGTCTTTTCTCTCTGTCTTGTCAACAGATGCCATAATAACATCTGCTCTTCAGTGGTAGCTGGGCTCATGTGAACTCTACTCAGGCATTTCAGAATCCCTTATCTCTCTTCCTTTTGTCCTCACTGCTGTGTTCAACCTGCCAAGTTCCACACTTATCGCTACAATCGTGCCTTCCTCCTCAGAGCGTTGCATTCCACTGGAATCGCTCGTGGCATGTGTATTTCCTTCAGTTGTTGTTGACTTACGAAGGTTAAAAAAAAAGAGCATTAGTATAGTATCTGTCTCACTAGTCTAGAAGGGCCTGTGAAATTCATGGGCGATATTCCTTCGTGTAGGGCAACAATTAAAACAAAACATCCCCGAGCTGAGTGTTAACCTATGAAGAATGCTGAACACCCCAGATCAATAAACAGTGCTGATTTATGATCAGAGTGATTATACTAAGGAAGATGATATGTGAGAAATCATGGTCTATGAACAAAACTCAGCTTTGATCTAGAATTATATTATGTCGTCTGCAGAAAATTGTGACATAAGAGGCAAATCAAATGCTCCACCAAATCTCCGACAGAACATAATTATTTATTAAACCCTACTACGTGTTTTTAATTCTCGATTCGCCACAAGTTTGTGTTCATATGAGAATGTCAGATTCATGAAAAAACACAATGTTTCACGAAATGATCTTTGGCTATTTTGTTTCTTAAACTCAATTTATTTGCTTTTAGTCAGCTCTAATTCAATTTGTATTGAATGTTATATAGTTATTCTTCGATTGTATTAGTTTCTAGTATTTTAATATAACATACTTTACTGTATTTGCAGAAGCTCTATTATTAGTTCTTTATAAAATAATTGACAGAAATATCCGGTGTTGCCCGGGCTAAAGAGAATAATGAAATTAAAAAACGCCCTTTAGATCTCTAACATGAAACATAGACTACGCAGGTCTTACCTCCTAGTAGCTGAGATACCAACTTTATACGTTTCCCAATCCTGTTTCTCATCCTCATCTCTGACATAGATGAAGATACAACCAGCAACGTCTCATCCTTTGCTGATGACACCAGGGTCATGAGACAAATCAAAGACGAGGTGGATACAGAGGCCTTACAAAAGGACCTGACCACCATATATAAATGGCAGGAAACAAACAACATGTTGTTCAATGATAAGAAGTTTGAACTAATTCGCTACGGAACAGATCAAGATCTGAAAAATACAACAAACTTCAGAAACCCATCAGGACAACAAATAATGGAAAAACAGTATGTGAAAGATTTAGGCATCCACATGGGAACCAGCCTAAAATTCAGAGAACACCTTGACTCAGTCTGTCTTACTGCAAGAAAGTACAGCGGGTGGATCTTGCGCACCTTCAAATCAAGAGATACCTCAACAATGAAAACCCTCTGGAGCAGTATGATACTTCCGAGGATTGACTACTGTTCTCAGTTGTGGTCACCAACAACAAAGGGCCAACTATCTAAGATGGAATCGCTCCAAAGAAATTTTACCTCATACTTCTCAGAAACGAGGGACCTGGACTATTGGCAAAGACTCAAAACCTTGAAGATGTACTCAATAGAAAGAAGATTTGAGCGATACCGAATTATTTACATTTGGAAAATGATAGAGCAAAAGGTGCCAAACTTTGGTATCAAAACCTACCACTCACTGCGCCACGGAAGACGCTGCCAGCTACCACCAATCAACAAAAAGGCTGGTCAGGCAGCAAAAACCCTGCGAGAGTCAAGTCTGTTGGTTCGAGGAGCACAACTATTCAACTCCATTCCGGTACATGTCAGAAATCTATCAGGATGCAGTGTGGAATCATTCAAATTGCAGCTGGATAGATACTTAAGCACCATTAGAGATGAACCCCATCTCCCAGGATATACACAACGAGCACAAACTGACTCAAACTCGCTCCTACACATGTCAAAATTAAACAGAGAATACAACCTGGCAACCACACCAGACTCTGAGGGTGGAGTCTTCGACTTGGCCTGAGCATGGACTCAAACTCAAATGAAATGAACCCGGTGTTTTCCAGGTTATTGAAAATATTGAAATTTAAGGATGCCTTTTAAATCTTTAAATAAAATGAAGCATGGATTATACAGTTCTCAAAAGTAATTAGTTGAGATACAAACTGTTAATATCAATAACACATTTTATCTGATGTTCTCAATTAAAATTATTAAAAAACTAGGTAGTTCTTTGTGTTTGAAATCACCTTCAAATATCAGTACTTATTTGAAACACGTTGAACCTGAAAATACATAAATTTGAGAAGAGCCGGTCTGCGGGCGCTCCCCTCCTGTTAATAAGTACATTTAACAAAAATTCTATCAGATGCCGTGAGTATAAACAAATGTATTGAAACAAATCCGGAAATCAATCACTGTTTAATTAACTAGAGCATCTAAATATACTATGTTATGAGTTGTCCTTTAATTGGTGTATAAATGAAAAGATTCTGGGGACTTCCAACTCGCGAACATCCTACATATAATTGTCCATGAGAGAAGCAAGATGAAGTCCAACAACCTTGAGAGACTGTCCTTGAGACTTGTTTATTGACATAGCGAAACTTAGTTTCACTGGGAACTGGAACCGTTTAAATTCAAAGGGAAGATCATATGGCATTAATGGGACCTGTGAAATGAAGACATCCTCACCCTTATAGTTCCCAGTCATAACTTCTGCCTCTAGGACATGGGATTGCATCGCTTTTACCACCAGATTGGTGCCATTGCACAGACAAAGTGGATCCAGATTCCTGAGCAGCATGATTGGAGCCCCTTTTTAAGTGTTGAGTGGTAAGGTAGCATCCCAGATGGCTGTTGAGAGTTCAAGAACTCAGTTGGAAAAACTACAGCCTGGTCCTGATCAATGATAGTGTCGAGAGATTTAAAAGACTGTTCTTGTCCAGGAAACAGTTGCAAGAGATACCAGTTGATTTTATTGAGAGCATCATTACGTGTATCTAAGATGGCTCGCTCAGAGAGTCATTGATTAAAGTTTTGTGCAATGTTTCGGAGCACATGCATTATGAGATCATTGACAGTTGGTACTATGACACAACAAGCTTTCTGCCCCCACCCGATTTTGGATGATATTAACTTTCAGAAAAAATAAATCTTTTTTAATGACATTTTCTGTAAATATGTATTATACCATGTAGATTCCGAATATAAACTATTTTTTGGTGGAGAAGTGTTTTAGAAGGGGGTGGGAGGATTTTCGGAAAATTCACCGGACTCCACTTCAATTCGTCTTAACTTAACTTTCCGGAAAATGGATATTTTAAATTAAATTGTCTACAAATATAGCTGGGACTATGTAGTTTCCAAGCATATAGGATTTTGGGGGAAACAATTGGGGGTTACTTTTACAAACTGTTCCTCACTGGGGTAGGGTGGGAGGAGTGTTTCGGAACAGGTCGTCTATATTTGTTTCAGTTTCTCCGTTTTGTGCGTTTGTGCATCCGTATATAACCATTAGCCCTAGTCGTAAAATTTCTGGAAAAAAATTGAAAAGTTTAGGAGGGGATGTATTAACAAATCTAATAGTAGATTTTGTTTGCATGTTCAGAATCTCCCTTGGAGACAAGGTCGGAATCCATAGAAAAGAAAAGCACGAAGGGGTGACATGCTTATTTTCAGTGTTCACACACACACACACACACACACACACACACACACACACACACACACACACACACACTCACACACATATTGAAAAAGTTAAAACAAGGAATTATTCCATTCAGTATTATGTTCATTATAGAGATTATGTAACAAATTATCCTTTACACTTCCAAATATAACTGTGCGTGCATATTCCTTATTTGTGCTTCAGGTGTCTTCTGCCTTTCTATTAGAACCGTTTACATTGGAATTTACTTAAAGTGGGGAAAATCGTATGCAACAGATAAGTCGTCTTAATAACATGTATCTGTGTACCAGACACTTAGCTGTTATTTTTAGCATGAGTTTTCTGGTGAGGCCGTCACTTGCCTTCATTGCCTGTTGCTTCAGTAGAAATCTATGGATACACAAACGCAGAAAACAGAGATGTAACAAACATGGCCGACTTGTTTCAAAACATCCCCCAGGGGGGGGGGGAACAGTTCTCAAAAATAACCCTCAATGGTTTCCCTCAAATATCCTATATGTTCTGAATCTACATAGAACGAGGTATATTTGTAGACAATTTCATTAAAAAGTATCAATTTTCCTGAAAGTTAAGCGAATTGAAGTGGACTCTGGTGAATTTTCCGAAGACCTCCCCATCCCCTCCTAAAACTCCCCCATCAAAACAAAAATTTGTATATTCGGAATCTACGTGATATAACACATATTCATAGAAAATGTCATTAAAAAATTTCCATTTTTCTGAAAGTTATGATCATCCAAATTCGGTGTAGGGAGGGGCGCAGATATCTGTAGTTATTCCCTGTTGACAATTGATCAATTAAATGTAATCTTCGTATGAAATTTTCTCTCTCTCTCTCTCTCTCTCTCTCTCTCTCTCACACACACTTACGTAGGTATATATCTTACGCACACACACACTTATAAAGGTATATATCTTACGCACACACACACTTACAAAGGTATATATCTTACGCAAATAGAAAGTCGGAGAAAGTAACTTTAGAAATTCTTTTTTATATGAAATCGTCACATCTGTAATGATGCATACATACGTGTGTGTGTAATTAGCTGGTTACCTAGTATGTTGGCATTGACGAAACAGTTAAGTGAAAGCGTTAACAAGTCGATTTGCGCCAAGAATAATCACATGGGATTTAAATGTGAAATATCAAGTCTTAACAAGGCGACTTATTTCAAAAATGTCCAAAATATGTATTGAAAAATCAACGTACAGTGTACAGCACCTCATTTAATTAATTGAGGAAAAGATGTCTATCTCTGTATGAAAAATGTTTTTCTGACATGAAAGTACCATTAGAAATTCTTTTTTATCAGAAATCATCTCAACTGTAATGATGTATATATAAGTGTGTGTGTAAATAGCTGGTTAGGACGCCAAAGACAGAAAGTTCAAACACATGAAGTTGAGAAATGGTTTGAAGAAGTGGATTTTTATATAGAGAGCAATATTATTTATTGTAAAAAAAAAAAAGACCGTATTATTCTTTCCAAGGTCAAATTATTGATCCTGAGGTTCGAGCGTCCATTGAGGACACACACACACACACACAGACAGGGTATTTTATATATTAAGATTATAAAACCAATTCATAATATTTATATCGCGTTCAAAATCTGATGACCCCTGACCAATGTGTTATGAATGTTGAGAATATATAACTAGATCTTTTCTATTAGAAAATAGAAAAGTAAACAGAAAAAATCGAGCATTTACATGCTATGATCGACGTAGAGACAAGTTTATAGCAACAATTCTTCACGCCTCTGATTCCTTTGATTTCAACAGTCAACATACTCAGTTTTTCTTAACCGAGCTGTAGCTTTCAGCAAGCTGAACTGTGTTCCAATTTTGTGTTAGAAAGTATATGAATATATTTAAACGTTAACATTTTCGTTCCTCATTTCTACTTCATAATTGAACAGCTGTTTAAATCACGAGAGGAAAAAATAGACATTACATATTTTATTAGCAAAATCTTGTGTAATGTTTCTCGAACTCAAACTTATAATTTACTTTGGGCAAGAATTTTAGATTTATTAACATGTATATAGAAACACTTGAAGCATTTAAATATTAAGAATTTTATAATGTTGAAACGGAAATGAAAAACAAACAAGGAAAAGGAAACATTATTCAAATAGCTAAAGTGGAATACATTAGTTCCTTATGAGAATATGTGCCCTTAACGTGTAATGTAAATCTATCTCTTCGAAGTATTTCAAAAGTTCTATTTCTATTTTATTTGGAATACATTTCAAAATAGACATTTGAAGCTTTTGAAACTGAAGATTACAGGATCAGGTATAAAACAGAAAGTAATTAAAGACGAAAAGGACTAGGAAAATCTATGAAGTAGTAACATATAACATTTAAAGAAAACCGATTGAATTGGTCCAAATAATATCCGAAATTAATGAAAATCAAATATTTACGAAAGTATAAGCTATGATTTTTGTAAGTCAAGCGGAAAAATATCAGTTATTTATTTATCTATCAGTTGCACTTTAAAACAACTATTTCCATACAAACATATATACTTTTTATATACATATGCATGCACTTAGACAATTTTACTCATATCTAAATCCCATAATCACACGCATAAAAATCTAGAAGAGAACGTGTATATATATATATATATACACTCACATATAAAAACGGAGATTAGATTTACTGTGCTTGGAAGATAATCAATTTTGGTGAAATGAAGAAATTATTTTTTCTATATAATGTTGTTTTCATGCCGAGAACAACAATGCACCGAAGAGTTTCATTCAATTCAGTATGGTTACGTTTTCATGTGACCTGTATTTATTGATTGATTATAGCTTCTTGAAATATGATTGTTTTGTAACTGGACGTCGGAAGAGAATCTTATTCTATACATCAAATTGTTAATCCGTTGTTCTAGAAGAACCATCGTTGTTGCAGATATTCTTTCTGCAATTCTGAACATGTGTTTGTGTATCGTTTGTGTTATTAATATGCAGTAAGATGAACTCATGTCTATTGAACATAATATTTCTTGCTCAGTAACCATGAGTACATAAATGTTAAACAAGATTGTTATCTTCAACTAAGAAAGTTATAGCTTAGAAGGAAAAAAAATATTTGGTTAATCAGTTACACAATGCAGTTAGTTGACAAACGAATGTGGAATCCTCATAGAGTTTTAGACTTCTGAAAATGTCATGTCAATGCTGAATGGACAGAGATTTAGTGAGAAATATTACATGTGATGTAAACCAAATAAAACCCATAGATTACAAAAGATTTAATATTTTTAAACAAATGTCAATAATATCTGTGTATAGTCTTACCATGGTCATGCCATCTCGGTAATGTGTTTGTGTGCCTTTATACGTCTGTCTCAATGTATATGTTGTTTTCGTTTTGCAAAATCTTGCTTATTGTTCTTTATGCGTGTCATTACCTATTTGCTTTTACATGCATAAATATTCTAAGAAGTTGATATATATTCATTCAAGCCCCTAGTGTATCTCTCACTTTGTTTTCGGTAAAATAAATTCGTCAGTGTCTTTGTGAAAGAGAGACGATTGAATAAAGATGTGGGGATGTCACCATATCAGCAGACCCATAGAAGAGTGACTCCAGGGACAGCAATCAGAATTTGTTAGTAGTTGACTTTATACCTGAGTCGGATGCAATACTTCATTGTAGATCTCATTAGTAGCTATTTAAAACTAAAATATTTCTTGTCCGGTAAATGAAGATCAACCTTTGCCATTGTGCGTATATATCGTCAAGAGAGTGATCCTCGATGTTGGTATGTTATAACAAATGTAGTCTTATTTATATGTTGTTCATATCTATGGAGAGAAGTAAATTTTTGTATTAAAATTCCTTTACAAAATTTATGAGAGTCAAATGCACATTTTCCTTGTGTCTTTACGTAAGTGCATATAGCTTGAGAAAACTACCGTTGTCGAGTCACAACTGAATTAATCTGTTTTTCGGTTTCAAATATGCGCACGCATCTGCAATTTATAACTTCTGAAGCACAACTTGATTTTCAACTATAGCTTGGTTTAACCATCGCGGACAGTCTATCAAAAAAGCTAAAAAACTAAAAAACAAAACAAAAACAAAAAAACAAACAAACATGCAAACAAAAAATCGCAGGGAATACGAATTTACATGACCACATGATCATCTCTTGCAGGTCGTCTTCAATATAACCTAACACATCTGTTAACTTAGGTTCCATATTTATGCGTAAATAGAATTAAGCTACTTAGCATTTTACTCGGTTTGTAAAATACCAGAGGTTTAAGAAATGGAAATGAATCCGACTGGGAATGGACACGAGTGATTGCACTAGTCTGTTGTAAACTTATGTCTCACTCTAGGAGATTTGCAATTGCTTAGTGGAGATATAGATTTCTTTTAGACTAGGAAAAATTAGGTCTCTGTTGTAGTGAGCTAAGAAATGGGAAGTAATGCTGCTTATAACTTATAAAAAAGTAAGTGTAAGATTGATACGGCGGTGATTTATTTCATTAAATTGAAAGGGCTATTTATTAAATTGTCGCTGATGAAAAACAAGACGGGGCTTTGTGGAACAGGTGTCTAAAACCTCAAGATATTTCATTCAACATATTATTTTACCTTGCATATTTTTTAACCATATTTTTCCTTCTTTGTCAGTCTCGAGTTTTCTATATATTTCCGATTCCTGTCTGGCCTGATATAAAATCAAAATTAGTTTACATCAAGTGGTTCATGGAGCCTGACATCCTTGGTGACACCCGTTAGGATATAGGTGCAATTGGCTATGGCGTTCAGTCCATCTTTGGTAGGTTTGCTTTTCCAATCTCGCCCGGTGTCCACATGCACTCTTACTGGACAAGTCCAGCTAGAGGGTCAGTTTAGTTGTAGACGGCTCGGTCATTTTGTAGGTAGAACTGGACATCAGTAGATTTCCATCAGTGTGTGATGAAATGAGCTCTGAATCGATAATAAGCTATCCATGAGAGAAGTAATGTGATTGTTGTCACTGTTGTACATACAAGGACAAAATCGCAGTGAAAATGGTAAGCAACATGAATTTAACAAGAACAAAATGGTATAAATGGTTGCTGGAAAAGTAGGAGAAGGGATGTTGCTTCACTTGGAGTACATGTTAGGCTTCAGAGTTTGATGTTATTTACTGCTTTATAAACACTTGATATTTCGAGCATAGTCTGTAATGGTCCGGTCTTTTCTGAGTGTATGATTATATGATGTATCGCTGAAACAGTCAAAATATACTCGACCCCTATACTTTCACAACATCCGTTTTATATGTAAGACGTTTTCAAATGTTAAATCTATTCTGCGGCAACGGAAAGTTGAAGTTGAAGACTTATAACTAAGATGTCATATATAAGAGGTATACGAAACAGAATTACAAAATTCGAATATTTGCAACTCGGCACACCCGACATAATAAAGTCTGGTATATACGACAACCGTAAGCTAACTAATTCTTTATCTTATTTCATGTTGTACCTTCTCACTTTTCCTTTTCAATTATTATGAGATTGTTTCATTATAATTGTTCGTTCTGTGCTATTAGATATATTCATGTAAAGAATATAAAATAAGATATAATTGTATTAAGTTTCACATAAGTGCGTATGTTCTTTCTCATATTAACTGTGTGTTCATTCTCTTGTTTATTACAGTCGCATTTCCTATGGGCATGACTTTTTCATTATATTTTCAATTTTCTTTTAAACTGCGAAGCATCGAACAATTTCAGAGCTTTAAGCTTCTTGCAATGATTTCGATAAAAAAATACATCGTTCCTAATTGAATGTAGGGAAATTTTTTCTGAAAACAACAAAAAAAACCAACCAAACAAACAAACGAAAGCAAACAAAGAACCAAAAAATAAGGCAAAAATAGAGATTGATTTAGATTAGATTAAATATGAGTGAAAATTTTCCTAACGGTGCATATTCAATTACAAGAAAAAAAGTAACTTTTATATATAATCCCCTGTTAAAATCACAAATTTCTTTTATGGAATTCACTGCAGGTACACGGATACTTAGAAGAAAGAAACGTGACTTTCCTTAGGAACCAAACTTCATGAAAAAAAAAACTGAAATTTCCTCAAAAATGTAAATAGACAATTATCGGGAGAATTCAACGAATATGCATTACATTTGATATGAAAAAAGTTATATACATATTAAAAAATGATAAAAGACCAGTTTTATGTATTTGGTCAACATGTTTCTAACATCAAGCAAAAATACTGCAACCATTTGCATGAAAACATTTATTTATTTATTTCTAAAATACTGTATTACTTTAGAGAATTTGAATAATTCGTTGAAAGTCGTCAAGTTCACACCTAGATGAAATTGTCTACCGGTTCGATCTTCATTTTTGTTCCTTTGAAATCGATAAGAAGCAGTAGTCATTGATTTTAAGATTTAATTTTCGCATAAGAAATCAATATTATTCTCAATCCAAGTACAACGGTGAATATATTGGGATTTCCTAATTAACAGCTGTTGCTGTTTAGCTCCAGAACAGCTCGCGTTCAACAGAACTATATCAAAAGCGTTCCAGACGGTACTATCCTATCATGGTGTCAAAAAGTGTATCTAGGACTATATCCTTATTTGTAGTGATACTTTTGGGTAAGATTTGAGGGAGAATTAGCTGTTATTTCTAAAGTCTCTATATGTTCAAGTGGTCGAAAATGTACATTCAGCCTATCCATGATTGGTCTTAACCGCAGACGTAGGTGTGTGGTAAGAATTTTGCTTCCCAACCACATGGATCCGGGTTCAGTTCCATCGTATGGCACCTTGGGCCGACCAAAACTTCGGGAGGGATTTGATAAACGGAAACTGAAAGAAGCCCGATATACATACATACGTATACAGGGGAAACACTGTTAAAATTTCAAACAAATTTATTTTAATATGGGGTATATATATATATATGCCTTTACACACACACACAGACAAATACCTGCATATATATATATATATATATTATATATATATATATATATATATATATATATATATATATATATATATAAATAAGGGTATCTGAGAGACACCAACATGCCGAAATAGCAGTCAAACCCTGACTCTAAAAATCACCTAGGTTTGACTGCTATTTCGGCATAAGGGTGTCTCTCAGATACCCTTATTTATAGTTGTAAAAAAATATTACCTTTGTATGGTATTTATTCCCATGCTGGCCACGTGATAATATCGATATTATCCTTATTTATAAATTTATATATATATATATATATATTATATATATATATATATATATATAGTTCAAATTTACAGAAAACAAAATATGAAGACAGATTTGTTTAACGCTCGGGAAGAATGGAAACGCCTTCTACGTTTCGAGCCTATGTTCGGAAGAAAGGATTTAAGGAAAAAATGAGAGGGAATGAAAAAAAAAAAAAAGAACGAAGATTGAAAAAATTGTATTGGAAGTAACGGTTCAGAATCATGAAATAACCAGAAGAAAGAGGCTGACCGAGAGAGAGACAATGGACGGTGACTCGGTCAAACTAATTTGCTCTCGCACGTGCGTGTGTATGTGAGAATGGCGTGTGTGGGCAGAAACGTTAGGACGCCGGCCGAAATGCGTAGCCGTATTTCGTCTGTCGTTACGTTGTGAGTTCAAATTCCGCCGAGGTCGACTTTGCCTTTCATCCTTTCGGAGTCGATAAATAAAGTACCAGTTACGCACTGGGGTCGATGTAATCGACTTGATCCGTTTGTCTGTCCTTGTTTGTCCCCTCTATGTTTAACCCCTTGTGGGCAATAATGAAATATATATGAATGGGTGTGAGTGTGTGTGAGCGAGATGAAAAATATGTGGACCTGTGTGTGTGTATGCGTGTAAGTGAACCAGTGCATGCGTTATGTGGAGTGATATGTGTTACATGTATTGGTATGTATGTATATGCGTGGGCATATGCAATGTGTACGTATGGTGCGGTTATCAGATGTGTGCGCAAAGGTATTGTGTGTATGTGTACAGGTAACCTAGTAAAGTGTTGTGCGCAGTGATGTGAGTTTTGTGTATTTGTGTATGTGTGTGTGTGTGCGCGCGCGTATGGACGTGTGCATATATATGAGTATGTGTATAGGCGTGTGTATAACTGTGAAGCTAACGTGTGTGTGTTTGTGTGTGAGTGAGTGAGTGTGTGCGCGTGCGTAGGTGTACAAATGCTTCTGTTTAGCAGTTGATGTGTGCTTGTTCAGGTGGTGTCTATGTGTGTGTATGTCTATGGCCATTGAGTGTGCATGCGTATGGTGTGTGTTTGTGAGCGCAAGTTACCTGTGTCTATGGGTGTTGCTTATGTTTACGCATGTTGTCTGTGTAATGTATATATTGTCTGTGTTAAGGCATTATGTGCTCTTGTGGGTGTTGGGGTGTGCATAATGGTATGTGGTGTGTGTCTGGTGAGGGTACTATGATAGGCGGTATGCATATGTGTAAGGCGGCAAGCTGGCAGAAATGTTAGCACGCCGGGCGAAATGCTTAGCGGTATTTCATATGCCGCTGCGTTCTGAATTCAAATTCCGTCGATATAATCGACTTAATTCGTTTGTCTGCCCTTGTTTGTTCTCTCTGTGTTTATCCCATTCTGGGTAGTAAAGAAATAGGTATGCATATGTGTAGGTGGATGGAAGGGGAGATGTAGGAGACGTGTGGGAAGGCAAGTGTCCAGATGGCCCCTATGCAGAGACAGTTCGAACACACACGGATGTAGCGAATGAGCTGTAGAGCGGAAGTGACGCGAGACTGGGGTGTCATTACCGGATATATATATGAGAGGGCACCCAAAAGAAAAAGGGAATTTGCGATGTCACATTATTCACTTAGTTTTACATGTTAACACTTTTATCTCCTTCAAAGAATTCTCCATTTGAAGCAATGTATCGGTCCAGGCGCGTTGTAAACTACTGGAAGCAGTGCCGGAATTCTAGTGCAGTGATGTTTTTTAAAATCTCCGTCGGTTTATTCTTCACCCCTTCCACATCTAAAAATTCCATAACACCAGGTATGGAAAAAATGTCCGGATCAACTTCCAAATTTTCTTTCAGTTCACGACACGCATTCAATCGTGACTGGTTTTGATCTTTCGTGACAAGATTGGCACAAATTTTGCTGCAATTCTTTTCAATCGCAATTCCTTGATCAAAATTCGTTGGCAGGAGCTCCGGGACTCACTAATCATATCAACAAGTTCTATCTATATAAGACTGGATTGATCCGTCGTTATTACTCCAAGTCCACGTTGGAACGCTCGGATAATCCAGTCTGAATCGATCTGCCTGCCTCTATCGCTTAAGCAGTTCGACAAGGCGAGAGTAATTTGTTCTATTAGTCGAGCCAACGCTGTTCTTAACGTGCGTATGTGAGTACTCTTTATTCACCATCACCCTAGAAGATTCTTGTTTGTAGGTTGGGCACAATCACACCCACCAGATAAGTATTGGTGTTTCTCAACACTACTGTTACCATTTCCTGTTTTCCCCCACTGGTTGTCCCTTTACTTTCTATTATTTTTTCCGCGGTGGCTTTTCTGACCACCTTTGGGGGTTTTCTTGCACCTTTTTGGGAGGGGTTTATTTTTCTCCTTCACTGCTGGTGGTAGCCCCCTGGTTAATGGCCTCCTTGGTTACTTTCTTACAGGTGGTAGCCCTCTGGTTAATGGCCTCATTAGGCTGGGCTACAACCTTCTCATTGCTTATTTCCTCTTTGTTATTACTGGTGGTAGCCTTCTGGGTAATGGCCTCCTTGGCCAAGGCTACCACCTTCTCGTTGTTGGTCTCTATGTTGGTGGTCGCCCCCTGGGTAATGGCCTCCTCTGCCAGGGCTACCACTTTTGCTGCTTTCTCGTTGGTGGGAAGAATTTATTTCACTTTTTTCTTGGGAGGTACACACTCGGCTATCTGGTATCCCTTCCTTTCGCACCGGAAGCACCGAGGTTTTCTCCCTTCCACATTGATGATTCGGGCTGACTCCTCCGCAATCTGTAATCTATCTAGAAGCTCTTCCAAATCAGTAGATGAAGCTTGTACTAGGACTTCCAAAGATTGTCTCTTCCAATTCTGGGAGACACATCTTTTAACCTGGATAACCTCCAGTTTTTCCTCCCTGTTGAAGAGGAGCATGGAAACAACCCATGCTACATCAACATCAGGAGGGATATTTATGATTTTTAACTGGGACGTTCTGCGTCCCAGATATAATGGCAGCAAGGTCATTTTGTCGTTCTGCAAGGTCCGAACAGAATATTCCTTAGCCTTTTCAGCCGACTTGAACTGTTGCGTACTTATTACCTCGAGTCAGGAAGGCAATATCCTTCATTACTGGCCCGAAGCTCTCTTCTATTCTATCTTTTCCTCCTCGAATCGTATCACCTTCTTATTTTTTAGACAGAAAGTTTTGTAAATAACTGTTCTTTCCCTTCTGCACGAAGTTATTTCAGGTGGGTGAGTGGGTGCGGGAATTTACTTTCCCCGTTTCCTTCTGTTATTTTGTCAAACAACAATTGTATTTCCGCCGTTTTTTGCAATGATGATTTCCTGTTGTTGTCCAACAGCAGCGACGTAGATCATAGTTACTGCTTCCACAGTTGACGCCATAATGACACCCAAATTGAATCCTCTACAACGAGGTAATTAATCCTCTACAACAAGGTAAACAAATTATAGTTTATACAAATTCTTCCCCCGTGGGGGAGGGTAACAACCACAATATTACAAGCCGTTAATTAACAATTCAACGACTACAGAATTAAAACAACAACAATGAACCCTGCAACAGGCAACACTTATTTAAACTCACCTACAGATCTCTAAACGTTATTCAATATCCAGAAAAACAGATGATTGTTACAAAAGTGAAAAATATCAATTTTAATTTATTGATGCATTTGGGCAAGTCTATGTTTGGGATCTTTTCGGTTTGAACGGCAGTTTTTTCTAGCGGTGACATATGAAATTGCCACCCATAATTATGACCCTAGTATCGATCTATTGCATTTCAATCTATTTTAGGGTTAGGGTTAGGGTTAAGTTTAGGGGCGGGTTAAAAGGTATCTTTTTTTCTTCACAAATTTAAATAAACCCAATCTGTTTCTTAAACGAGGGACATATTCATACGGCACAGAATGTTGTTTACCTCAATAGACGTCAGTGATTGGTTGAAATTGCAGAAATTGAAGAAAAAAACAACAAATATCTTACAAACTATAGAATTTTCAGAATAAAGACAAGAGAAAAAGATGTTTTATAAACACATTCTACCAGCATACGAAGTTAAAATTTTTTTAGCTACCTAGAAATTATTTTAAAAAGCGCCGTTCAAAAGGAAAAGATCCCTATGTCTGTATTATCAGACAATTGCGAAGAAAATGTTTTAAAAAATTCAAAATTGCAAAAATCCGGTACAAATTCTTCATGGTTCAAAACGTTGCTTAATATTTACTCAACCTCATTTATAGTTTACAGTGGTGTACAGTTAAAATCAACAACCCTTTCAGAATATTTTAATTTTAAAAGTACACAAAAGTCGAAGACGACATTAACTACAACTCGACAGACATTAGACAATACTTACCATGTCACCCAAAATACATAAGACAAAAACAGTTTAATTACAAAGAAAATTATGTTCAGCTGCTTCAAATTTTGAAACTTAGGTTAAAAGACTCCATGCATTAAAATGATGAATAGTACTTGTCAGACAATACACAAAGTTGTTATTTGATAATGTTACAGAAGGTGCGACGGTAATAAAAATTCACAAAAAATACAGACAGAAAAAACATACAAACAAACAAAGCAAATAAAAAAAGACACCACAGCATCTATCATACAGTACAATACACAACCCTGAAATAAGAAACATACAATATTAACATAAAAAAACATTCCATTATTAGCGTTACACTTCAAAATGAAAAATAAACACTTGAGATATATAGAAAAAAAAAGAGAGAAAAGATAACCAATATCCATAAAAGAATCACCTGCGCCAAATACAACAAATATAAAAAACCGTGCGTGAACGCAGTAACTAAGGGTAGCTGAATCAACTTTTTATAAGAAAATATCAAATAATCAAAACATATTTTCAATGTAAGAGATCACATTACATGTTTTTATTCTTTTACTTGTTTCAGTCATTTGACTGCGGCCATGCTGGAAAACCGCCTTTAGTCGAGCACATCGACCCCTGGACTTATTCTTTGTAAGCCTAGTTCTTATTCTATCGGTATCTTTTGCCGAATCGCTAAGTTACGGGGACGTGAACACACCAGCATCGTTTGTCAAGCGACGTTGGGGGGAAATTTTTCCCGGTGTGCTAATGATTCTACCACCTTATTATTAAGGTGGCCCTACACTACTTTAATTTTATTATTATCATCATTATCATCATCATCATTATTATTTTCATCATTATTATTATTTCCACTCTAGGCACAAGCTTTTGAAACTTTCGGGAGAAGGGGTCTAGACGATTATATCGACCCCAGTGCGTAACTGGTACTTATTTCCTTGAGCCCGAAAGGAAAGGCAAAGTCGACCTCGGCAGAATTTGAACTCAGAACGTAACGGCAGACGAAATACCTATTTCTTTACTACCCACATAGGGGTTAAACACAGAGAGGACAAACAAGGACAGACAAACGATTATATAGACCCGAGTGCGTAACTGGTACTTATTTAATCGACCCCGAAAGGATGAAAGGCAAAGTCGACCTCGGCGGAATTTGAACTCAGAACGTAGCAGTAGACGAAATACCGATAAGCATTTCGTCCGGTGTGCTAACGTTTCTGCCAGCTCGCTGCCTTACATATGTAATGAATATCGGAAATGGAATTAATCCGGTGCTCCACCGGTCTAGGGAAAGATGGTGCCTATATTAGAAACTGATACTGACAAAGACCAATATTTTCTTTTCATATTTTAATTCAACAACCTGAAAGCTATAGAAATGAATATTTTCTTTTCAAACCATTTCAAGTCAAATCATTTCACACCTTCATAAAGAAATCGCGCTTGCATGAATATTTGTTTATTTGTATAAAAGTATAAATGAATATTTGTATAAAGGATACAAATTGATTTCCTCGAAAGAAATGTCTTAACAATTTTCAACAAAATTACAAACTAAATTTGCTCGTGTATTGGAAAATGTCAGTTTGAGGCATACACAAATAAACATTTACATACACATACACTCTCGCATAACCTTACTACACGGATATCTACGTGTATATATATATATATATGTATATATATATATTATATATATATATATATATATATATATATATATGTATGTATATGTAAGTATATATATATATATTCATGTATACATTTATGTTTATAAACGTTCATATATATATATATACCTATATATATACATACATATATATACACACATATATATACACACACATATATATATATATACATATATATATACACACACACATATATATACATATATATACACATAAATATACATACACACACACATATATAATTAATAAAAAAACGGAGAAAAAGACAAGAAAATCAACAGCAACGCGAGAACGTTGTGCATACAAAGTATTAACCAGTCGCCAATGGTAGGAAAGAAAGGGTGTTTTACGTTTCGAGCAAAGCACTTCTTCGGAAAGGGGCGGCAGACAAAAATCCCAAATAAAAGGAAGACGGGAGAAAAATGGCCAACCCCACCCCACATATATGTATACATATGTGTATATATATATATTTATGTAAGTATATATATATATATATATATATATATATATATATATATATATATATATATATATATAATATATATATATATATATATATACATATATATATACATTCACACACACACATACAATCATGTATGTATATATGATTGTATGTAAATTTGTATGTGTTGATGTATATATGTAAGATGTCCATTTCGTTTTCTTTTGAAGCAATAGCTGTGCTTGACGCCTTTTAAAGTGAGGAAAAGTTTCGCACAGAGCTAACCCCACTCTCTAAACTACAAAGCATGATTAAAAATGAAGTGCAAGTCGACATCATCGGGGGCACTTGCAGTTGCAAGCGTTATATCAGAGTGTCCTCCTTCCTGTCTTTGCCCAATCAAAGGCTAAAAACAAGACAGAAGTGAGGGATTTGAATTCAGAGTTACTTTCTCCTATATAGTAAGCTTTCACCACGGCTTTGTTACACACTGGAACACCATCCACCCCTTATTTATTTACACACACACACACACAAACGCACGCGCACACACACACTCACACGCACAGTCGCACACAGGTAAAATTTTGAAAATATAGATAAATTAAAAATAAAAATAAAAATATAACTATATATAAAAACATGTCGAAAGGTTTCATACTTTGGTACCGCTTCCACCTGCCAGCCAGCACAACTGTTCATTATGTACAAATCTTTGGCGAGACTCAAGAGGCATATAAGGGTCTTACATTGCATTATCAACGACTTATTTCAATGATTCTTTCTAGAAATGGCTTTGCTCGTATACAAGAAAGCAGCCACCATGTATGTATACATGTATGTATGCATCTATGTATGTATGTATATATGTATGTATGTATGTATGTATGTATGTATGTATGTATGTATGTATGTATGTATGCATGTATGTACGTACGTACAGCTGGACACGTATTGCTTCACCAAATGAGGGTTTAGCAAATCAAAGCTGGACAATGGCTCATGTGTGAATTCAGGCCACTTTCGCTATTGCCACTGGAATTATGAAGAAGGTTTGATGGTGTTGGTGTGGGAGTCTTGGTTGGTTGAACGACCAGCACGACGATATTATTATAGCGGGCACAGTTACATAGCTACATACTCACATACATATATACGAACGGGAACGTGAAACTCTGAGTAACAGTTTTTGTGATATCTTTGCAGCTTTATTAATAAAGTATCTGTTTCAACAAACGAGTTCACATTAAGAATATTGCAAAATGAATATATATATGTATATATATATATATATATAATATATATATATATATGTATGTATGTATGTATGTATGTATGTATCTATGTATCTATGTATCTATGTATTTATGTATGCATATCAGTGTGTGTGTATAAAAACACACACACTTCCACGCATATGTACACAACTCGTACATACACACACACATGAGTGTGTGTATATGTAAGTTGCGTATAAATGTATGACTGTTTTTACTCACAAGCATACAGGGCGCAAATGTGTCTTACGATAATGGTATATCCTACTTTTACACCCAATGAGATTTTAACCTATATAAATAGATTATCTCACCACCCTATAAACATGATTAAGAACTTAGTTCGAATTGATTCACTAGATGATAGATTATATCCTCGTGTGAGTAAATTTTATCGGTTTACTAATCACATTTTCATAAAACCCAAGTGATAAATAAATTTAGAGATAAAATTTTACTACATTCCACCTGCTAACAGTATTAGAAATAGTAAAAGTAGACAGACATGTATCTACTTGTATAATCTTACCTGCAATAGAGTTGTAGTAACACCTTTAGCAAATATATTATCTTCTCTATTTAGAGAAACCCACTCTTTAGAACAAATTGTATAGAAATTTAAAGATAAATACGATTAGTATATCTGATTGAATCTCATCTAATATATCTCACAAAATATTTTTATAGAACACGCTATAAGAAATAAGCTTTGTTAAAGCAGATATCCCAGTAATGATAAAGTAAATTCTAGTTGTTAGCTAAGTACCTGGTATACAAATGTTTAATGCAAACATTTACTTTCAATAATGCTTGTCTCTTTCGTGCATATATTTAAATCACGATATCTTTACCATACGCATTCCTTTAGAAACTATGAATTTAATCTATAGAACGGGAGGAAAAACAATAGAAACTTATGTCCTGAAATGAAGCATTATTGTAATGCAGCTGAGGCAAACCAAGAACCCTGTTTTTGATATATATATATATATATATATATATATATATAAACCGAGTGTACCAGAAAAATTGTCCAAATTTTAGATTCCGCTTCGAACTATTGTATCTAAGAAATGCTTAAAAGTTAACTTCATTGAATTATCATAATTTTTTCCGAAATTATTGGACTGTACTTTGAGCAAGAAAAAATGTTGATTACTCTCCAACTTCGCCAGAAAAATCTTGATGAAATTAATCATGAACGAAAAAGACATTTTTATAATTAGCCATGGCTCAGGATTCAGAGCTCGGAATAAAATTCGAATGGAAGCTTAACATTTTATTTCAAAGTTTCTGGCCGAAATTCTACCTGTTTGGCATCAAGAGTTGCTCCGCCTTTGGCAATGACGTGTTCAACTCTCTCCTGGACTGCACCACAATGACTTCTTTCTACGTCGTGCGGATGGAACTTTCGAGGGCTTGAAGCTTACTGTGGGGTTTCTCACAAGCTTTTGTGACCAGTTCATTCCAGATGCTGAAGTCTAAAGGGTTCAAACTAACTGATGAAGGGGACCAAGTGTCCTTAACCTAAAACTTGATCTCAATCCTATCCCAGAGAATATTTTGAGCCGCTACACTTGTATAAGAAGAAGCTCCATTTTGTTGGAATGTATACTTGAAGTTCTTAGCGATTTTGTTGGGATTTCCCCCGTCTCTTGCCCCAGAATATTCAGAAAGAATCCAGGTCTTTACATCTTTCAAATTCAAATTCTGAACATAAGAAATTCCTGTCAGTTCTGAGCCTTCTCAAAGATGATCAATGGTATCTTCTTGCTATCGGAGGCCACGCAGGCGGAAGACATCACCTTGGCAGGTATTTTGCACCTGAAAGTGACATTTTGAACTTCTCTTGTGAGGAGCTGAAGACAGAACGCAGTTGTTGCATCAGTTTATGTGCGTATCTTGGGTGAAATTCTTCTCATCTCTGTAACAAATTACTTTAGGATTATGTCTAACTTTGTTCAAGATGACCTTCACCCTTTATAGCTTTTAACATTTTGTCGTGGAATGACAAGGTGTCTCACAAGTCTCAGTACGACTTCATTTTCAAGTCTTCTGTCACTGCTCTTTGAATTGTCATAGCTGGAACTCCTTTCTTATGTGGCAAGCGTGTTAAGGATTGAGCTGGATCTCTTCCAATTGATGTCTTCAGCTCCAACTTGAAATGATGATCCCTCTTGCAGTTACGACCACCTGATCCAGTTTTCCTTCCCACTATTTCCTCTCTTTCAAACTTATTCACAATTCTCGTGATGGTTCTTGAATGATCTTTGCAAATGGAACCAGATAATGAATGTTGGTACCATTACTGAAGGCCTACTTGTTCTTAGCCCTCTCAACATTGCTAATTTGGGAAGACATGATTTGACTGGCATAAAGCTATTTCAGCCTGTTCTATTTCTAGCTAAATACTTCAATAGATATTTACTGATTCTTACAGAAACTGGTATATTATGGCCTGACGTCTTATCTGGTAAAAATGTAAAATTGCAAATCTATTTGTTTATTGATTTCAAGACGTTTTAAAAAATTATGAGTGTGACAATTTTGCTGTTACACCCGGTTTATATATATACATACACACACACACACACATACACACACACACGCACACACACACACATATATATATCAATTAATAGTTATCTCTAAGCTAACCTGGCAGTCCAGGAAAATAGGACGAATGCTGCCGTTGATTATCAATTAAATATAAGGCTATAATCTATGTAAGATTTTTGGGAGTACGCAAGAAGGAGTATTTCTACTGTCTGGATTGTCACTGTATCTCTGATTCAAAATGATTAACCCAACAGTCATCCTGGTTTAGGACAGAGTCAAGGAAACCTGGATATGTCTCAGACAATGAGATATTCCTGTGATCTGATGAATCTGGTGTGCTTTTGATCAGGTGTCAAGAGATATGGCATCCAAGGAGCAGAAACCTTCGTCATGTCAAGTTCATTGTGCAGAATATTTTCAACTCTTTCACGGGATATGCTAATAGATTTATTGTCACTTGCCTGTTGTCCATCACCATCTGGTGAACAAGATCAACGTTTTTCTTGGTGGTGGGAGTTGCAAGACGTCCAGATGTTGGGTCATCTTCAAAACGCTCCGTTCTTAAACCATGTTTCTGTAGGTACTTCTTAACACTACGATGCCAAATTTTGTCTTCTTTCAAGAGAAGTCGCTACTAGTTAAATTTGAAGTGTTCATTAAACAGTGACATGTCAGTTTATCTGGACAGAAAAATGCAGCTATTAATAAGAAGAGTTAAGTTTAACACATGCAAGGTTTTATAGCTCTAGCATTGCTCCTTCATAGTCAGCCTATGAACTTTTCAGCCCACCCTCGTGTGTACACACACAGAGACACGCACACATACACACACACACACCACACACACACACACACACACACAGACACGCACACACACACACGCACACACACACAAACACACACACGTGTGTGTGAGTCTGTGCGTTTGTATGTGCATAAGTGTGCTTATATAAATGCATACGCATATACACACCCACACACATATTTTCTTACGTTGAATTAAATTGGAGAACGTGGAATAGTAAAAGTTGAATTAAATTGGAAAACGTGGCATAGTAAAAGTATGTAAGGAAAAGTCACCACAATTTGAGATGCTAATGAAAATTCGTTTAATAAAAGAAAAGCCCGTTAAATAAAAATGTTTCCAATAGAAGTAATATTTTTATAATTACCTATTCACACATTGGGACTTAGTTTTGCTAGTATGTGATAGCGTTTACTGACAATGAATGCTTGTGAGACTTTTCAAGTATTGTTAATATGAAATGAATACGATTGAAGAACCCTAACAAAAACTTCGATTAAGAGTAATTTCCCACGAGAGAAGACCTCATTAAGGATTAATTTTAAATTACCTAGAGTTTGAAAGAAATTACAATAGTTTCTTAAATACACTTGTAATGTGAATATGAGTATATTTTTTTGTGCATATATGCATGAGTGTAAGGGTGTGTGTGTGTGTGTGCTCACTTTCTGCTCTATGCAATAAGGAAATGTGCAAAATCCAGTTCAGAGTAAGAGTAATTTTAATAGTTAACACCAGTCAGTATAATGCATTGAGGTGGATAAAGATTTGGTAGTTAATGGCTTGTCATAAGTAAATGATGATAAACAGAAAATATAGCATTCTATACAGGTTGAACTTGAACGATGAAATGTGCAAAATAATCGCGCGTTTAAAAAGTGGTTTTCTTTTTAAGAACGCCCTTTGACTTTATGTGATGTGATAGGTTATTATCAAGGTAAAATATGCAACAACAAAACAATATATATACAGGAATTCGACAAAATAATAGAAACACCTTTAGCTTTCAAACAAATTTATTTTAGTACTGGGCAGGACCGTCTGTGGCAGTAATTACAGCTTGAATTCTACCAGGTATGGATACGTACAAAAATTGAATTGTTTCCAAAGGGATGTTTGTCCATTCTTCAGCTAAAACAGTCTCCAGTTCTTGTAGTGATGATGGTGGGAGGATATGGACTCCTTACATGTTTTTCTAAAACGCACCATAAATGTTCAATAATATTGAGATCTGGGGACTGTAGTGACCAGGTAAGCTGTTTAACTTCACTACAATGTTCATCGTGCCATTCAGTAACAACCGTAGCTGTGGTAATTGGTGCTTTATCATCCTGAAAGATTGCGTTTCCCTCCGGCAACAGTTCCGCAACCAGAGGTTGAATTTAATTAGGTAAAATGCTTAAATAGTCTTGACTATTAATTCTACCACGAAGAGAAAGCATTGGCCCAGCGGATTTCCAAGATATAGCCTCCACCAGACCAGATACTTGTCCATGTTTAACAGCCGGAAGAAAGCAGTCTGAGTCAAATGCTTCATTTGGCAGTCTCCACACGTATACTCGGCCAGTGGAAATAAGGTAAAAGATGACTCGTCCGAGAAAATAACATTCTTCACTACTCTAGGGGTAAATTCTGTAGGTTTTTACTCCACTCTAAACGCTTTGCAACGTTTGTTTTTAAAAGTAGTGGTTTTTTGATAGAAGCCTTCCCGTGAAATCCGACGTGAAATCGCTCTCAGTGAGCGAACAGTTTTTGTGGAAACTGGGTTCTCGAGGAATATTGTTTCGACGAGGAGGTTTTTCCCTCTTTCTCAAAGGCTGCCATAACCTTCGAGACAGTACCTCTTGATACACCAAATATTTCGGTTGTTTTCGTTACGCAGCGCCTGCCATACGAGCAGCAACAATTTGACCTCTTTGAGAGTCCGATAGATCTGTCATTTTAATGAATTTTAATTACCTTTTCCTGATGATACATGAAAAGAAACAGCAATTTTAGCCAAACATATTAAGCAACACTAAAAATAAATAAAAGAAACATAAAAATAACCAAGCTTTTAACACTTTTATAGATATTTCAAAATTATAATGCTATGATGCTTGGTGTTTCCATTATTTTGTCCAACCTCTGTATATGTTACAATGTGCAGGGCATATATCAACCCTTCAAAAACAAAAACTCAATTTCATTAAACAACGTTATGTCGCACTAACTGTCGCTCGATCACTGATACAACTTTACTATGAGACTCTGTGAGCAACCACGTCGAAGTTAGTACGATGGATATTTTGACACCAGGTATTCAACATTTAAATGAGGCTAAGAGTTCTTGTTTTTTAAATGGTTAATATGTGTATTCCAAGTTATAATTGTTTTAGGTTAAACACAAATTCTCTGATCAAATTTCTTGCCATTCAAGTACACTTTTGCGTTTTTGCTGTGGCATGGCCGTGAAAGATCTACTCGAACAGCTTGACCCCAGTATTAATTTTTTTAACAATCTGCTATTATTCTGTGGCCACACACACACGCACACACACACACACACACACACACATACACACACACACACACACACATTTACAATGGGTTTCTTTCAGTTTCTGTCCACGAAATCCACTCAAGGTTTTGGTCCGCATTGGGGTTATAGTAGAAGGCACTTGCCATCGGTGCCACGCAGTGGAAGTGAACAGGGAACCATGTGGTTGGGAAGTAAACTTCTTACCACAGAGTCACACGTGCACCTATATATATATATATATATATATATATATATATATATATATATATATATGTATCCGAGTTCAAATTCCGCCGAGGTCGACTTTGCTTTTCATCCTTTCGGGGTCGATAAATTAAGTACTACTTACGCACTGGAGTCGATGTAATCGACTTAATCTCTTTGTCCGTCCTAGTTTGTCCCCTCTATGTTTAGCCCCTTGTGGGTAGTAAAGAAATATATATATATATATATATATATATATATGTATCTACACAAATCTCAAAGCTTCCATACACACACAATATTCAAAGTCGTTGAACGCAATAAAATTACAGTAAGATATTAAAAGAATTAAATAAAACAAGTTACTATGTGTGAAAGTAATAAAAGTGAACTCATATAAGGTTATATGTGTGTAAGTGTTCGGAGAAAGAATTTAAAAAGCCTACAAAATAAAAAGATTAGTATAAAAGAGTAACAGAAATAATATAAATCAAACTAAAATAAATTCTAGAAAGAATGATTTGTGTGCACATTTGCATATAATAAATACAAGCATAAATATGTCCATACTCAAAGGAAAACATTCTGGCGCAGAAGAACGCAAGATGCCAACATAAATATGTGCATTTATATACACACATATACACACAGACACTCTGACATACTCACAGACGTATGTATTGTCAAAGGTCGTTGAACGTAAAGGAAGTACGGTTAGTTATTAAAAGTTATATCACATGACTAAATACCATACGTGGTGTATGTGTGTGTGTGTGTGTGCAGAGAAAAGAAATAAATTGGCAGAATCATGAGAAAATGAAAAAAGTATGAATGCAGGATGAAAAAATGAAATGTAAAGTATAAAATTCAATAACAAATATTACAAAATATGCTTCGGCGAAATGTACAAAATCAAGATATTGAGGTGAAACTATTGAGGAAAGATACTAAAAGTTAGTCATATTGTGGACAACAATATTAAGTAGAAGGATAAGAATTGTAAAAGCTAATGATCCGGAGTCCTTGACTAAAGCTAAGTGAAATAGCTCTCAGGAATTATCATTATTAAAATGAACAAAAGCGTACAAGTAGATGAACGGTCCTAGAAACCGAAGGAAACACAGACATATTATAAAGTTTTCGACATTTCTAAAATAAATAAATAATACTGCTTGAAATGAAATTCAGGTTCACACCGCCATCATTGCTCACAATGGTTAGCAGGTTTATCGTAGCTACAGTTAGTAATAATGATACGATTCCTATTAAGATTATTACTACACATTGGGTTCGTGCCATAATCACTCACCTTGTTAGATATTTTTTGTTATATTTGGAAGGAATATTGCGTACAGTATTGCCAACTTTAATGATTAGTAGATCGTTTTAATATTAGTAACCCATATTATTAGGTATGTTGGAAATTGTGGCATATGACACACACACACATATATATATGTATATATATATATATATATATATATATATATGTATGTATATATATAAATATCAAGCAGTGGTGGTGGTGGTGGAACAAACACAGACACAGAAATACACACACACATATCTATCTATCTATTTATCTATCTATCTCTCTATATAATAATAATAATAACAATAATAATAATAATAATAATAATAATAATAATAATAATAATAATAATAATAATAATATGCAGTACCAATGCCCTGATGCAGTACCAATGCCCTGATGCAGTACCAATGCCCTGATGCAGTACCAATGCCCTGATGCAGTACCAATGCCCTGATGCAGTATAAATGCCCTGATGCAGTACCAGGCAGTGGCTCTCATGGCTTCTGATCTTAACTGATTGGAAGTGTTATCATGTACATTGTTTTGTCTTGGTATAAAAGATGGGCTACAGCAAATATTCTGCTCAATACCACAGATTTGCTTGTCAGTTGTTTGACCTTAACCAGTTGAGCATGTCCCTTAGTGGCTGACAATATGTGCATCTCTGATCACGAGCAGAAGTAGTGGGGGAGCATCATAGCCATGTGTTGAGAAGGATTCTTTGGGGTTTGAATAATTCACCTCTGGAAACATGGGTGTTTCGTTCAACGTCCTTAAACAACCCTTATTCGGGGACCTTTTGAGCGGGATGGGTTACTCGATCTGAAGAAAATTCTAACTGGGCTCCACCTGCAAGGTCATGTGCTGTTTATCTTGATATGAGATCACCATGTCGCGCACATATGGTTGTGATGCATGTGCCTGGTGTACCCTTATCAGACGGGTAGTTATGATGGGTATACTGGGCTTCGTATATTTTACCCCAGTGTCACTTTGATGGCATGCTCTGCTCGCTCACTCAATAATAATAATAATAATAATAATCATACTGGCTGTTGTGCAACTTAAAAATCACTGACTCTCATCATGTGTGCTGAAATGTTAAATAAAAATAGAACTGAGAAAGGCGTGAATGAGGCTGGAACACCCTGTGAAGGTCTCTCGCTCGGCTGGTGCTCTATGGCTGGGCAGCGTGGGCCGAGTCGTCATCAAGCAACTGCTAAAAGAAGGTGGACAAAAGAAATTAATGTGATTGTGCTACTTTCTGGGTAATCCAAGAAACAATAATGAAGAACCTTGCTGGGGGATATAGAAAAAGAATGCACAAGGTACGGGGCGACAGAGGCCTATTTTAATTAAGTGAATAAATCTGTGTGACCAAGCTAGAGCCATCAGAAAGAATGAATGGTTATCTCCAGTTGAACTAGAAAGCATTAAGAGACGGGTGTTTAGAGATAGTAAGACAAACGGTGAACAGTAGGAGGAGGAAAATGCAGATTGTGAAAGTATGGCAGTAGAGTTGAAGGAAGAAAACGAGATGAGGCTGAGATTATCGATCAGGAAAGCGATGAGAGAACCGAGGAACAGATATTCATTTTAAATGAAAATTATTGATATTTGGACTTCAGGTGAACAGAGCTTTCATACAGGGTTTAAAAAGTAGACAGAAAGAAACTCAATAAATAAGGTCAGGAAGATAAATGATATCAGGACTGGCAACATCACAGATACCAACAATCTGGTAAATGTAATCTCGATCTTTATAGCCCGGAAGTTTGGTTTGAAAGCCAAAGTAAATGTCAACATAACCTGAAAGAACCATGGTGGTAAAGGAGAATAACGCAGTCCATTAACGAGACCAGAAAACATTAATATTCGGAAACAGAAAAAAAGAAATGAAGTTCAGCGAGAGAAATATGCTGAGCTACAAAGGAAGTATAGGGTGAAGAGAAAGGGAATCAATGTTGTGATCAAGGGATTAAAACAGAGGTTGAAAGCTAAGACACATAAACTAAAGAGATATGAACAGAGAATTGAGCAGTACGAATTAAACAGACTTTTCGAACAAAATCAAAAACAAGTCTATCAGGAACTGGATGGGAAAGAAAAAGGGGGAAAGGCCCGTGCCTGATGCTGAAGAGAGCAAAAGATTCTGGTCGAAGGAATATTGCGTACAGTATTGCGTCCAGTTGTTTCTCAGGAGAAACAACTGGAAACTGAAGCAGAGTGGTTAAAGAGACTCAAAGAGGAGAGTGGAGGGTATCAGCAGGAAGATTTGAGAATAACCGAGGAGATGATTAGAGATCAGTGCAGGAAAGCGCTTGGCCCACATGGGGTTCGGGGCTTTTGGCTTAAAAACTTGACAGGAGAACTGCAAGACGAAATACTGAATAGCGACATCCAAGTACCGGCCTGGATGACAAAAGGAAGAACGGTACTAAGCCAGAAGGACCCAAGTAAAGGGAATGTGGTTGGAAATTTCCGACCAATATATTATTTGCAACTGATGTGGAAATTGATGACGGACATCATATCAAACAGCATCTATAAGTACCTAGATGAGATAAACCTACTACCAGTGGAACAAAAAGCGTGTAGACGTAAGAGGAGAGGAACGAAGGACCAATTACTAAACGATAAGACTATTCTGACTCACTGCAAGAAGAATCACAAAATTTGGCGATGGCATGGATGGACTACAGGAAAGCATATGACATGGTCCTACACTCGTGGGTTATTGAATGCCTGAACCTGCTTAAGATCTCTGAAGTTAATACAAATCCCAATGTTGACGTGGCGAACTGAACACACAACATAGGAAGATAAGCTGGGAGAGGTAAATATCAAAAGAGGAATCTTTCAAGAGGACAGTCTGTCCTCTCTCCTATTTGTTGTCTGCATACTACCACTAACGAGCGTTTTAAGAAAGATGCGTGTGGGGTACATGCTACGCAGGGTGAAAGTAAGCAACATGTTCCTTAATGATGATCTAAAGCTATTCACTAAGACTGACAAAGAAATTGAGAGTTTGACGGCAACTGTGCAGATATAAGTACCTAGGTATCATTGAAAGAGATAAGATGAATGAACACAAGATGAAAGAAGTGTACAGGAAAGTGTATTTGAGGAGAACTCGGCTTGTGCTCCAATCGAGGCTAAATAACCGCTATAAGATTAGAGCAGTTAACACATGGGCGGTTGCTTTGATGAGATATGAGATAGGAATAGTATCTCGGAAGAAGCATGAATTAGAAGAGACAGACCGGAGAACACGTAATTTAATGACAATGAACAACGAACTACATCCCAAGTGTGATGTGTCAAGATCGTACGTAAAGACGAAAGAAGGAGGACGGGGATTGGTGTGTTGTGAAGGGTGTGTAAGGGAAGAGGAGAAAAGCCTTGCTTGGTATGTCAAGACGAGAAATGATTGAAGCAGTGAAAATGCAGGGAAGCTTTAAAGTGAAGGAAGCCGTAGATGCAAAACAAAAGAGAGAGCAGACGAAGAAAATTTGGCAGGACAAGAAAATGCAGAGTCAGTTTTTAAAGAATAAAGATGAGATTGAGTGGAATAGAACTTGACAATGGCTGTAGAAAGGAGACTTAAAAGGGCCCACTGAGGCATTAGTGAACAGCGCTCAAGAACAAGCTCTCAGAATAAACTAATCCAAATATCACATTGATGAAAGCACTGACTTACCACAGGGTAGGGTATGATCTGAGAAGGGAGAATGTATAAGCTATATTGTTAGTGAGTGCTGTAAGCTCACACAACGCGAATGCAAAACGAGACACGAAAATGTGGCCACATATGTCCACTGGTTGTGCGGTAAAGCAAATCTCGAGAGAGCCGAACAAGGTATGAACATAAGTCAGAGGGAGTAATGGAAAACGAACGTTACAAAATACTCTGCGATTTTAACATGCAGTGCGACCAAGTCGCGAAACGACCAGATATCGTGCTCATCCAAGAAGATGAAAAAAAAAGTAAAGATATTAGATGTTGCAATACCAAGCGATTCGAGGGTGAAATGTAAGGAAACAGAAAAGATTGAGAAATAGCAGGCACTGTGGGACGAGATAGGAAAGTTATGGGGCATGAAGAAAGTAATGGTGAACCGGTGGTAATTGGAGCATTGAGTGCAGTTTCCAAGGGCTTTGAGAAACATATTAAAGAATATTAGAGCTGCTCTCAGGCTCGAGGTGATCTAGCAGACAACACTGTTGGGTACAGCTCGCATTCTAAGGAGAGTATTGTCTCTTTGAGTCACAGGAGAAGGCACCACTTGAAACATTTGGTGATTTGTTATTGCTTGCTCTCAGGGAATCAATGACCGGTAATTAAGAACTATCTGAGTCTTTCAAAATAACAACAACAACAACAATAATAATAATTATCCTTTCTACTATCGGCGTAAGGACTGGATTTTTGTGGGGAGGGCTATTGTCGAGTACGTCGACCCCAGTACTCAACTGCTACTTAATTTATCGACCCCACAAGGAGGGAAGACAAAATCGATCTCGGTGGAAACACCACTAAGCATTTCGCCTGACGTGCTGATGACTCTGTCAGCTCGCCGCCTTTGTAATAATAATAATAATAATAATAATAATAATAATAATAATAATAATAATATAATAATAATAATCATGTCTACTGGAAGCACAAGGCTTCAGATTTGGGGGAATGATTTCAATCGAATACATCTACCCCAGTACTTGACTGGTACTTAATTTATCGACCCCGAGAGAAGGAAAGGCAAGGTCGACCTCGGCGGAATTTGAACTCCGAAAGTAGCGACGGGCGAAATACCTATTTCTTACTATCCATAAGGGGCTAAACACAGAAGGGACAAACGGATCAAGTCGATTACATTGACCCCAGTGCGTAACTGGTACTTAATTTATCGCCCCCGAAAGGATGAAAGGCAAAGTCGACCCCGGCGGAATTTGAACTCAGAACGTAACGGCAGACGAAATACCACTTAGTATTTCGCCCGGCGTGCTAACGATTCTGCCAGCTCGCTGCCTTAACAACAACAACAACAACAACAACAATAACAACAACTTTACAACTCAAACAAAACTCCATAACAAAACGTACTGCTACAATAGAATATCCTTCTCGCCAAAAAACAAAATGCATCACGCACCACCCCATCAGCACAAAGGCGCAACAAACGATGGAATAGAAAGTTACTTGAAACTTTCAGATGTCGAGAAATAATATTGTGATAGAAATGGAGGTAGAAGAGATCACCAAAAAAGACTGGAAAAGAAAGACCAGGCAGTGGGAAAGACAAACAACAGCATAAGAGATTATTTACGTTATTTACATTTGACGGATATTTGTCCTCATTTTGTTTGATGTTAACTCAACGTTTGGACTGATATACCCTCCAGCTTTCATCAGGTGTCATGGGGAAATTTCGAACCTGGTTTCTCATTCCTAAGGTATATTTAGATGTTGTTGTTGTTGTTGTTGTCGTTGTTGAAGCTAGGTGTGCGGGCCTTGTTTGTAGTGCTGTGTGTGTATCGTCTGCAGTGGGAACAGTTTCCTCTATGAAGGCATTTTTTAGTCTATCCACTGATATAATATTTTTACGACCTTTAAGGGCTCTAGAGAAAAATTTATCCGTGTGTGAGAGAAAACAGAAAGGACCTGAATACGGTGCTGTTAACAGAGGTTTAACAATATCGTTGCGTACAAAAACGTGAGCCCAAGACTTAAAGCTTCTTTCAAAGCAGAGCTAGATATGCAATTGTCAAGTAGGTAAGAGGTTTTAAACAGGCGCGATATATCAAAAATTGGTAAAACTAAAAATTGTCTAGGAGAAATTAAATTTATTATTGTACTGAATATACCAGTTATTTAATTTCTGAACGGTTTTGTTGTCGTTTGTTAAAGTAGTTTGATTTCTTTATTCAACTGTTTCTACTAAGATAGAGACGTGAGTACAATTAAAAATAGAGAAACGAAAATAAAACTTCGGAAATGGTAACGTCGCCATAACTTACGTGGAAACCATGAGCGTGCTTCAAGGGAGATAATCAGAGAAAGACTTGAAAGTGAACGGAAGATTGTAATACTTCATGTAAAGTTAATATAACAAATAATCCAGAATCTTTGTCCAATACCAGATCGATCCCAAAATCTAATCAGTTCGTTCCAGTCACGAGGCCAAACGACCCTGAAAGTTTCATTTGAATCCATTAGGCGGTTCTTGAGATATCTTGTCCACGGACAAACAACTAAACAAACAAACACGACTAAAAGCAATACTTCCGCCTTCACTAAGGTGGAGGTAATAATAATAATAATTAACTCAAAGAATAAATATTCTGAGTTTGAAGGAAATAATATTTCTGCAAGATAAAATAAATTGACGAGAAAATCGAGTAGGTTTGCTAGTGCACAGCACAAAAACAAAAAAAAAATCAAAACAAAACAAACCAAAACAAAATATAAAGTGAAGAAGACACTGAAAAATAATTATGTGTGAATACCTAATGAATATTTACGAAGTGTCAAGTGAAACCCAAATCCCCGCCTTAATGGTAAAAACGCTGTCACAACTATATATATATCATAGAAAAACGAATGATTCTAACACCTGCGAGTGTCATTAATCGAAACGATCTTAGAGAAAAAATTGCTGGGCAGGCAGATGTAAAAGTATAACACTTATCAGAACAAGATTGGAAGAAATAATGCGATTGTGGATTATCAAACATCGGCACAATATGATAATAATCTAGGAAGATGACCGAAGTCAATTAAAACAACTCTGACAACGGATCTGACAAAGGATAGTTGTAAAATGTTACTATTTAAGTGACAAAATAGAAGGTACAAACGACGATATTAGAAATTTCAAACGAAATACTGCTATATCTAGTGACAGAACAGAATGTTTCAAAGTAGACACGCTCTATTAAATATAATGGAGTTAGGCGAAATTCGTTGGAACCAGAAAATTTAACAGGAGACAACAGAAGATAGAAGTCAATATAAATAAAGGTATCATGAAGACAAAAGCTTTGATTTGAGAGAGAGGAAATAAAATAGAAAATAAGACAGGATGGTCGGAATGACTAGGAGATCTAGTTATCTGGGAAAGAACTCTTATTAGATCAACGTTAAGAAAATAACGAGAAGTCTGCGAATCTCATTGTATGTAATAGAATAGGATAAAGAAAGAGTTCAACAATTTATAAAGTACAGAATATTCACCTCTCCTTGGGAGTAAACACCTTATACAAGGCAAATAGCTAGAGTGGTAGCAAAATAGCTTGACTATAAGGTAGGTAAACCCATAAAAAGTAGACATTTACACTGATATTAAAAAGGAGAGAATACAAAAAAGCATTAAGACTTTTAGACGGAAAGTGAGACGACTCCCGCTTGTTAAAGGAGTTGCAGTAACGAAAGAGAGAGATTTTATGACATTAGAACAAAAAAGACAATGTTAAAAACGAAAAGAGGAATAAATGCTATAATTGAAGAACTCAGGCAAAGAGTAACAATAAAGGCAGCTAAGATAAAGTGATACATAATATATATTAGTAAGTTTTAGCAGAGTAGGTGTTTCAAAATAATCGGAGGATGTCGTTTAAAAATTGCAGGATTAATGAAAATCAAACAGAAAAGTATTTATCACTACTATAGAAATAGTTAATTGCTTGCTGATATGATCTATGCACCATTAGTGGAGAAGAATTCAATCTCTAACGAAAAGAAAATGTCTAAAAAAATTCAAGACGATACAACAGGCCAAATGTTAATTGGTCAGTCGATCATAAAAATTGCAAAAGACGAACTAGTTTTGTAAACAGGTGGAGCGATGATAATAAATCATATGACAAGACTATTAACTCATGAATTCTGAAAATATTAAAATGTTTATAATTGTAGTTAATATCGCTGATCTGCTTAGATCAAGCCTGGAAAATTGAGAAATATATCATTGAGATTAATCCTAGTAGTTGTTATTGCTCTTATACTACTCACCTTAGAACTGTGAAACGTAAAATCCGAGCAGAGGTTTGGAAATGTTCCGGAGATAGCTAACCCCTTGCTATTTATAGATGACCTATGATTATTTGTCAAGACTGGTGAACATTTTGATGGATCTCTCGGTACTGTGGCATTGTTTAGGGATAAGCTTAGTAATGTGTTATTTCCACTTGTAAGACCTCTGTGATGAAGAAAGTATCATTATAAAAAAGTAACTAAATAAATCTACTGAACGAGAGAAGATCTTGGGAGATTGAAAACATCAATGGATATAAGTACCTCGAAGTCTTGGCCAGAATCAGGAGAGAATATTTCGAATGGAAACATTATGGTTTACTTTCTGTAAATTCTATTGTGAGTTAATGTGGACCTACGTTTGTCAGCTCTTTAACCATTGCACGCTACAGTTTGTTTTGTCAAAAAATGGCAATAATTGTCGTGTAGATATTCTATCGCTTCTTTACTACATTCATTACACTCTCTCCACACACACATATATATATATATATATATCACGTGATCACGTGACCGACCAGATCATCAGATGTTGTTACACATCACTGGTCACAATGCGTTCGCATTGTTTTAGTCTTCGAATGACGCCACCCCGCTGGCTAAGCGAGCAGGCCAATATATATATATATATATATATATATATATATATATATAGAACAATCTTACATAGAAATGGATGCGTGCGTTCCGTCATATAATAAATTATTAACTATTATTAATTTATTATAATATATATATATGTACATATATGTATATGCATGTGTGTGCGCGTGTGTTTGTGTGTGTGTTTGATAATTAGCTTCTGCTGCAATTTAGCTCTTTTACATCACACCGTCTTTTGGGATTATATTTTCCTGAGGTTTAAAGATGGTTTTACATTAATATTCGAGAATTTTCAACGGAATTATACACGATTTTCATTAAAGCTCACTTAGAATCAACATATGCATTCATTCAAGTAGGAAGATAGAGTGAATTCTACCTCTTATTACCAACTTGTCTTCGATTTAATGGAAGCAAAATTGTTCCCATAGCATGGAAAATTGTAGAAACTCTCTCATATACCATCGGACATCGACTTGCAAATTTTATTTACCTGAGCCATTCCAAATAATGGGACACCCACCTAAATTGCTTGCGGAACATACAATGTCACATACCGCTTTCAATCAGGGAAGCTATTTTTTATAGATTGTAACTTGCCGAAATTTTGAGCATCTTCTCATTTTTCAAACCCAGAAGATTAATTATCTCTGTGAAAGTAAGCTGAACGTCTTGCTCTTTCTTACACCCTTGCATTAAATTGGTAATTATTATAGTAGTTAACCGCGTTAATATTAACACCAACAACTACAACACGACACAATGTTTTACCGTTTCGTTCTTCAGAAATGAGAAACTGGCAGTATGTATCATCAGGTCTTTCCTAATGAACATATAAACTCGGATAAATATGTTCAGCATATTCTTATTTTGTTCCCAAGTTCAAATTTATTCACAAACACACACATAAACATTCAGTCATATACAGACGCAAACGTACAGACGGACATACACACATAAGCTTAGCAAACGGGATTGTTTGGGGAAAATGAATTTTAAGATGACTAAGAGAAAATACGAGGATAGCTATAGAGAGATTAAATATAGCTTTCGTGTTCTGGGAGTCTTATGTTGAGCACCACAATATAAAACTATTAGATTAAACTTGTCCAGTGCTAATGAGATTCGTCATTCAATAATTTTGCCTTAAATTTCGACTTCACCCAATATTTTGGCCGCTTGGATCACTGATCAAAATAACCAGAAAGATATACGTTTTTTTACATCACAATCTAAAACTCACAGAGAAAATAGTTGGTTTTCTTATTTGGTATCTTGTCGTTGCTCAGGCCGGAGGTTTAACTTCCGTGGTTTTATTTATATTTAATGTTCATGTTTCTTTATAACAACAGCTGATTATCTCACTTTGTTATTGAATATATGACAATGAACAAGGTTTACTTTATGAGTATCCAGGCATTCTTATGTATCGCAGACTCAAAATTATTAAGACAAGATTACAGAGACGACGATTTTGACAAAAGTTTAATTTGGTAGTGATTAATTACACTTTCACTCTGTCTCTCTCACTATATATATATATATATATATATATATATATATATATATTATATATATATATATATATATATATATATATATATATATATATATATATATATATATATATATATATATACATACATATATATATATGTCTGTTTGTGGGTTTGTCATGTCGTTAAAACACGAGATCTACATAACCAATTTTAATGAAATTTTATACTTGCGTTACATAGAGTGTCATGGGCCAACAAAGTTTCAACTTCTTACCTAATGCGGACCCAGAGGCAAATAAACCGCATGTTTTAAGCATTTTCGCAGCGTTAAGGCCCGTAACTTGAAGAGCATCCAGTCGATTTACTCCAAATTTGCAACAAACATTATTTAGGCTCCTCGAATTGTTGGGCCCACAAAAATGCAGATTAATTAGATTTGGGTATACTTCATTGGGTTCATCTTTGTTTTAGGCCATTTTCCGACGATGAAATATTGAAACTCTTATGCATCATGAGTAGCGTATAATATTTCATGAAAACCCTTTTGTCCAATTGGCAGAGGAAATGAGAACATTAAAATTTTTGTCGGCGCCCTGTTGATGCTTCATGTTACCATCCTGCGCTCCACCGGGCCATGTGCGTGTTTGTTCGGCTGGGTAAAGGCATAACAAACCCATTCATCCATTCACCAGAAGTGTCCCGTTGATGTTTCACGTTTCCAATCCTGCGCAACTCAGCATGGCCCGGCAACATGCTTGCTTCCTATGTCGTTCATATCTGAATTATACAATGCAAAATGTTCATACAAAAAAAAATAGGAAAAAAAAAAAACCTGCTGTTGTGACTCACAGCCATTTGCGTTTCCCCGCGTGACCACTTCCGGAAGCTACGCTTGCTACCTCGGACTATTCCCGCCTCTGTGTTCCCTCCCCCATTTACTCGGACGAGTAAATACTAGGTGTCCCAGAATTAATGATGACTTGTGTAAAATCGGATGCATTTTTTAAAACTCACTTTTATTTATGTTTATCATGTTTAATATGTGTTACAAGTGTAAAAATTTTGAATGTTGATTATAATTTTATTTTCATTCCTGTTGGACCCCTCTTCTTTGTTCATACCAGCGTTTTTTCAATTTGACAGCAGTCAGTTTCTTTATCTCCATCCCCACGATGGAATAATGGTTTAGCTGTGCTTAAAAAACTAATTCAGTTAGCAGTGCAGGAGCTAACTCCTGAAATGCTTCAAAATGTGTTTCAAAACGCTAAGGAGAGATTTGAAGTATGCAGGGATACAGGCATGTTGAACACTTTCAATAAATGTTTGACGTAAGATTTATAAATCTATTTGTTTTGGAAATAAACATAAAATTCTGACAGCTTTTAAAAAAAAATTGCTGAATTTCCTTGGAGCAGATAGTTAATTCTGGAACATCTGTATGGTGTAGCGTTGTTCGAGTAAATATTAAAAATCTCATTTTTTTGTTAAGTATATTTATCAAGGAGTATATTATCCAAAATGTATCTCTCTCTCTCCTTTATCGGCGTGGCTGTGTGGTTGAGAAGCTTGCTTTCCAATCATGTCACCTTGTGTTCAGTCCCACTGCGCGACACGTTGAGCAATTTTCTTTCATTACAGTTCCATGCCGACCAAAGCCTTGTGTATTATATAATTACCATTACTGTATTGATATATAAAATAACATATTCTTTACTCTTTTACTTGTTGCATTCATTTGCCTGTGGTCATGCTTGAGCACCGCCTTTAGTCGAACAAATCGACCCCAGGACTTATTCTTTGTAAGCCTAGTACTTATTCTATCGGTTCTTTTGTCGAAACGCTAAGTTACGGGGACGTAAACACACCAGCATCGGTTGTCAAGCGATGTTGGGGTACAAACACAGGCACACAAACACACACACGCACGCACATACACACACACACACACACACACACACACACAGACATATATATATATATATATATATATATATAAATATACACATATATACGACAGGATTCCTTCAGTTTCCGTCTACCAAATCCACTCACAAGGCTTTGGTCGGCCCGAGGCTATAGTAGAAGACACTTCCCCAAGGTACCACGCAGTGGGAGTGAACCCGGAACCATGTGGTTGGTAAGCAAGCTACTTACCACACAGCCACTCCTACGCCTCCTAACATATATAACCACTTATTATTATTTATATAATAAACAAACAAAAGTTCGTGTATGAAATTGATCTTTTTTCTACTTCAATTATTACATTTTTTTCTTATAAAATACCCACATACAGGAGGTGTAAATCTCTATATAATACCTCTTTGAATGTGGCTCCCGAGAAAGAGTAAAAGTAATTACCCGATCAACGACAGGTATTACTGCTAGTTTGAAATAAAGTTGGGTTATGCCGTATCGATATTTAACATACATGTTAACTAGCAGGGCCGGCTCAAGATACCAGCAACTCAGGCAATCGCACGAGGCGCCATGTGCTAGGGGCTACCAAGGACATTTCCACGACCGTCAGCTTGTATACGCCGAAGTCCAACTTGCCTGGGGCGCCAGCAACCCTCGGGCCGGCCCTATTGACTAGATGGTTTCATGTACATATATCAGGGAACCGACAGTTTGAGCATCGAGAGTGTGATTGTATTTTTTTTACAAACCGGGTAATTGCTTTCTGAATCCAATTTTAGTGTGTCCGATTAGATATAGCTGCCTGCTTCTGGAGTCTCATTTATGAGTAACATGATATAAAACTAATTGATTAAACTTGTCCAGAGCAAATGAGATTCGTTATCAACTTCACCCAATATTTGGCCGTCTGGATCATTGATCAAAACAACCAGAAAAATATGTTTCCTAATCGTCAGTTAACAACTCACAGAGAAATTAACTGGTTTCCTTATTCGTTGTCTTATCGGCGTCCAGGTCGGAGGTTTAATTTCCGTGGTTTTATTTAGATTCAATAATAATAATAATAATAATAATAATAATAATAATAATAATAATAATAATGATAATAATAATAATGATAATGATAACAACCACCACAGCAGCAACAACAGCAACAACAATAATAATAGTAATAATGATAATTAATAATAATAATAATAATAATAATAATAATAATAATAATAATAATAATAATAATAATAATGAGGATAACAACCACCACAACAGCAGCAAGAACAATAATAATAATAGTAATAATAATAATTAATAATAATAATAATAATAATAATAATAATAATAATAATATAATAATAATAATGAGGATAACAACCACCACAACAGCAGCAACAACAATAATAATAATAGTAATAATAATAATAATTAATAATAATAATAAAATAAATAATAATAAGCAAAACATTCGAACAATATATATATATAAAGAGAAGCAAACAATTTAGACAAAACAAATTACTTAAAGAAGATAGAAAGAAATTTTACAGGGAACTCGGTAAACAACAAATATATGTTGAGCAATCGCCAAAGAAAGACGATGCACACACACATGCGTCTGTGCGTGTGTGTATTTTGTGTTTGTTTTTATCTACAACCACCGCTTGAAAACCGGTATTGGTGTGTTTGGGTCCCCATTACGTCAATAGTGCTTCTGAAAAAGAGGCCCTGGGGTTGATGCATTCGAATAAACATTCTTCAAGACGGCGCCACAGCATGACCGCAGTCTAATGACTATAACAAGTACAAGATAAAAGATAGCTATTTCTTTACTGCCCAGAAGAGACTACACATAAAAGGGACAAACAAGGACAGACAAACGAATTAAGTCGATTATATCGACCCAAGTGCGTAACTGGTACTTATTTAATCGACCCCGAAAGGATGAAAGGCAAAGTTGACCTCGGCGGAATTTGAACTCAGAACGTAGCGGCAGACGAAATACCGCTAAGCATTTCGCCCGGTGTGCTAACGTTTCTTATTTCTTTACTGCCCAAAAGTGGCAAAACACAAAGGGAACAAACAAGGACAGACAAACGGACTAAGTCGACTATATCGACCACAGTGCGTAACTGGTACTTGTTTAATCGACCCCGAAAGGATGAAAGGCAAAGTTGACCTCTGCGGAATTTGAAATCAGAACGTAGCGGCAGACGAAATACTGCTAAGCATTTCGCCCGGTGTGCTAATGTTTCTGCCAGCTAGCCGCCTTAAAGATAAAATATACCACTTCGCCAACTATGTTGTCTTATGTGAAAGTTTAAAAAATATATAAAGATACTATTAAAGTACATTTAAGTTTCTGATACCGTTTGTAATTTGTTTAAATGATTTCAAGTAAGAAACCATTCCTAGTTAAATTTCTCAGGTGTATGATTACCGTAAATCCTTAGGTCTATGAATACTGTAATTATTTTTGACTATATTTGTAACCAATGTCACATATAGTTAGCAAAAGTAACTTAAAATCTATAACCAATCTGCAAACTGATACGCTCCTGAGAACATGTAAGAGGCTTCTTAAATTAATGGTATCGAATTTTAATGCATATTTGAATGTGCAGCCATTAATTGAGAGTATTCCTTTAGGCGTGAATGGATATTTTTAGATACTTCCACACTCCACACGAACACACAAAGACGCGCGCGCGCACAGACTTGCGAGCACACACTCATGCGTACCCGAGCACTTGTCTGGCATTTGTGTTTTACTTCTTTCCGTCATTGAACGGCGGTCATGTTGGGGTACGGTATTTTAAAAGGAAGAATCGACCCCGGTACTTATTATTAATGCTTGGCACTTCTATCAGTCTGTGTTGCCGAACCACCATGTTGGCGTGGGGGGGGGGGGCAAACATACACACACACGTATACACACAAGTACATATATACGACGGGCTTCTTTCAGTTTCCGCCTAACAAATCCACTCACAAGGCTTTAGTCGACCCGAGGATATAGTAGAAGACACTTGCCCAAGGTGCCAGGCAGTGGGACTGAACCCGGAACCACGTGGTTGGCAAGCAAGCTACTTACCACACAGCCACTCCTACGATACTATTAAAAATCTTAGCAACTGAGCTTTTGTCGGTACATTGTTACCATTGGCGAGATTCTATTTACTCTTGATACTCTTATAATTAAAGCGAATCATTTACCGTCTCATTATTTTGTGGTAATTTATTTTAGAAATCCCAGCGGATAGAAAAATCTAGTCATTTAGAACTTTCTGCTAAGCATTTTGTCGGCGTGCTAACGATTCTGCCGTTCCGCCGCGTTTAGAATTTTTAATATTGACTTCAAATTGAAGTCGATTTTGCCTTTCATGGGTTGATAAATTAAGCACCAGTTGCGTACTGGGGCCGATCTAATCGACTGGCCTCCTCCCCCAAAATTTCGGGCCTTGTGCCTAGAATACAAAAGAATATTGACTTCAAATTTTGGCACAACTCCAGCAATTTCGGGGTTGGGGTTAAGTCGATTCAGCTTGTATTTATTTTATCGACCCCGAAAAAAAAAAAAAAAATTAAAAGATGGCTTCAGCAGAATTTGAACTCAGAACGTGAAATAACGCCAAACACTTTGCCCGGTGTGCTGAAAGTTCCGGAAGCTTTAAGAACTTTTAATACTGCTGCCTGAATTGTAAGACATAAGAGGCGCTGTTGAAAATTCTTAGCTTTAAGGGTGCCGCGAAACGCCTGGCTGGGGGCCCAACCTTCCGAGTTCTTTGACAAGGCTTAGAAAAACTGAAGGACTGCTGCAATGAGTGTGTGAATCTGAGAGGAGGAATATCTTTATATATAAAAGTAAGGTTGTGTGTCTGTCTCCTACGATTTAGATTCCTAACTACTCCCACATTTTGCAGTGCAGTTTAACCAAAAGCGGGTATCTTATAGTCGTGATTCATATCGAGCCCTTCTGGGTATTAGCGCGCGTCTACGATTTTAAATAAAATTTACCATCATTTTTTTCCATTTTAATGCATTTTTTTGCTATCATATAAGGCAAGTAACTCTCTAAAAATGTCTCCGATGAGTCAACGATTTAAAAAAAAATTTACCATAATTTTTTTTCCATTTTCAATGCATTTTTTTGCTATTTTTTGGCTATAACTCTCTAAAAATGCTTATATAGTTATTTCCCTTACAAACCCGAGCAACGCCGGGCGATACTGCTAGTGTTGAATAAAATCCTAATTAACTGATCCTCCTGTATTTTCTTTTACCGAAAGCCAAGCAATCATCAACACACCCTCGTATATCATGTATTTTTTTAATTTCTGCCTAGATGGCTGCTAGTCTAGCACGATATGAACCAGTAAGGTCAAAGGATCCGATGAAATTTCGAAAGGCGTTCTGCGGTTTTTGACATATCTAGATTAATAATACTAATCAATGACGTTAATCGTTAATGTTATTATATTCGGTATTTTTCCAGCCCATGGACAACGTTGCTGTCTGCAATGAATATTAGCTGCTTAAATTGCATAGAATTGTGAATTCAAAATTATTAATGAGAATTTTGATACCTAAGGTTTCTAATGTAATCAAAACAATGTAAACAACCTAATGAACGTCATGTTCCTTCCATTTATAAGAGCAGCTGTTGATTATAGTGTCATCCTATAATCGAATATATGACTATGAATAAAACATGCTTTATTGAGTGGCTAGACAGTTCTATGTAATGCATCTACAAAATTAATAAGATTAGAGAATACAGACAACAATTCTGAAAAATGTTTAGTTGATTAATTCCATTTTATACAGAAGTAATATTGCCTCGACATGAAATAATATATATATATATATATATATATATATCAAATGTGAGGATAAAATTATTTTCGAAAAAAAACATTTTCTCGAAAAAAATGTTATCAATGGCCAGCATATTAAAAAATACCTTTAACGGTTAAATTTATAAACAATTCATAAATGAGGGCAAAGGAAAAAATTCTAATGCCAAATATGCCCAAAAATTGGACATATTGTCCATTAACCATATAATTTTTTCACAATACGCACGTTACTCGAAAAAAGGTCGACAGAAATTTCTAAAAAATTCCATTATTACCATATCGGACCGATTTCAGAGTTAGCTACTAAGAGCCCTCTCTTCGTCAGTGATACTTGTGGCAAAAGAAATAAATGAGATACGTATGAATTATATATATATATATATATATATATATATATATATATAATATATATATATATATATATATATATATATATATATATATAAGATTATGTAGGTTTTATAATACCACTTGCTAGGATCAGTTAATTATGATTTTATTCAACATATTCCCCTTTCAGATTCACACACTCATTGCGCAGTCCTTCAGTCTTTCTAAGCCCTGTAAACGAACTTGTAAGGTAGGACCTTCAACCAGGTCTTTCGCGACACCTTTATATATATATATATATATATATATATATATATATTATATATATATACACATATATAATGCACACACACACACAGACAGACGGACACACACACAGACACATACAAACACACACATACAAACACACACATACAGGGTGCGGTGAATACATTTTCGCCTAAATTACGCAAAAATGAAAATAACACTGACATTTCATTTTAACAGATGTATTTACCAAAATTAAATAAACATATTTTAAAATGCTAAAGAGAGAATTTATTCAATAAATTCGCCATTGGCTTCAACCACGGCCTCCAGACGACTTCAGAATCTCTTGCAACTCTTATGGACGGTCTCCTTGTTATATTGGTGAATACTGCCTTCAGTTCATCTTTGGTGTTACAAGGAGTTTTGTTGGCGGCTCGCTCAACTGCACCCCGCACATAATAATTAAAGGGGTTGCAGTCTGGTGAGTAGGTGGCTAGATGTTAGGGGTGAAGTGGTCGCAGAAATTGTCTGAGAGCTAGCTATGACTCCTACTTGTGTGGCATGCTGCAGAGTCCTGTTGTCAGACATATGGTCTTCCAGTAGTCAGCCTCTTAACCCAGGGTAGAACCACCTCCTCCAGGCACTTGATGTAAGCCTTCTTATTGAATGTGAGGCCATGTGGGAAGATGAATGGAAGCATAACGTCACTATCACTAGTGATCACTCCAAACACCATAATGTTGACTGGATGTTTGATTTTTATCACTCTCGGTACATGTTTTGGGTACACGGGAAGCTAACTTTTGTTCTAAGAAACACCAAGGCATGTTCGGCTGGGGGCGATGCTGTAGTTTGTTCAAAAGCTTCGTAGCGCGATCTTTCCACTTATCCTTGATATCTTGGGATAAAAAGTTGGCCTTTTGTCTTCTTGTATAAGGAATACCGAATGTCATCATGCACTACCAGCCTGATAAGAAACTCAGACACTGGCAATAGACCAACAGACTCGTTTGACTTGGAGGGATCATTGTCAATCATGGCCTGGATCTCAACAACAAATTCAGGAGTTCTTTTCTTATCAGAACGGAGTGAGTTTTCCGTGCTGCCCGTCGTAATCACCATTAGACTCATCCAACTCTTACCGAATCCTCTGCACTGTCCTCAGATTGACGCCCAAACGCTCTGAAATGTTCGTATTGGAGCTTCCAGCGCGAATGCAAAGCAATATAGTGCTGTATAGTGAAACTGTACTCCCTTCCCGGTAAAAAGTGGTAGTAGCCAGCTATTATAAATAGACCAGTAGCCGGTCGACAGTGACGGTTATAAAGTTGACAGTACGTGTAGACTGTGTCGATAGTGGTGACTGTGCTGATATAGAAATTATACTGTGATACTGACTGGACGTTATAACGATCCAACCAATTGAGGCTAATGACACTGTACGACTGGGGGTCGTACAATTCCAGATAGAACAATTCTGTCGACGACCTCGGAACATATCAATATCTGTCCGAGCGACAACAGTCGCCAAAAGACAGGTACAACAATGGCGGCGAGAAAAAACAAATTTACGCGGAGTTAAAAAAAATTCACTCGAAAAGTTTAAACTAATTCACGTGGAAGGTTAAATATCTCAACAAAAAAGATGCAAAAAATCATGTGCAAACCTACGAAAATCGTAGATATATGGAAGACTCGTTAGCTGAAATAGTTGAGTTGCAAACACAGCAACGACAACAACTAAAGGAACACGAGAACAAGAACAAGGATTGCGGCAGCAAATGTTAATGTTAATGTTAATGAAGTTGATAACCAGACCGTTTTCACCTGACTATAAGCGAATTCAAATATGCCCCCGAAAAACGAGTAACCTTCGAGTCTTACTTTCGAAGATTTCAACAAATCTTTGAAAAAGAGTGCCAGGATTGCAGGGACTATATGAAAACGAGTCTAGTTTTAAGAAAACTAGGGGCAGCAGAGCATGAGAAGCATAGTAACTTCATATTGCCAAAACAAGCGTCCGACATAAATTTCACTGATATTTTATGCAAAATGTGTAGTGAAAAGGGCTCACTGTTTAATACTAAATGGAAATGCTTAAACATAGAAAAGAGCGAAGATGAAAACTTCACTACTTACATAAGCAGAGTCAACAAATAATGTGAGAGATTTTGGCTGGTTATGCTTACTTCAGATTGTTTCAAATGTTTGATTTTTGCACAAGGATTGACAGATAGAAGGGATGGAGAAATCCGAACAAATATTCTACCTAAACTGGAAATGAACCAGGATTAGACATTGCAGAAACTGTTAGAAGGATGTGACAGGATATTAAAATTAACGCATGACACGGAAGAAATTCAACAGAAAGAGTGTTTCCATATAAGACCAGTGCAAAAATGTCGGAAGACAAATAGTGTTGCAGGAAAAGCAGAAAAATATCGGGATGTAGACTCATGAATGGCATGTGGTGGAATGTACCTCAAAAAAGATTGTTTGCATAAACATTTTAAAAAGCATAGTGTTTTCACTGCGGTTTTACATGACATATAAAATCGCACTGCAAAACGAAAATGATAAGAAAATGGAACAAACAAGAGAAAATAAATAGTTTGTCAGCAGGAAAAGTTGTGACTACAACAAAAAAATTCGTGAAGGTGAGAATAGAAAACACTAGTGTCAGAATGTATTTAGATACGGGAAGTGATATCACAATCATAAATGAGAAAACATGGGGAAAAAATGGGTAAACCAAAATTATGTAGTTCAAACAAAATAGCGTACGGTGTTATGGGAAGAAAATTATATTTCACGGGCGAACGCGTTTGTAATATAATGTTCAAAGGTTGAATCAAAAAGTGAACGTTTATGTGTTGAAATTATCCATGAATTCATTTGGCACCGAATATATGGAGAAATTTAATTTATGGGATACACCCATAAGGGCATTGTACAATAGCGTAAATGGAGCAGACAAACGATCGAACGAGGTCGATGAATTGAAAAGAAAAAAAAGGGATGTGGAAAATCGTGCGTGAACTACCAGTAATTTTGGAAAAAATAAAAATAAATGCAAGAAATGACAAATTTATTAATGAGACAAAAAGAAAACTGTGGTCGACAAAAGGAGATAAAGAAGGGTCGAATGTAAAGAACCGCCAAGATGTGAACAGAAACTGATTCCAGTACCCCTATGTGTTGTGGGGTGAGGCCAAAGTAAATCCTACAACTTAATAGGTCAGCTAATATTTGAAAATAATGGCGTTGTTCAGGTCCGTTAGTACTATCAATAATTTACAAGACAAGTAAAACAAAAGAATATAATTATAAATATTAGAATATTTAAGGCATGAATAGTCTGGGGGTGGGTGTCTTACTAAAGAATGGGCGATGGGAAGTAATTACGGATATGTCAATAGTGCTTTATATGAATATATCTGAGATATATATGCAATTAACAAGTAATTGTCTGCACGAGAGAAGTAAAGGACGAAATGATTAGCTAAAAAGTAAACAAATGATAAACAGACGCTAATGTTTTCTCATACTCAAATACAGAGCTAAACCATACACTAAAATAGTATTTGTGAAGTGTTATTACTTTATGGGTAGGTCTGAGTAATAATTTCAAGCTTACGAGTCAAGTCCGAAATACAAGGGTTAATGTGAAAATGTCTGGGTTAAATATTTTTTGACTTGTAGACTACAGTTGTCTAGATTCATATAACTACCAGTACTTGTATATCTGTGGAGGCGCGTGGCTTAGTGGTTAGGGTGTCAGCATCATGATCGTAAGATTTGGTTTCAATTCCTGGACCGGATACGCGTTGTGTTCTTGAGCAAAACACTTCATTTCACGTTGCTCCAGTCCACTCAGCTGGTAAAAATGAGTAACGCTTCGATGGACTGGCGTCCCGTCCAGCTGGGGAACACATACGCCATAGAAACCGGGAAACCGAGCTCATGAGCCTGGACAGGCTTTAAAAGGGCGCAAAAAAATTGTATATCTAGGTGGATTAAAATACATCTAAACATTAAATGCTACATGTCTATCCCATCATCCCCACATTAACCAGAATAACTCCCATTGTAACTATAATTAACTCCAGATGTTTACAAGGTTACACTTTTACAACCTAAGAACCTGAGGTAATTATAATACAACATATGGTTGATTATGTTCCCTAAGCTCTACCGTTACCGTAACATGAATATTTTCTGCTTATATCTGGAATTGATAATAGTCCCAACCTTATTTTTAGTGTCTATGAATGTCTACACACCAGCATTTAATTGCAATACACAGTTACCCCCTTCATCTGTACAAACACACGCACACACATACGTACACAAACACATACACACATGTATATTATGTTGTAGACAATGATATTTTCAACCGAGGTGTTATACCCGTATTTGATTGTTCAAGTGTTTCAATTCATATATTTACTAGATCGCCAAGATTTATCAATGATTTCTTCCATTGTTTTGATATAACATTTCCTATCATTAATAAAATTTCTTTCTTCTTGATAGCTGTCCGCCGCATGCACTAGTGCATACATGTCCTCTGGCTCTCGCCAGATCATTCCACCAGGGCCTTACTCTTGTTCAGCGCAAAACCTGCGAGCTGGACGTAATTAAGGAAGATCTTCAGAGGCTTGACTTAATCTTCGAGGATGCAGACGGGTTGTCACGGGACCACCAACGATGAGGAGTATCGGTGTAATCCTGTTGGCTCTCCAAATCATGATGCCTCTGAATCCACTTGCCTGTGATGATCACATCCCCATCAAGTAAGAAAGAATATGAAGCAAGCAAGAAGCAAGCAAGGAGTAAGCAAGAAGCAATCAATATATAATTATTGATTGTAATAGTATCTAGTTTATTGTTCTTTTTGTGAATTAATCATTTAAGGCGTTTGATATCGGATTAGTTATTGTCTAAATCTCCGGGTGTATCATTCTCATCTGAAAACTAATATATTCTCAAAATTCAAAGACCAGTTGCTGCGATGGCCTTTAACATCGATTAAATATCTACCTTTAATTAAGCATTAGTCTGTTGCAAATAACATTTTCAGAATTCTGGCACTAATTACCAAAAGCTGTGTAACTGAAATATTTGGGATAAACCAAGGTGCACTTGCAAGGATTTGTAAACTATTGGATGAATTATTAGCTAGTTGAATATAATAACGTATTTATATATTTTTACATCTGTTGGCCAATCAATGGAGTTCTTTTAGCAAACGGCCTCCGACGGAAAATATATCCTAGATTTAATGCCATGCTTTCCACAAAGTAAAATTGTTATGGCAGAAATAGCTATAGCTCTACAAACTTTATGTTCAACGCTATCAGTTCCGATTTGAAATCACACTGCACTGGAGTGTGGTTTTTCTTTGATCGAAGGTCAATAACATAAGAGCAAGAAAGTTATTGAGGTTAATTCAGTATTAATTTCTATGAAAATATCATCTGAATACAAAACCAATATTTGTTCACGGAATGCACTTCTCTCCACCCACGAAAAAGCAAATAAACAAAAACAAACAGAAAAAACCATATCTGATAAAATGAAAAAAAACAACTAGAATCTTAAGTAAATCAATAAAATATATTGCTATCATTTGATGAATCAAACGAAAGTTACAAAAGAATGATGGAGCCACATGGGATTTTTTTAGACGTTTGATTTCAAATATCGTATGCAAAACCATTGCAAGTAATGACAGTGAAGTTGTTAATGGAATAACAAACTTAAAAGAATGGTTTTCCTCTTAGAAATGATCTGCAATTTTTCAGATTTCAAGCCGTTGTTTTGAATCATATCCCTTAGGCTGAGCTATATTCTTTTCCATGATACATAACTCTCAGATGGTCAAGTCTACTATTGTATTAGTAGTTGCAATACATTATATCAAAATGTTCAGTTAGTTTAATAGTGTTATTAGAGCAGATACAGCATCAATGTTTGAATACGGATTCCAGTATTCACTTAATATTTATTTCCTGGCAATAAACCTAGTTCTCCCCCAAGAAGAAACTTCTTGTTCTTCAAGCTACTCCAAATGGAACTCGCTAGAGGAAAGATTCGGAAATGCTTAATGTGACGCCTGAAGAACGAGATATAGGACATTAACAGAGATGGGAGTTTCCCGGAATGTAACTCTCAAATTCAGAGGAACCATAGTAGTAGAGGAAGATGTAGTTTACAGAGGCAACACATCATTTGTAAGAGAGAGTGAGAGAGAGAGAGAGAGAGAGAGAGAGAGAGAGGGGGGGATTCAGCATATTGATGCGTGAAGCTTCGCAAATTAGTCAACTGACTTACTTGTGAATACTGATCAAGATAAATGTACATCAGTGTTTACATTTATATATGTATATGTGTGTGTGTGTATATAGCAAAAACTGTCCGATGAACGGCAACGGGAAACTCAGGGTAACAGGTTTTGTTGAATTTTCTGGTGCTTTAAATAAAGTATGTATGTATGTATGTATGTATGTATGTATGTATGTATGTATGTATATATATATATATATATATATATATATATATATATATATATATATATACCCGCATACACTCCCAATATATATTCGTGTTTGTGTGTGAGTGAAGTTTTGTGCATAGCTCGCTGGTGTGGCGAATACTTTAACCGCGACAGTTTAGAGGTCTGTCCACGTTTAAGAGTACACGAATGTATTAAGTGCGATTGTCCCCATCTTTATTTCTATCAACGCATCTTAGTGCAGCACTAATTAATTTCAGCTTGAGAAGGCATTACACACATCAGAAAATTTAATATTTACTTGTTTTTGGTAAATATATATATATATATATATATATATATATATATGTGCGCGCTTGTATATATTTGGAGTGTATACGCTGAAGCCATAGTGTCTCTGAAATTCTGTCTTAGATATAGGAAAAGCACTCTGCTTTTAGAAGATCTACAATTTCTCAGACACGGATTATTTCATGACTACTGAAAGGAAGAGGGAAGACTTTTGCATGTAGTATTGGTTTCAATTTTTGGCACAATGCCTTTGAACACACACTGTAAAGGCGGACAAAATGCCGCTGTAAGGATTCTGCCAACTCGCTGCCTTAAAAACAATGATTTCAGATTTTGGCACAGGACTAATAATTTCGGGTGAGTGGGTAAGTCGATTACATCAAACCTGGTGCACAACTGGTACTTTATTTTATCTACCCCGAAAGGATGAAAAGCAAAGTCGACTTATGCTGGATTTGAACGTGAATACGGACTAAATGCTGCTAAGCATTACGCTCGGCGTGCTAACGATTCTGCCAGCACGCCGTCCTACTTTGGTATGCAATTGAGTATGGGTTGCATTGAGTATGGGTGGAAGGTATGGGTTGCATTGAGTTGCATTGAGTATGAGTGGAAGGAACATCCGATACTGTGAGTCAGAGCAGTGCTCCACAGCTAGTATGCCGCGGCACACTGGTGTGCCAAGAGACGATACTAAGTGTGCCGCAGTGTAACCTGAATATACTTTGTTTCCGTGTACGTTTAGCTATACTTTTAATTCAGGCGTGCCGCCGAATTTTGAAAAGAATATAAGTGTACTCCAACTGAAAAAAAGGTACGGAGCATTGAGTTAGCACACTAAACGGGTTAATTACGTATTCGTCTATGAATAGAGAAAGTATTGTTTCCTTGATACATCCACACTTTGATGATATTTTAATGTACATTTGCTTCAAGAGTAGTATAATATTTTTCAACCAAAGGCAACATATTCCTTTGGTTTTAATCATTAAATCATAATCATTTAATCATACAATATATTGATAGTTACTGTAAGAATTTTTTTTTCTCATCTTTATATCGAAAGAGTTTAGTGTCTTTTGAAAATGTGATATAAAAATGTTCTTATGAATAGTTAGACTTAGCGAGTTTCTGCGAATTATATCGCATGCAATTTAAACTATATAATATGACACGATAAAGAATATTATTTTCTAATAATTTAATATAACAGAAGATTGTTTTGCTATTCTTAATATAATAAATTCGATTCTGTTTATTGGTTTATAAATTCTGCTGGCAAATATATATAATTTATATGAATCTATCTATCTATCTATCTATCTATCTATCTATCTATCTATCTATCTATCTATCTATCTATCTATCTATCTATCTATCTATCTATCTATCTATCTATCTATCTATCTACCTATCTATCTATCTATATATATATTTGCACACACACACACATTTATATATAAACTATTCACTTGCAATGATGGCGAGAACCACAGAGAAGTATGTTCATGCAATTAGTTGAAGTAACGACACTTCACATACATTGGAAATGCTATTGGACATGTCATGGATGTCACATTTCAAGTTTTCTGTTCCTTTTATCATAAATATAAGATTGATAAATAGATAAATCCTTCTGGCTAGGATACTAAATATTTAAAGCTTACTTTAAAAGATCTGGTGTTTGTTTTCCAACTAACATAAGATTCAATTTTCTTGCATGAAAACAGAATAACATCACCGCAGTGGATTTTATCTATATAATGTAATGTGGTGGCTCCTAGTAGTCAACAGTTTTATGACGTGTGAGTCGAATTTTCATCAAAAAATACATACTAGTAATACACTTAGTTTCAGTCGAATTATTTATATATCACGTATTTGTAAAATATATTTTATGAATACTCAAAAACAAGACATTAGTATACGAGATAGGATAATATACTAAAGTGACTTGGGTGTGTATTTTGCGATAAAAATGAAATGGAAGATATAGTTTTCAAGTTTTACAACTGATTCCTCTTATATTCCAGGCCACACAACAGCAAATAGCGAACGTATAAATAGTATTGTAACATAAAGTAAAGTATGATATTTAGTGTAATCATTATATCATGTAATAGATACATACATCATGTGGTGTGAGTGGAGTAAGAAAGTTTGATGGAAAATTTAGATTACTGAAAGTTTTGAAGGCTAATAGGCGGTGAGGTGGCAGAATCGTTCTCACGCCGGGCAAAATACCTAGCGGCAATTCACCTTTCTCACATTCTGAGTTCAAATTCTGCTGTAGTCGACTTTAGTTTTCATTCTTTCGGGGTTGATAAAATAAGTACCAGTTGAACATTAGGGTAAACATAGCCGACTTAAACCTCTCATCGAAATTGCTGGCCTTGTACAAAAATTTGAGTTTAAATTCCGCCGAGGACTATTGTGCTTTTCATCATTTCGGCGTCGACAAAATAAACATCAATTGAGAACTGGGGTAGAGGTAATTGAATTTCCTGCTCTTCTAAGTTACTGACCTTGTGCCAAAATTTGAAACCGATAGTTTTCTAGGCTGATGTTTCCCTGGAATATTTGTGGTTGAGTGTGTGTAGGGGAAATCAAGCTAGAAAC
>NC_042999.1:34791240-34881240 GCF_006345805.1 Octopus sinensis | reverse complement strand
ACCACCGCTTATTCACCACGGTGACGCTTAATGCCCTTTTCACTAACTCCTTAATTCGGTTACGGTGTGCATCACAAGCCGAAATAGACTTGTTCAGCTTCCAGTAGAAGGAACCCTGTCCATAGGCACTATCTATGTTCAGCCTACTCTTAACCATTTTTGGACTTGAACAAACTGTGGACAGCTAAAGCTAGATTTATCTCTAATACTTATAACTATCCTGTCTACGTAAGACTTGATCTCCCCGTCGCCATTCATCCAGGTTCACAGACACACTCGGGTGCTCAAACCTGTAACGCTCTGCCAGCTGAAAACGCTTAAGCAGATCGATGAGGCGTGAGTTAACACTTCTACCAGTCGAGCCAAAGCTATCCAAGCATGCAATCAGGATAGCATTGTAATCTCTTGGCACAACTAATGTCTTGAATGTCACAAGAAAGTTCTCTAGGCACCGATCGAAATCAGTTTGCTGCCTTCTTGCACAAGGTGCGTAAATACCGATCAATCTGAAGGCCTTGTTGCTGTATGTCACGTCAAGGACGACCAGCATACCTTCAAAGTTAATAAAGACTGTACCTGTCTGCTGAGCAAAGCCTTTCCAGACCAGGACTACTACACCCCTCGACCTCCGGACTGGCCAGGAGACATGATTTTCTCATAGCCATTCAGGACAGTCGAGAAAGTTTGTAGCCTATCCAGCTTGATCTCTATAGCAACAATCACATATATATCATGTGATCTGAGGTCGTCGAGGAAACATGCATGCTTCCACTTCAAGCTCAGACCACGCACAATTAAACAACTATGGTTAAGAGGTGACATTTTAAAGAAAATTAAATATTCTACTTACTTTTTATTGGCGATGTGGGGGCCGAACTCACATCTCGTGAGGGGCCCCTCTTTTTTCTCTTCCCTGAGGTATTTTGGAACGTTTTAAACCTAGAGATGGTTTCTGGATGCCTCCCTTTCAGCTTTTTTAAAAAATATTTCGCCTATCCATTCACATTGTCTAGGATAGTCCTTGTGCTTTGGAAATAATATTATAGTGTGGTGTGACGCTATCATATCATGTGTAATTTTCCTTTGAGGCGATATCGACCAAAATTCGTCTTTCACCTGGTTTCCTGGGATGGTGGGGCGGGTTTTTTCTTAATGTCTGAGTTGCTATATTTTCCGTTTTTGTGGGGTATGCTGGAGGGGATGGTGTCAATGTTTTTTGTTGGGCTCGAACAAGAGTGTACTCTCCCTCGACCGCCTCCATGGGTGAGTTGCATTTTTACTGGTAGATGCCGTTGATGTTGAGGGGATGGGTATTTTGTTGTTACCGGAACTGTTGCGTGCGTGGGTTGGGGCATTTGGAATACTTGTTTAGGCACTTGTGTGGGCATCACAGTTGAGGGAATGGGTGTATTTGCTAGTGTAGGGTCTGTTGTGTGGGGGTTTGGGAACAGTTTTTGGGGTTTGTGAGGGGTAAAATGTGTGTGTATTCACAGAAGTTTGAATCTTTATATACTCTTCTTTTTCCCGCGACGCAGTAAACCCTTATGTGGCCTTTTCGGCCACATTTAAAATAGCTGGGCTTTTGGCCCTCCAATTGAATTTGGAGGGCCACGTCCTCGCCCACGAGCACTCTACCGGGAATCCTTTCTATGTCTTTTTGTGCCGCTTGAATGATGGCCGCAATGCAATGTCTAAACTAATTTTGGGGGCTGAGCGTGTTACTTGTAGGATATAAACTTTATACACCCTGTTAAACAACAGGGTGGCCATCACCTACGCGGCATCAAACTCCGGTGGTATCTCTGTCACCCTGACACGGTATGTGGATCACCAATATAGGTTGGTAGAAGCATCACATCGTTTGTCTTCAAAGGGCTGACAAAGTGCTCGCGAGCCATATCTGTTGTTCTGAATCTGTCTTCTATTTCCTTCCTCTTGTTATATAGCTAATATCTTTCTATATGGGTGCTAGGCATGTTTCAATTGTATTCTGTTCCATATGTTTCAGTTTTTTTTATTCTGGGCAGAACGTTTTGAATATAATTATTCTTTTTTTTTATCTCTTCTGTTGCATTAGTGGGAAGTGATATTTTTACTTCACCCTCCTTCTCCGTTATTCTTTTAAACATTTTCTGGAGTTACACCAATAGGATCTCTAGACATTACATTTGTACGGCGGCGACTGCCGCAAAGCATTTGGTGACTTCTTTTAGAGGCTGGTTAGCCTCCAAACCTTCACACTCTTCGAAAGCGCACTTTTCTCTCATTATCTGCACCAATATTTCGTTCGAGGTAAATTAACAGAAAACATACAAACAAAAGAAAAACAGTTACCTCATTTAATTAAACACATTTTTTTCTCACGTGTTCTCGTATTAGAGAAGAGTAGCCTGGCTGATGGCTGCCATACTGCTAGACATGGAAATACTTTTCCTTTTGATTGGCAGCTCGATAAATTAATTTTAAAAAATAAACACTTTCAAACTTCGGATACTGGTAGAATTCTCATATAGAACATCTTTTACACTTAGCGTTGTTGAGAAAAGTGTCTATTTACGAAGTAATTTCGTGTTAAAGTTGTCGTATTTCAGTAATTTCAACGAATCAATGACCTGTATTCAACTGAACAAAATTACTGCTGTTGTTGGTCAACAGCAACTATCGACGGTGTATGTTTCGTTTGTCACTGTTATTTATGACATAGTTCGAGCGTTTGTACTGGTTTTAGCTTTAGGGTTTTAGGGTTAGGGTTTTAGGGTTAGGGTTTTAGGGTTAGGGTTTTAGGGTTAGGGTTTTAGGGTTAGGGTTTAGGGTTAGGGTTTGAAGTTTAGTGTTAGGGTTTTAGGTTAGGGTTTTAGGGTCAGGGTTAGGGTTTTAGGGTTAGGGTTTTAGGGTTAGGGTTTTAGGGTTAGGGTTTTAGGGTTAGGGTTTTAGGGTTAGGGTTGGGGTTTTAAGGTCAGGGTTAGCGTTACGGAAAAGTGAAAAATGAAGAAATTAGAGGGGGAGGGGGAAAGGGGGAAAATTTCAAAATTCCGATTTCCAATTTTACGGAATCTCCGCATCCGAAAAGCTGAATTTCTGGCAAAAAATATTTAAGAAAGAAAACAATAATTTGCGAGGAAATGTGTGTGTGTTTGGGTGGGTGGGAGGATGGGAGGAAGTCTTTCCGAAAATAGATGGAAAACAGGAAAAAACCTAAAAGCATTAGAAATGCACGAACGATCATGGTGGTGTCGTGAGGTATACGTGATTCAGATGCACTCGTTTATTCATACGAACGTAACTGAGATGAAATATGTCATAAATAACTGACAAACGAAATATACACCGCAGGAAGTTGTTGTTGACAAACAACAGCAGTAATTTTGCTCAGTTCAATAGATGTCATTGATTGATTGAAATTACCGAAATACGACAACTTTAATACAAAATAACTTCGTAAATAGAAACTTTTCTCGACAACGCTCATAGTAAATGATGTTCTATATGACACACTCTACCAGTATCCGAAGTATGAAAAAGTTTAGTTAAAACAAAAATAATTTATCGACCTGATGATCAAAAGGAAAAGATCCGAATTTTATTAATATAATGTATAACATAATTAAAATTTTTATAGGGACTGCAGTATTCCTAAAGTTAAGTTCATTGTATTTTGGGGGAGGGGATAAGTCGATTATACCTATTTCTTTACTACCCACAAGGGGCTAAACACAGGGAAGGACAAACAAGGCCAGACAGACGGATTAAGTCGATTATATTAACCCCAGTGCGTAACCGGTACTTAATTTATCGACCCCGAAAGGATGAAAGGCAAGGTCGACCTCGGCGGAATGTGAACTCAGAACGTAACGGCAGACGAAATACGACTACGCATTTCGCCCGGCATGCTAACGATTCTGCCATCTCGCCGCCTTAATAATAATAATAATAATAATAATAATATAATAATAATAATAATAATAATAATAATGATGATGATGATGATGATGATGATGATGATAATAATTATTAATAATGACAAAAGCAGTATTAATGCCAAATACTAATATTTACTCCCACATTTAAGTGAATACTGTGTTCTATACCATATTATATGTGCACACGCATACACACGCGCGCGCGTCTACACATACCCCCACACACAGAGACTAATTCATTTTTATTATTGATGTTAATTCTTTTGCAATAATATTAATATTACTGTATGTGATAGGTCCGGTTTTCTTATAGATTTTTGTAATGTTGCTGTGAGGAGTTGATTATACGAAGTTTTCTTCATAGATATTTTTTCTCTTGTCCGATGGTACATGCAATATATCGGGTTTGCGGAAATGCTTGAAGTCATTTATTAGTGTAGGCTGAAAGAAGGTACGAAAATATTCTAAACTTTACTTTTTTTGTAACCAGGCGTAGGAGTGGCTGTGTGTAAGTAGCTTGCTTAGGAACCACATGGTTCCAGGTTCAGTCCCACTGCGTGGCACCTTGGGGAAGTGTCTTCTACTATAGCCTCGGGCCGATCAAAGACTTGTGAGTGAATTTGGTAGACGGAAACTGAAAGAAGTCCGTCGTATATATGTATATATATATATATATATATATATATATTATATATATATATATATATATATATATATGTGTGTGTGTGTGTGTATGTATGTGTGTGTGTGTGTGTGTGTGTGTTTGTGTGACAACCGATGCTGGTGTGTTTAGGTCTCCGTAACTCAGCAGTTCAGCAAAAGAGATCGATAGAATAAGTACTAGGCTTACAAAGAATAAGACCTAGGGTCGATTTGCTCGACTGAAGGCGGTGCTCCAGCATGGCCGCAGTCAAATGACTGACTCAAGTAAAAGAGTAAAAGAGTAAAGAGTATGTTCAGTCGGTCGTTCTAGAAGGCCGCCAGTTCTTTGAGTTGTACTGGTAACATATTTAAGATCTGATAAATCTTCATTGTCTTCTTTCTGAAAGGTGTATGCTTTCTAGCACAAACTCTTTGTTAAATGTTCCGTTTTTGCAGTAAATTCTTAAGATGTATCTCTATAGGAGGTAAGTATAGATATGCTTTTCAAAGAATGCGGTAGATAATAATTCTCCATGATGGCGCTAAAGTTTGAGGAGAAAGTTCAGCGATAAATGTGCCAAGTATAGGTTTGGTGATGCAAGCATGAAAATATAACTCAAAACGTGAGCATACACAGGTGTGTTTTCTCTCTCTCCGTTAAAGTTTGTAAAATGGATGGTTTTGTACAATGGTAGAACACCTGCTTTGTTTGTCTACAGGAAATGTAAGCTGGAGTCCAATGGTAGCTTTATATTTTTTCTGCTTCATAGTTACAGATTAGTTATTCAACATTAAAACATGTTAATACGATGTTTAAGAACAAAGTGACAGTTTAGAGACAATTTACCACACACTCAAAATATTATTAAATATGGTTTTGGTAGCTTCAAATTCATTGAATTGTTAAGAAGAATGCTTAGCGGTATTTCGTCGGCCTTTACATTCTGAGTTCAAATTCAGCCAAGGCCGACTTTACCTTTTAACTTTTAGTGGTCGATAATATAAGTACAAGCTGAACACTGGTGTCGATATAATCAACTTACCCACTCCCCGAAGTTGCTGGCATTGTGCCACAATTTTGAAACCAGTATTACTGAATTGTTAAATGATATACAGAACGTTTAAATATATGCATTATTTTCCACTTACCCAATCACAGACATACACTCCTCATCTACAAAGAGAGATAGACACGCATTCATACACATATATTGATAAATAAAATACAACTTCATGCGACACAAATACCAACACATGATAAGCAGCTTGCTTCCCAACCACTTCGTTTCGAGTTCAATCCCACTGCGTGAGACCTTGGCCCAGTGTTTTCTACTACAGCCTCGGGCCGACTAAAGCCTTGTGAGTGGTTTTGGTAAACAGAAACTGAAAGAAGCTCATCGTATTACTCTCTTTTACTCTTTTACTTGTTTCAGTCATTTGACTGCGGCCATGCTGGAGCACCGCCTTTAATCGAGCAACTCGACTCCGGGACTTATTCTTTGTAAGCCCAGTACTTATTCTATCGGTCCCTTTTGCCGAACCGCTAAGTAACGGGGACATAAATACACCAGCATCAGTTGTCAAGCAATGATAGGGGGACAAACACACAAACACACACACACACACATACATATATACGACAGGCTTCTTTCAGTTTCCGTCTACCAAATCCACTCACAAGGCTTTGGTCAGCCCGAGGCTATAGTAGAAGACACTTGCCCAAAGTGCCACGCAGTGGGACTGAACCCGGAACCATGTGGTTGGTAAACAAGCTACTTATCACACAGCCACTCCTAACTTCAGGGTGAATACTTGATAAATGTAAGCACCTGTATATGCCAGCTAGTAGCATAGGTGAGAGGATATATGCATCAAATGAAATAAAATGAAAAACAGGACACAAATGATGTCGCGGTACACATGTTTCGAGCTTTATAAAACAACTTATTCTTACATCAATGCATAATCGACATAACAGATAGTTTAAAAGCCCTCTTCAGCCGCATGCAATTGCTAAACCAAAGACTTGCATCACATTATGAAAGGTTTGAGAAAGAACATTTGGTATTACTTATAATGGTAGGTAAACCGAGTATCACTGGGAAAGTATGTTTGTAAATCTTCATAATCAAATAGGCGTGCGGGTATCATTAGACTCCAAAAAATCCTCCATACTGTTTTCTCACTCAATATAGAGGTGTAGCAATTGCATGCGGCTGAAGAGGGCTTTTAAACTATCTGTTATGTCGATTATGCATTGATGTAAGAATAAGTTGTTTTATAAAGCTCGAAACATGTGTACCGCGGCATCCTTTGTGTCCTGTTTTCCATTTTATTTCATTTGATACATACACACACACACACACACACACACACACACCACACACACACACACACACACACCACACACACACACATATATATATATATATATATATATATATATATATATATATATATGTGTGTGTGTGTATGTGTGTGTGTGTGTGTGTGTTTGTGTGTGTGTGTATAAATCCAAACAACGGAATAAGAACGTAATGGACGACAATAAAAACACATGGACACATAGACGAAAGAAAGACGGACAGGGAAAAAACCAGGACGGAACATTCGTGGCTTTCTTCTATCAGTTAGCTTCCTATCATCATTAGAGTTACGGATTGTTTTACTTGAGATTGTTCACAATTCGTAGGCCCTAAATATCTAAGCTAAGGGCATTAAATTTTAGGAGGAAAGCAAGCGAACATATGCAACAACAGAGACCAAAAAAAAAAAAAACAGAAAAGGGAGAAAATGTTACACGATTATAAATACAAACAAGAACGACAACAGGTGTCTTTCGACTAATAAAGACAAGTTAAATTGAGCTGGCGAGTAAAGTGGAACAAACATAGCTGAAAGTCAGGAGACAGGAAAATAAGGTGTTGTGCACGCCGCGGCCAAGCCGAAAAAGAAAAATATCATGCTTAGCAGTAACACCAATCACGTGGAAAGAACAGAGTAAGGTAGGACACAGAGGGATTGAAGAATTATGGAAGGAAATAGAGAGAGAGAGAGAGAGAGAGGGGGAGGGAGAGAGATAGCAAAGGACAGAGGGAAAGGTACAATGGAGATAACAGAGGAAAGTAGAGAGATTAAAGAAAGAGAATGCCAAGAAATGTGAGAGAGGGGAAACGAGAAAAAGAAAAGAGGAGAGGAAGAAGTCGTACAGAATTTATATACAAACTTACAAGTTGAGCAAATATGCATACATACATACATAAAAAAATACACATATATATATATATTATATTATATATATATATATATATATATATATATATATATATAATAATATATAAATATATGCATATATACATACCTACATATATTTGTGTATATATACATTTTATAGAAGGAAACTGAGAGAAGCTCATCATGTATATATATATATATATATATATGTATGTATGTATGTATGTATGTATGTATGTATGTATGTATGTATGTATGTATGTATGAGTGTGTGTCTTTGCATCTGTGTTCGTACTCCCACCATCGCTTGGCAGCCTATGTTTGTATGTACAGGACATAAAAAAAAACGTTGAACACAATTAGAAACGAAAACATAAAAAAACCCCATAGAAATGAACTTTTTTCGAACAACGAAAAAAACAGAGAAACAAGACATACAACATAAAGAATATTCCCCTTCATCAGTTGCTCCTGTTCCATCGACTCCACGCTACACACACACACACACAGAGGCACACACACACACACATCTGTGTGTGTGTATATCTGTGTGCGTGTCTATATCTGTGTTTGTGCCCCCATCACCGCTTGACAATCGATAGAATAAGTCCTGGACTAAAAAATAGGCACTTGGGTCGAATTGTCTGACTAAAAATGGCCGAAACAAGTAAAAGAATAAGAGAAAAATGTGTGCGTATGTGTGTATATAAAAATTATATATATAACGCATAAACAGCGCCTGAAATATTGCTTTAATATACATGGCCTATTTTATAAATATAGCTTTTTCGGTTGTGTATTTAATTTGATATATATGTATATATTCTTTCAGTATTTTACTTCTTTCAGTCATTTGACTGTAGCCATGCTGGAGCAATGCCTTTGTACCGAGATGACTTATTCTACCGGTCACTTGGATCGAACCGCTACATTACGGGAACGCAAACATACAAACATAGGCTGCCAAGCGATGGTGGGAGTACGAACACAGATGCAAAGATACACACTCATACATACATACATACATACATACATACATACATACATACATATATATATATATATATATATATATATATATAATATAATTCGAGACAAAACCACTATTTTAAAACCAAACAAGGAAAGACTTAATCAAAACATAAAATTTTAATATAAATTAAATAAACCGCCACTACAAATATTTCATGTCTGCTCCGACAATCTTCAGGTGGATTTTCGATCTTCTAATCAGTATCAAATTTTGAAGTGAATAATAATTATTATTCACTTCAAAATTTGATACTGATTAGAAGATCGAAAATCCACCTGAAGATTGTCGGAGCAGACATGAAATATTTGTAGTGGCGGTTTATTTAATTTATATTAAAATTTTATGTTTTGATTAAGTCTTTCCTTGTTTGGTTTTAAAAGAGTGGTTTTGTCTCGAATTATATTATATAATATTTTACTATAAAATTGGATTTAACCCTAAATCTGATTTTTCCCTGTAATTTTGGATTCATTCCCTAATATTTATTATATATATATACTAGCAGCATAGCCCGGCGTTGCCCGGGTATGTAAGAGCCCCTAGTAGGCAACGACTAATCCCAATGTAGTCCTTTCCCTCCAGGGAACGAAGGTGCATGTGGAGGTTGCAATGTCTTGTCTTCACTGGAATACTTCTGTATATACGATGTTCCTAGCTGTCCGTTTGGGCGAAAACATGAAAACATCATTGCGCCTCCCAACGCGTGAACAGCCCACGTAGAGTTGACCGTGGGCGAAGCACTGTTCGCCCAAATGTAACCCAGCGACTTGTAGCGTTTGGCCTTGGGATTTATTGATGGACATTGCGAAGCAGAGTTTAACAGGAAACTGAGAACGCCTGAAGTGGATTGGTAGGTCAGCGCCCGACGGTTGAAGGTGCATCCGTGGAATGAAGACGTCCTCTCCCTTCCCACAACCGGTAAGTATTGTGGCCGTTATTAAATGTGGTGCCAAATGTTTCACAACCAAACGTGTGCCGTTGCACTGCTTAGGTGGAACCAAATTCCTGATGAGCATAATGGGCGCACCGACTTTTAACTTCAGGATGTGTGGTGGCAGGCCTGGCGGTTCAAGTGAATTCAGGAATTCAACAGGATAATCGGCAAGCTGGGCGGGGTCTGCTGTCCTATCTATAGATTTGTAGACGTGGACATCACCAGGAATAGCTTCAAGTAGCTGGATATTGATGGAGTTGACGGTTGTATTTTTGGGTGCGAGAATAGCTCTGCCTGCCAGCCATTTTAGGTCGCGTAAATTGTTTTGTAGGTCGTGGAAGACAGCGTCCCGGAGGCTAGCAGGGGTGTCGACAATGGTGCAAAGTGAGTCCAATTGAACGTAGCCATCCGCATCAGACAGCATCCTATTTTCACCGAGCGATAAGAGGTCCCTGGAGAATGCAGCGGATCCGCTGTCACCAATTAACTGCGCGCGCATGTTAGTTTGGAGGTGCAAGGGCCGCACATGTGCCCAAAGAGCTGACGACTTAAGGCACGCGCGCACGGCATCGGCACGGGTTCCTTTTGGAATAACAGGTAGAGTCTGCCTGAAGTCTCCTGAAAGAAGTAAAGTTAATCCTCTCATGGGGGCCGTAGAGTCTCTGATGTCTTGCAGGGCCCTGTCCAGTGCCTCAAGGGCGCCTTTGTGTGCCATAGTGCACTCGTCCCATACGATGAGTTTGCATCTGCGAAGAATGTCGGCCTGTTCTGAGTTCTTGGCGATGTTGCAGATACGTGACTCGGACTTTGCCAGATCGAGCGGGAGTCTGAAGGCAGAGTGGGCGGTTCTGCCACCAGGAAGCAACGTGGCCGCGATACCAGAGGAAGCTACAGCCAGGGCAATGTCCGTGTTGCGTCTGACCTCTGCCAGAATTAGTTTAGTGACGAAGGTTTTGCCTGTGCCGCCGGGTGCATCAAGGAAGAAAATCCCCCCACGTTGCTGTCTGACAGAGTCTACGATGGTGTTGTAGGCTATGCGCTGGTCTGGAAGCAGCCGTGGTTCATTATCTTGGACGTACTGGTGCAGTTCCTCAATGCAGTAGGAAGTTTCGCGTAACAATTCAGCAGACATAACATTGGCGTGTTCACGTGTGGGTGGTGGAAGGCCGTACTCTGTTAAAGCAGACCCACCCATATCGATGACAGCGTCTTCGAGTTGAATGAGCGCAAAATTGTAAATGAAGTTGGTGAACGTGATCTCGGCGGAAGGGCAGTGTTGCTGAGCCGTACGTAAGAAGTCGTGCGACATGTCATCCCTGTATTTCATCCAGAGACTTAGTGGATGACTAAGCTGACATTTTTGAAGAAGGATTGCGAAAAGATGTCGTAGGGCCGAATGCGTTTGCAGTAAAGCACCCTCTGCCATCGTGGCGTCCCACTGGGAGTCATCCTCTAGAAGGCCAAGTCTCATACATGCTTCCCTGAAGGTGTCGCACAGAACCCCATTGACGGTACGTATATTGGCGAAACCTGTTGGACCAGTGACCTCATGTAGAAGGAGACGGAGGTAGAAGCATTCTTGCTGGTTTGGCGGGATGTTGTAAACTCGACCCAGGCAGGAGTCAAACTTGACGCCTGGGAAGCTTTCGACGTTTTTGCCGGATTTCCGTCGAATCCAGGTGTTTTTAGACCACACGAAGTACGATGGGACCTGTGGGTACAAAAGCGTTCGAGCGAAGTCATCACGTTGGCATAATTTGAAGAAACCAGTCAACGTTGTGTCTTTAGGGCTGGTGGCTATCTGCACAGCACTTTGCTCTGCCTTTGTTGATATATTTGCAGACATATTGTATTGACCTGATGGAGCTGCAGAACTCAACGTTGACGTGGGCTTTGAATATCTTCGACAGGAGAGGACAGTAGGGGACAATGTAGCTGTTGTCCACTTGATGTCGCCCAACCGTAATCGTGCGGCCTCCATTGGCTGGACTCCTTCGTTTGTACAGCGGATACCCATCGCCGCCTGTTTTAGTCTCCAAAGTGAACCGTTTAGGGAATCGCTTTGAGCAGGCTAATCCGTGTTTGTAGCATGGTGTGTTGGCGTAATTTGGTCCACAGGGCCCGTGTACCATGGTAGTGCGGACAATTTCGTAGAGTCCGGGGTCCTCATCGGGGTCAGGAATCTCGGCGGAAATGAATTTGTCAATGTCATTAGTCTCGATTTTATGAGTGAGCCAAAATTAAGATGTGAGCATGTGGCAAGCCCCTCTTTTGCCACTCGACCGAAAACATGTGGCACCTGACATGCCCGAAAATCTGACCCTTAACTATCAAATCCTTCATTTTGCCCAAATTCAGACGGAAAACCCTAGCAACGATGTCGTGTCGATGGGTGTGAGATTGACCCGGGAGGATTTCGCGAGTGATTTCGTCGCAGCTGGGATTGCACGTGTAGGTGATAAAGAGGTCCGGCCGGCCGTAAATGCGCACGTAGGTCAAGGCGTCTTGGGTCCTTTCACGCATATATCGCGGTCCTCCCGTGAAGGTGGAGGGTAGAATGCATGGCTTGCCGATGTTGCGAGGGTCATTTTCTTGTTGCAAACCGTCACGGAGATGAAAGTAGGAGTCGGAGCGAAGTTTGGTCTGATTAAGTTTAATGTATAGCAGCCTTTCCGATTCCATTTTTGCGGCCATGTCGACGGCGAACTGGTTGAATAGCTGATGACAACGGGGCAATAAGTTGAACTCACCCTCCCTGACCATGAACCGGTATGAGTAGAACGCCCTGCAGGAAACCGTCTTTGATACCGCAGTAGTTTGATTGGAGGGCTGCCGTAAAGGAATTCCGAAGTGGTAGCCGTCTTCCCCATAAGGGAAAAGCAATGGATACTGAAGCGCGTCATAAGATCTGTGAGTCTCGCTGATCCTGTGTAGGTTGTTACCACGGGAGGAGATGATTATGTCACGGCTGTTGTGTTGCTCTCCGTGTATAACTGCGGCAATTTCGTTGCACGCAGGTGCGTTGAAACGGCGTTCGTGCTCCCCGTGGGGTCGTTTATCAGCATCAATGACAACGGTGAAGTTTGGAGAAGGAGCACTGTCCAAGGCATATCTGAAGCTGCAGACGTAGCTGTTGATATCATGAAGCATGGTTTGGAGACGGAGAAGAATGTCTTTGCGGGGAACATAGCTTGTACCCGGTATTATTCCAAGGCGTGCATCAACCTGGTGGTTGTAGTCGGCAATGAAGTATATTTGGAGGAAAGAAGACTGCTGAATCTCGTCTGGCAGAAGTGACCCAATAAGATGGTAGACCTGTCCCTGCACTTTGAAAGTAGGCATCCAGCCTTCTCTGGGAGGAATTTTGGCCCCGAGAGAGGTCATTTGGAATGAGCAGTTGTACTTTCGAATTATTTCAAGGAATTGTGACGAATCGGGGGTTAAACCCGCCGCGAGATCCTTCAGTGGTTGAGGTGGTTCCCGTAGGGATGGCAGGTCCACTTTGCCACCAGAGCAGCACAAACCAGGTGGCTCTCCGGGCCATTTCTTGGCTTTGCAAAACTGGCATACAATTGTCATTGACCCTATCTTGATGTCGTCACGCAAGGAGAAGTTAATTGTGGCGTCGTAGTTGAATGCTAGTGACAACCAGAAAGCGGGGGCAGGGGTACGTACACCACGAATGATATCCCGACGTTTGTTGATACTCTCAAGTCGAGTGCACCGTGCCTCAGCAGATTCAGATGCACGTGCGACAGCGGTAGCAGTGGCATCCCTTGAAAGCCTTTCAGCTCTCGCCTCAGCACCCTCTGAAGCCCTAGCAGAAGCAGTGTTAATGGCATGTCTGGATGTCCGAATAGTCCGTTGGTGTGGAGTTTCGGCAGATCGAGCCCTGGCTGTGTTTGCGGCGTTAGCAGCTTGGCGAGCTCTCCTCTGTTGAGGTGTTTCGGCAGTTTTGGCCATGGCTTTGTTTGCGGCGTCAGCATCTTGGCGAGTTCTCCTCTGCTGTGAGGTTTCGACAGATCGTGTCCTGGCAGTGCTAGTGGCGTTAGCCGCATTCCGAATGGCCCTTTGTTCGGGGTTCTCGCGAGCTCTGCGGATGGAAGCACAGTAAGAAGCCCGCATGTTTTGGCTGGACTGTTGCTCTTTCGTCAACCTCGAGCGGAGGGAAGATCTGTACGCTGCGACCCTTGCAAGTCGGGTAGAACGGTCGCTAGTAGTTTCAGATGCCTGAGCAGCGGCATAACGGGAAGCTGTTTGCGAGAGGCGCAAGGCGGTTTCCTCGTGGGTCTCGCGTGCCCTTCTAGCCCTAGCAGCCGATGCCTTGGCCGTCCGAGGGCTGAGGAGGGTCCTTCTCTTCTTGGGTGGCATTTTGGTGGATAGCAATGTGTTTGGCAAAGGTGTAATAAAAAGGAACACGTGGGGTAAGTATTTTGGTGGATAGCAATGTGTTTGGTAAAGGTGTAATAAAAAGGAGCTCGTGGGGTAAGTATCCGAAAATGTATAAAAATGTACAAAAACGGCCAAAAAGCTGGCAGCAATGTGAGTGACAACAACGAAAAAGTCAAAAGTGATCAAACTCAACAAACGAAAGGAAAAGTTTTTTGATGCACACGACAAAAGTGGTTTATAATAAACCAAGAGTTTGCAAGTAGCGTCCGAGGACCGTTAGGGTACGTCAAAAATTGAAGGTAAAACGTTTGGGGAGGTAGTTATAAAGAAAGTTTAAACCCAAAAAGTATTCGAATAACTTGCGGCTGCAGCAGCTATTAGCAGAAGTGGCGGTGTTGGGGGTAAAGTCTCGAATGTAATTTCTTCCTGGTAGGAATTGGTTGGATCGAATTATCGATAGCTAAAAAGGTCAAGTTGCGTCCCCTAGACAGTCTGGTTTGTGTTTAATACACAAATTTGTTTGCTATGTGTGCCACATATGATTAAATGAACCGATCTTTTCCAATAATGTATCCTATTGGAATAAAAAGGGCTATATAGCTCCTTGGAGCAGACATGATGCGCGTTGTGAAAAAAAAAAAGATTCCTGCCAATTTGTGAAAGATATTGTCGAAAATATGTCATCTTGAATTTGAACGCGATTTCCCAAAATGGCATGATTTTATCGATTGTTTCTGATGGTAAGGTATTGCATGGAAAACTAACGTCAGAATTGAGTTTCTTAGGGTAACATTAAGCTTCACCATGAGTTTGGTGAAAATCGATTGCAAGTTGTGAAAACTACCATAGATGATGCGTTGCATAAAAAAAGGTTAGATTCTCGAGTTGCGTCCCCTAGACAGTCTGTGGTTCATGTTTATGATTCTCGACCCCATGTCGAATTTATCAATTTTTTTCAGAACTGGGGGAACTTTTCAAAATTTTCGCTTCGTTAGTTTTGAATTATGACATTGGGCTATGTGTGTGTCAAGTTTCATCAGAATCGGTTGAAAGCCGTGGTCAGGGTGAGGGTACGAGAAAACAGACACACAGAAGCACGCACAGACAAACTGCCGTTTATATATAGACTAGCAGCATAGCCCGGCGTTGCCCGGGTATGTAAGAGCCCCTAGTAGGCAACGACTAATCCCAATGTAGTCCTTTCCCTCCAGGGAACGAAGGTGCATGTGGAGGTTGCAATGTCTTGTCTTCACTGGAATACTTCTGTATATACGATGTTCCTAGCTGTCCGTTTGGGCGAAAACATGAAAACATCATTGCGCCTCCCAACGCGTGAACAGCCCACGTAGAGTTGACCGTGGGCGAAGCACTGTTCGCCCAAATGTAACCCAGCGACTTGTAGCGTTTGGCCTTGGGATTTATTGATGGACATTGCGAAGCAGAGTTTAACAGGAAACTGAGAACGCCTGAAGTGGATTGGTAGGTCAGCGCCCGACGGTTGAAGGTGCATCCGTGGAATGAAGACGTCCTCTCCCTTCCCACAACCGGTAAGTATTGTGGCCGTTATTAAATGTGGTGCCAAATGTTTCACAACCAAACGTGTGCCGTTGCACTGTTTAGGTGGAACCAAATTCCTGATGAGCATAATGGGCGCACCGACTTTTAACTTCAGGATGTGTGGTGGCAGGCCTGGCGGTTCAAGTGAATTCAGGAATTCAACAGGATAATCGGCAAGCTGGGCGGGGTCTGCTGTCCTATCTATAGATTTGTAGACGTGGACATCACCAGGAATAGCTTCAAGTAGCTGGATATTGATGGAGTTGACGGTTGTATTTTTGGGTGCGAGAATAGCTCTGCCTGCCAGCCATTTTAGGTCGCGTAAATTGTTTTGTAGGTCGTGGAAGACAGCGTCCCGGAGGCTAGCAGGAGTGTCGACAATGGTGCAAAGTGAGTCCAATTGAACGTAGCCATCCGCATCAGACAGCATCCTATTTTCACCGAGCGATAAGAGGTCCCTGGAGAATGCAGCGGATCCGCTGTCACCAATTAACTGCGCGCGCATGTTAGTTTGGAGGTGCAAGGGCCGCACATGTGCCCAAAGAGCTGACGACTTAAGGCACGCGCGCACGGCATCGGCACGGGTTCCTTTTGGAATAACAGGTAGAGTCTGCCTGAAGTCTCCTGAAAGAAGTAAAGTTAATCCTCCCATGGGGGCCGTAGAGTCTCTGATGTCTTGCAGGGACCTGTCCAGTGCCTCAAGGGCGCCTTTGTGTGCCATAGTGCACTCGTCCCATACGATGAGTTTGCATCTGCGAAGAATGTCGGCCTGTTCTGAGTTCTTGGCGATGTTGCAGATACGTGACTCGGACTTTGCCAGATCGAGCGGGAGTCTGAAGGCAGAGTGGGCGGTTCTGCCACCCGGAAGCAACGTGGCCGCGATACCAGAGGAAGCTACAGCCAGGGCAATGTCCGTGTTGCGTCTGACCTCTGCCAGAATTAGTTTAGTGACGAAGGTTTTGCCAGTGCCGCCGGGTGCATCAAGGAAGAAAATCCCCCCACGTTGCTGTCTGACAGAGTCTACGATGGTGTTGTAGGCTATGCGCTGGTCTGGAAGCAGCCGTGGTTCATTATCTTGGACGTACTGGTGCAGTTCCTCAATGCAGTAGGAAGTTTCGCGTAACAATTCAGCAGACATTGGCGTGTTCACGTGTGGGTGGTGGAAGGCCGTACTCTGTTAAAGCAGACCCACCCATATCGATGACAGCGTCTTCGAGTTGAATGAGCGCAACATTGTAAGTGAAGTTGGTGAACGTGATCTCGGCGGAAGGGCAGTGTTGCTGAGCCGTACGTAAGAAGTCGTGCGACATGTCATCCCTGTATTTCATCCAGAGACTTAGTGGATGACTAAGCTGACATTTTTGAAGAAGGATTGCGAAAAGATGTCGTAGGGCCGAATGCGTTTGCAGTAAAGCACCCTCTGCCATCGTGGCGTCCCACTGGGAGTCATCCTCTAGAAGGCCAAGTCTCATACATGCTTCCCTGAAGGTGTCGCACAGAACCCCATTGACGGTACGTATATTGGCGAAACCTGTTGGACCAGTGACCTCATGTAGAAGGAGACGGAGGTAGAAGCATTCTTGCTGGTTTGGCGGGATGTTGTAAACTCGACCCAGGCAGGAGTCAAACTTGACGCCTGGGAAGCTTTCGACGTTTTTGCCGGATTTCCGTCGAATCCAGGTGTTTTTAGACCACACGAAGTACGATGGGACCTGTGGGTACAAAAGCGTTCGAGCGAAGTCATCACGTTGGCATAATTTGAAGAAACCAGTCAACGTTGTGTCTTTAGGGCTGGTGGCTATCTGCACAGCACTTTGCTCTGTGAAGTAAATCCGCCGTCCATTTTCCAAGTGTACAGCAAGCTGCACCACAGCCGGGTGTCTCTGATGGAGCGGGAAGCCGTAAATGCGCCAAAACGCTTCGTTGCTGCTGAGGTACCGGCCAGCCAAGTAGTTGGACACTTCGTCGCGACTGGTGGTCCTCTGGATGCTGAACATGGCAGCATCGCTGCCTTTGTTGATATATTTGCAGACATATTGTATTGACCTGATGGAGCTGCAGAACTCAACGTTGACGTGGGCTTTGAATATCTTCGACAGGAGAGGACAGTAGGGGACAATGTAGCTGTTGTCCACTTGATGTCGCCCAACCGTAATCGTGCGGCCTCCATTGGCTGGACTCCTTCGTTTGTACAGCGGATACCCATCGCCGCCTGTTTGAGTCTCCAAAGTGAACCGTTTAGGGAATCGCTTTGAGCAGGCTAATCCGTTTTTGTAGCATGGTGTGTTGGCGTAATTTGGTCCACAGGGCCCGTGTACCATGGTAGTGCGGACAATTTCGTAGAGTCCGGGGTCCTCATCGGGGTCAGGAATCTCGGCGGAAATGAATTTGTCAATGTCATTAGTCTCGATTTTATGAGTGAGCCAAAATTAAGATGTGAGCATGTGGCAAGCCCCTCTTTTGCCACTCGACCGAAAACATGTGGCACCTGACATGCCCGAAAATCTGACCCTTAACTATCAAATCCTTCATTTTGCCCAAATTCAGACGGAAAACCCTAGCAACGATGTCGTGTCGATGGGTGTGAGATTGACCCGGGAGGATTTCGCGAGTGATTTCGTCGCAGCTGGGATTGCACGTGTAGGTGATAAAGAGGTCCGGCCGGCCGTAAATGCGCACGTAGGTCAAGGCGTCTTGGGTCCTTTCACGCATATATCGCGGTCCTCCCGTGAAGGTGGAGGGTAGAATGCATGGCTTGCCGATGTTGCGAGGGTCATTTTCTTGTTGCAAACCGTCACAGAGATGAATGTAGGAGTCGGAGCGAAGTTTGGTCTGATTAAGTTTAATGTATAGCAGCCTTTCCGATTCCATTTTTGCGGCCATGTCGACGGCGAACTGGTTGAATAGCTGACGACAACGGGGCAATAAGTTGAACTCACCCTCCCTGACCATGAACCGGTATGAGTAGAACGCCCTGCAGGAAACCGTCTTTGATGCCGCAGTAGTTTGATTGGAGGGCTGCCGTAAAGGAATTCCGAAGTGGTAGCCGTCTTCCCCATAAGGGAAAAGCAATGGATACTGAAGCGCGTCATAAGATCTGTGAGTCTCGCTGATCCTGTGTAGGTTGTTACCACGGGAGGAGATGATTATGTCACGGCTGTTGTGTTGCTCTCCGTGTATAACTGCGGCAATTTCGTTGCACGCAGGTGCGTTGAAACGGCGTTCGTGCTCCCCGTGGGGTCGTTTATCAGCATCAATGACAACGGTGAAGTTTGGAGAAGGAGCACTGTCCAAGGCATATCTGAAGCTGCAGACGTAGCTGTTGATATCATGAAGCATGGTTTGGAGACGGAGAAGAATGTCTTTGCGGGGAACATAGCTTGTACCCGGTATTATTCCAAGGCGTGCATCAACCTGGTGGTTGTAGTCGGCAATGAAGTATATTTGGAGGAAAGAAGACTGCTGAATCTCGTCTGGCAGAAGTGACCCAATAAGATGGTAGACCTGTCCCTGCACTTTGAAAGTAGGCATCCAGCCTTCTCTGGGAGGAATTTTGGTCCCGAAAGAGGTCATTTGGAATGAGCAGTTGTACTTTCGAATTATTTCAAGGAATTGTGACGAATCGGGGGTAAACCCGCCGCGAGATCCTTCAGTGGTTGAGGTGGTTCCCGTAGGGGTGGCAGGTCCACTTTGCCACCAGAGCAGCACAAACCAGGTGGCTCTCCGGGCCATTTCTTGGCTTTGCAAAACTGGCATACAATTGTCATTGACCCTATCTTGATGTCGTCACGCAAGGAGAAGTTAATTGTGGCGTCGTAGTTGAATGCTAGTGACAACCAGAAAGCGGGGGCAGGGGTACGTACACCACGAATGATATCCCGACGTTTGTTGATACTCTCAAGTCGAGTGCACCGTGCCTCAGCAGATTCAGATGCACGTGCGACAGCGGTAGCAGTGGCATCCCTTGAAAGCCTTTCAGCTCTCGCCTCAGCACCCTCTGAAGCCCTAGCAGAAGCAGTGTTAATGGCATGTCTGGATGTCCGAATAGTCCGTTGGTGTGGAGTTTCGGCAGATCGAGCCCTGGCTGTGTTTGCGGCGTTAGCAGCTTGGCGAGCTCTCCTCTGTTGAGGTGTTTCGGCAGCTTTCGCCATGGCTTTGTTTGCGGCGTCAGCATCTTGGCGAGTTCTCCTCTGCTGTGAGGTTTCGACAGATCGTGTCCTGGCAGTGCTAGTGGCGTTAGAACGGTAGAACAGTCGCTAGTAGTTTCAGATGCCTGAGCAGCGGCATAACGGGAAGCTGTTTGCGAGAGGCGCAAGGCGGTTTCCTCGTGGGTCTCGCGTGCCCTTCTAGCCCTAGCAGCCGATGCCTTGGCCGTCCGAGGGCTGAGGAGGGTCCTTCTCTTCTTGGGTGGCATTTTGGTGGATAGCAATGTGTTTGGCAAAGGTGTAATAAAAAGGAACACGTGGGGTAAGTATTTTGGTGGATAGCAATGTGTTTGGTAAAGGTGTAATAAAAAGGTGCTCGTGGGGTAAGTATCCGAAAATGTATAAAAATGTACAAAAACGGCCAAAAAGCTGGCAGCAATGTGAGTGACAACAACGAAAAAGTCAAAAGTGATCAAACTGAACAAACGAAAGGAAAAGTTTTTTGATGCACACGACAAAAGTGGTTTATAATAAACCAAGAGTTTGCAAGTAGCGTCCGAGGACCGTTAGGGTACGTCAAAAATTGAAGGTAAAACGTTTGGGGTGGTAGTTATAAAGAAAGTTTAAACCCAAAAAGTATTCGAATAACTTGCGGCTGCAGCAGCTATTAGCAGAAGTGGCGGTGTTGGGGGTAAAGTCTCGAATGTAATTTCTTCCTGGTAGGAATTGGTTGGATCGAATTATCGATAGCTAAAAAGGTCAAGTTGCGTCCCCTAGACAGTCTGGTTTGTGTTTAATACACAAATTGTTTGCTATGTGTGCCACATATGATTAAATTAACCGATTTTTTCCAATAATGTATCCTATTGGAATAAAAAGGGCTATATAGCTCCTTGGAGCAGACATGATGCTCGTTGTGAAAAAAAAAAGATTCCTGCCAATTTGTGAAAGATATTGTCGAAAATATGTCATCTTGAATTTGAACGCGATTTCCCAAAATGGCATGATTTTATCGATTGTTTCTGATGGTAAGGTATTGCATGGAAAACTAACGTCAGAATTGAGTTTCTTAGGGTAACATTAAGCTTCACCATGAGTTTGGTGAAAATCGATTGCAAGTTGTGAAAACTACCATAGATAATGCGTTGCATAAAAAAAGCTTAGATTCTCGAGTTGCGTCCCCTAGACAGTCTGTGGTTCATGTTTATGATTCTCGACCCCATGTCGAATTTATCAATTTTTTTCAGAACTGGGGGAACTTTTCAAAATTTTCGCTTCGTTAGTTTTGAATTATGACATTGGGCTATGTGTGTGTCAAGTTTCATCAGAATCGGTTGAAAGCCGTGGTCAGGGTGAGGGTACGAGAAAACAGACACACAGAAGCACGCACAGACAAACTGCCGTTTATATATAGATATATATATATATATATATATAAATATATATATATATATATATGTAAGGATGAGACACGTGTTATTTGGTTTCTAATTTATATGTTAATGTTTTGGCGTATCCGCTGATGAGAACTTCGCCTTGCAAATTATTGTATTTGCTAATTAAAGTTCGAAATCTGATGTCCGGCTGTAAAACATGGTAAATGTTTTTACGTTTCATTCCCTTCGAAATTGCGCTTAACTGTGGCTTGGACTTTTTAACTGTTCTTTCCAGTATGTTAGGCAACCTTTTAAGGCTTACCTCTTTGTACTTAAATGTACACTAAATTTATACATACATATATATATATATATTATATATATATATATATATATATAATATATATATATATATATAATGCTTAAGAAATATATTAACTGCAGGAAGATACACGAAATTATATCACCACATCACAACCTTCAGGTTTTACTATTTAGTTCGAATGTTATAGATTTTATCTCCTTCAAAGTTTTGCATAAAATTTTTTGGTCACATTGTATGTTTATATGTAGCTGGAAGAAGACTGCTGACATTTAATGGACTGCGTATATCTTCCATGCTATGTGTTTGTTGTTGTTGTTGTTGTTGCCGATGTTGTTGTTGCTGTTGTTACTGAGATAAAATACGAAAAGATTGATGGCGGCTGTATTTCTTGTTGATGTGGTTGTTCTTGTTGATGCTCAGATAAAATACAAAGAGACTGATAACGACAATGGCAACAACCACATCAAACACTAAAACCTAGAAGGTTATTGTTGTCATTGATGTTCAGCGTAAACCTCTATTGGCTGACATATGCACTTCACTTCTGGGCAGAAAGAAAGGTGAAAGTATTTAGCGATGAGTGTGGCTGGTGAGAAAATGCAAAGTTATCAATTTCGTTGTATCAAGTAGCTTGAGTAAGATCAGGGCAGAGTAAACTGAAAGGGAAAAAGAAGTAATGTAGTTTCTGTGGAATAGTGGTCATCGTTTGGAAGCACCGTATGGTTGCTTTTCTTAATGATTATATATGCAGTAGCAATGCCGCTCCAAATAAGTATTCCAAAATGATGTAGTTTAACTCGTAGAAAGTCAGTAAGTCATGTAAGCAGAAATATATATTGGCTCTAAATAGGAGCGTTGACATTTTGGATATCGTTTTAGCTACTATACACACTGTATAGTAGGATGTCACCGTGGGAGGTTGTCACAGATAGAGAAGTTCAGCACCGTATATACCGAACTGATATACTTCCTTGCACAATACACTTGAAATATCAGATAGAGAAGTTCAGATAGGGAAGGTTGGTTGCGGAGTAAGTCTGTTTCTCTGATAGAAATTGTGTTTTGCTAAAGGTTCAAAGCTGCTTGGTTGTCATATCCTCATCAGTGGGTATTTTCAAAGTGTTTTTTCGTGGGACAAGAACATTTGCAAGAAGTATTTATATTGATATTCGGGCGACCATGAGGATGAGATTATTGGCATAGTGTAGGAGTGTGCAAGTTTAGAAGTAGCAGTAAAGACATTAAACTTTAGGATACAATAGGTTTCGCTGAACAAAACAATCCACCAATCTTTACTATAACTCAAGGTGGTTAACGAATGATATGTTTATACTAATTTAAATTTTGAGATGTTAGACAGAGATGCAAATTCCAGTTCGTATTGTTTTATGTTTTATTATATATTCTTTTATTACATATATTATATATTATACATGTAAACATTGTATGTTTACGATATACAATGTGTATTTTATTATTAATCTACTATAAGGCGGCGAGCTGGAAGAAACGTTTGCTTACTGGACTTAGCGGCATTTCGTCCATGTTTTCGTTCTGACTTCAAATTACATCGAGGTTGATTTTTTCCTTGGGCTGTTTCGGGGCCGATAAAGTAAGTAACAGTCAAGTACTGGGGTCGAGGTAATCGACTCCCCACCACTTAAAAAAATATGGGCGCGGCAACAAAATTTGAAACCAATATTGATCTTATTTCCAAATATAATTTCTTAACAGAATGAGTCAGGGATTTTTTACTGAGACATATTTCTTTACTACCCACAAGGGACTAAACATAGAGGGGACAAACAAGGACAGACATAGGTATTAAGTTGATTACATTGACCCCAGTGCGTAGCTGGTACTTAATTTATCGACCCCGAAAGGATGAAAGGCAAAGTCGACCTCAGCGGAATTTGAACTCACAACGTTGCGCCAGACGAAATACCGCTAAGCATTTCGCCCGGCACGCTAACGTTTCTGCCAGCTCTGACAGAAAGCCACATATTGTCTCAATGTAAGGTTGTCAATATTAGTGAAATAATCCATATATTTTAGCTTCTTAACAGAACAACATGGTGTCCCTGATTTATAAACCAAGACGCTGCGTTCTTAAATGTCATATGTAGTACCATGTGCTGTTATTGCTGTTTTCGTTGTCCTCATTTAACACGAGGTATACTTAGAGCCAGAAAACCTTTGATCAAAATCATTTTAGACATAAGCAATAGCGTGCCCCAGATCATATCCTGGAGCGTGGGATGTGAAAATTGAAATGATAGGTGGACATAGTGATGTGTTGAATAAAAATAAAAAAAGTTTTTAATTTTAAAACTTGTCTAACACTATGGCTGTAATCTAATTTGTCTTAATAAATGGAGGACAAAGTTTCATTAAAATTCAGAGGAGATTCTAGTATTGAAAATTTCAAAACCAGTTTATTTTTGTGTTAGCACTGTAGAACGTGGTCTGAAGTATGTTTGCTTGATATTTCATGTATATTGTGCAAAGAAGTATATTAATTCGGTATAAGGGCTTGTGTAGACGTTGCCGGGAGCCCCGGGAAGAGTTCTCTCTTCTTCGTAAAGGACCGCGTGCGTGGAATCGGCTCGTCCGGAGATACGGATATGATGCCTGTAGTGCGCCGCGTCTCGGGGAGCGTCCGGTGCGCTCTCGGCGGCCCTGGAAAATTCTGGGCCTTCTCTTGCGTCCGCGCTACGCGCCTTCCGGGGCGTTGTCGGACCGTCGTCTGGCGGTGCACTGTTTCATAGGAGGCGCCCGGGGCGTTGTGGGTGCAAACAATACGGCTCCACACCCAGGACGCCGTGGAGAGACACGGCTTCGGGCTCGCCGTCGCGTCGGTGAGTGCGGCCCGGCTCCTCCTCGCGTGGGGTCGGTGGTCGCACCTCGACGCACGGGCAGGCGTTCGTTCGGCGGCGAACGGTCGACTCGGAACTGGAACGGACCGTCACATTGATCTCAAAATGTTAAGAGTATGACATATTGTTGACTAGTAACGAGTGTTTTATAACACCTGCATTTCATATTCTGCTAAATACATCAAGTTTTATTGATAACTGATTAGTGAATCAAATGCTTGAAATATTTTGCCCCCTCTTGTAGTTTCCTACTTGCAACGCCACTAGAGTCCACATCACCTCCCATCCTACCAGATTCCATTTAATCTCCACTTATGATATCAAATTGGAGAACATAAAAAACGGTGATATTCAAGTGAATACTTATAAATCTATAAAACTTGTAGATTCTTAGCCAAACAGCGAAAAACATACGTTTTAGAAACAGAATGTCAAATTAGTAAGTCTGCAATTAAAGACGCGTTGCATTGAAGATAAGAAATTAATTTCACTATCAGATAACTTTAAAAATACTAACACTATTTAAAAATTGTTGATGTACTTATTTGTATTATTTCCTAATATTTATACTTTATAAACCTCATTAACTTTAAGTTATAAGAAAATGTATGTAATGTTATTGAAATTAAGACATGTTAATGTTTTATTTGACATCAGATGATTTTATCATTTACGTGTTAAAATCATTTTACTGCAGCTTTACTGGTGTACTGCGTTGAAAAGTTTAGTCGTAAAAATCGACACTAATACTTTTGTATGTTTCAGGAACGCAAAATATCAATCAGCAGTTGTGTGGAGGCGCAGTGACCCAATGGTTAGGGCAGCGGACTCGCGGTCGTAAGAACACGGTTTCGATTCCCAGACCGGGCATTGTGAATGTTTATTGAGCAAAAGCACCTAAGCACCACGAGGCTCCGGCGCGGGGTGGTGGTGAACCCCGCTGTACTCTTTCACCACAACTTTCACTCTTTCTTCCTACTTCTTCCACAAAGCAGAGGAACCATGGTGTAACCCACTATGGTGTGGTAAACTTTCAGATCCTAGTCTAGATTGCGAATCCTCTGTACCCCAGGATGGTTCAGCTCTCCACCCGTTGAAAGCCACCGTTTACGGAATGAGGATAACAACATAGCTTTCGCGCCGTATAGCCGCCAGTCTATCGCGTGTGGTTGGTGGATCTTCAAGTTGCCACACGCATTCTTAGTAGCTTAGAGTAGGCTCGAATTAGAGATTATTCTTTGTGGCTAATGGCGTGAGTCCTGATTGGAAGAAGACAGCAGTTGTGATGTGGTGGTGAGAGAAACACACACACACACACACACACATACACACACACTGTCGGCCTGGGGCTATAGTGGAAGACGCTTGACCAAGGTACCAGTGGGATTGAATCCTGGACCGTGTGATTGGGAAGTAAATTTCTCACCACATAGCCACGCCTGCGCCAGTAATGCATACCATTGTAAACTTTTATAGAATAATGAGAATATTTTGCATGAATCTTTCAACTATTCTAAATATATGCTAGGCTTTAACTCTTTTGGGGAAAAATCTGTATATTCTGGATATCCACATTGTTTCTGGTTGTTGCTACTCTTCTTTCGTTGCAGATCAAACATGGTTGATCAGACAAAGAACAAAACTATACCAATCGTAACCACCACGTCATTTTACGAATATGTATGTTTATATTATCCAAGGTGTCAATTACTTACTTAATGCGGCAGGGAGGTTCAGCTGTTACTACTACCTTATTTATTCGTAGAGGCTCCCTCGTTGTTTCTGAGATGGTTGGCATCTATACTTTCCAGCGTTTTCTTAATATTTCGACAGAATCTATACATTTTGTTTTTTTTAAGGCTGAGTCTTGCCCTGGATAACGAAATCCACCGGTCGCTTTGGGTCCTACCTTGATAACTCATAGTGTCAGTGGATCTGAGTATGTTTTTGCCTGATATTTCTGGTCTTTGGCCGATAGTACAGTGGAAACATTAATGGCAATGGCATTCATCAGAGGTGTGCTATTATCACCGACTTTGCTGCTACTGCTTCATACCGGCTCTCAATTTATCTTTTGACTGTTTTCTTACTTCTTTATTGCCCACAAGGGGCTAAATATAGAGTGGGTAAACAAGGACAGACAAACGGATTACATCTATCCCAGTGCGTAACTGGTACTTATTTAATCGACTCCGAAAGGATGAAAGGCAAAGTCGACCTCTTTTAAATGTTTTCTGATTGGCTTCACTGTTTGAAATTTTAATATTAAATGAAAATTTTTGATTTTGTGTATTGATGTAATTTTTCATGCAAAATCTGTTGTTATTTATTGGAAAAGTTTTTAAAAAATGCTTCAGAGGTTTAAAGTTTGATAACTTTTACCCAATCAGAAAACAGGATTTGTAAGCTGGCAATTTCTGCGTCAGGACAACATTACGACGACAAAACATTTAACGACAGAAGTTTTAATAAGTCTTAATGAATAAAGTCTTGTGAAATGTTCAAACGGGCATGTAATGCAAAAAATTACAAAAAAAACAAACAAACAAAAAACTGAAACTGAACATAAAATTACGAAAAAACGAAAGTTTGCGATGCAGTCTAGGAGTTTGTTAAAGAAATTACAATTTTCGTATTTCCTGCGTCACATAAAATCGCAGAGATATTGTACTCATGTCTCAAGCTACAATCCATGTATTCTTTAGAATCATGTATTGCTGGAAATTACTGTGTGATAGCCTGTGATGCATTACTTTTGCTAGTCTGGCATCTGGGCTTAAAGATGATATTCACTACGCTTCGGTATGCCCTGCCTGTTTTGATGGTGTATAAGTTCTTCCATACTTAGTGAAAGACAAAAACCAGTTCTTTTCCTAGCGGCAATTCGAAACACTTTCTATCCTTTGGGGAAAATATAGACATCTCATATTCCTCATTCCACTTATATAAATTCCACAGCCAAAAACGTAGCTTATTTTCCTGAAGTTTACGTTGCTTCATATAGAGAATATTTTTGATCCACACCGTTTGAAAAAGATGAAATATTCTTTTTATGGCGTTGGTGTATGCTATTTTTCTTCCTTTCAAATTAATATTTTCCGCAGTATTGTTTTCTTCATATTTTCGTTGAACAATTTCATTTGTTTATGCTTGCAGCTCCTGTATGTGTGTTTGATTTTGGAATTGTGTTTTTTCTAAATAATTTTTTTTGTTGGAAAATAATTTGTGTGTTTACGTTACAGAGGTTCCTGTTAACACCGTATTAGAAACCATCACATAATACTATTTCTGAGGCTATTTTGAAATTCGAGGAAGAACTCAGTGCAGAAATAAACACAATTCAAGACAATGTGTCAACACATATACCACCTCAGGTCGTAAGTCGGAGTTCTAAATATGCTAATAGTTTTGATGGCAGAGCAAAAAATATTCTTCATCTAGTAATATCAGAAGGAATCACCCAAAAGGTGCTCAGTGACCATTTATATTGATAATAATTACATCATTTGCAACATAAACAGAAAATATTTAAAATTCTGAGAGTGGATGTAGACACACAGATATAATAGATGTATATATAAACACAGACACATCCACTCTCTCTCTCTCTTTCTCTCTCCCTCTCCCTCTCGCATACATGCACATACACTCACTCACTCTCTCTTACTCTCTCAGTCACTCACTCTCTCACCCACTGACTCACTCAGTCACTCACTCTCTCACCCACACACCCATCCACCCACTCACTCACTCACTCACATACATATGTTACTTTATTGGTTGCTCTTTTCTATTGCAAAAGAAAGAACTGTTTTGATAGGAGTCAATTTCCTTTACTCACCAGTGAAATAAATGGAAAGAAGTATAATCTACATACGTTTATTTAGTTGATTCTTTAAATATTTTTCTTTTCTTCCCATTTAAACTATCAATTTTAGAGTTCAGAATATCCGTATGTTGCTGCTTCGGATTAATCGAATCTCTTCAGTACAAAGTATCAAAGAGGTCAAAATACATAATATGCAACATAATTTTACACACATTAAATATCAGATACTAAAATATCCAAAGAAGAACGTTAAAGTCGTTTACACAGACACTATTCGAGCTATTTTGAAGACATCCTATAAATTCAGTGTCTGACAAACCACTTCCACTTGGACGTGAATTTCAGTTCAACCTTTCGAAATCGACACGCAAAGGTGTCGAGATATCGGTGCTAAAGCCAACACGAAGTGATTAAGCAATAAAAATATCTCACACAATTTACAAAGATTATTCTGATGTTCTGAGATTGTTGCTAAATTTGTTGCTTCAAGGAATGCTGGTAAGCTTATTGAAGAAGGAATGTTAATATAAAAGCTGTTGTTAGCAGAATGTCCACTGATGCCTGAGGGAAAAGAGACCATTATCAATTGATTGGATCCATCCGATAATACTTCTCAAAGTAATGAACTCATATGCATGTCCTTTCAAAAGTATGAGTTCCCTGAACTCTCAATCTGAATGAATCAACTTCAAATGATTTGGAGCTTCATTTATTATGCTAAGAAAAGCAGACAAAATATTCAGGCTGCCTGCTTTGCCTGGGAAAATGAATATCGATAAAATTTGCATCTGTTGATACTCAGAGAATTTTTTTTTTCATCCTAGAATATGTGCGGAAGCTTCTAATGTGGTATTGTGGCTTAGCAGCCATGCAGTTTACTATCAAGGAATTGATGACTAACGGCAGTCTATGAAAAGATAAAACAAACAAACATCGCATTTATCATGCAAGATACTAAAGATCTAAAATAAGAATACTAGAGAACGCACTGACAGTAACCAAATCAACCCTTACAGAATAGACCGAAACATTCAGTCTCGTTGGGCTTTGTCAATGACGTATACTCACAGCCAGCCATATGCATAGACAAGATTTACCGCCTCCAATATATAGAAAACAGTGAATAAACATTCACTCCTATTGTGAACAGCTCTCCTGCTAAACAGAAATCCGTAGCACGCAGTAGAACCAGTATTAAATTAAAATAGCCATATGTATCATATTTAATATGAATATATAGTTGACGGACAATTTACTGTGGTATATGTCCGAAAGCATCTGACTGGTGTATGTATGTATGTATGTATGTATGTATGTATGTATGTATGTATGTATGTGTGTGTGTGTGTGAGAGATTTCCGTCTCTCACAGATATATATTGTGTCTTTAAATACACCATATTAATAAAAGATGTTATCGCTGGTCGAATACCACAGAAGTTCTCTTTCAACAATGTTGTTATATTAAGTATGTTACATAGATGGCTTCTACTACATACGACGGATATTCTTAAGCGCGTCGGTTAGATTTCGGAAAGGTGCATATATTATATTAGGTTTAAAAATACTAGTTATGTTTTCTGCGTTTGTAATGCGATGTAACGTAGCTCGGACATAGCACAGTAGCCTTTCCTACGATACGATGGCTCTTTTCAAAACATCATATGGAATACAGGAATGATATGTGGAATTGGTCACCGAATCCAAATCATCTGGTAACGTATTGTGTCTTTTATCACACTTTTAAAGAGTGTACACGCTCGCACATACACCACAGACACACAATATGACTTATACTTTCTCCCTTCCCAGAGCATATCCTACACTATGGCGAGTCAGTGCTTTTATAAATGTGATATTTGGAACAGTTTGTTATTTGGAATTAGTTTGTTATTTGAAAGAGTTTGTTATTTGGAATAGCGGTTATTTAGCTTCCTTTGGAGCACAAGCCACGTCCTCCTCGAATACACTTTCCTGTGCATTTCTTACATTTTGTGTTCATTCATCTTATCTCTTTCAATGATACTCAGGTACTTATATCCTTCCTCTTTGACTTCTTTTATAGTTTTACCACTTTCCAGTTTGATCCCATGGCTTTTACCGATTTCCCCCCCTTTTGAGAAACATTACACTACATTTCTCGATTCCAAATTCCATGATGATGTCATTCAAATTCGATTCTACTAATCTGTGGTATCCTACCGTGTGCAGAATATTCTCAAGACATCGAGTTTCCAATGAAAACGTGCTGGAGAGAAATGGCGAAAGTAATAAATCACCCTTTCTGAACCTAGTTCGTGATATCAAGTACTTCACAGGGGTCATCATCTTTTTTTCTAATACTCTAAGGGAAAGCGTTTTCTGAAGATGAGAGCAAATTTGGCAGCGCTTGGAATGCCACTGAGTTGCAATAGTGGACTCTACTGAATACTTTAGATGTACCCAAATTCAGTATTGTGTCATGGAAAATTGATAGATCTTTAGAATCCTTATTTAAAAAAAAAATCATTAATAGAAGGGAATTAACATTACTGTCCATTCTGAAACTTCAGTTCTTCCATCCTGAGCTGTGCAGTGATTCAGTATAGATTACAATATGTGTGCTCCGTCAAAAACTGGGGAAAATGGTGTAGCCATATATAGCTCCTGACTTCACTTGGGAATTATTTTATTGACACTGGAAGGCAGCAAAACCACTTAGAACTGGGCAAAATTTGAACTCAGAATATAAAACAGCATAACTATTTTATCCGCGCCTCTATTGATTTTTACTACTCAGGACTGTAACTAATGGCAAAGATAATTCTACTGGAAACAAAAATATCTGAATTCTAGTCTGGCAAACTTTCGCACAAATCAAAAAGTATTTAGTTTACCGATTTCTATACGGATTTCTGTAGCTCAGAAAGTCTCGGCTATTTGTCATTGATGATGACAATTAAGGGAAACAGAATATCTGGCAAACCACCAGTTTCCTGCGCGAAGCCTTTGATTTGAATGCATAAGTCTCTTTGGAAGGATTCTTATTTCTTTACCGCCCACAAGGGGCTACACACAGAGGGGACAAACAAGTTCAGACAAACGGATTAAGTCGATTATATTGACTCCAATGCGTAACTGGTACTTATTTAATCGACCTCGAAAGGATGAAAGGCAAAGTCCACCTCGGCGGAATTTGAACTCAGAACGTACCGGTAGACGAAATACCTATTTCTTTACTACCCACAAGGGGCTAAACACAGAGAGGACAAACAAGGGCAGACAAACGGATTAAGTCGATTATATCGACCCCAGTGCGTAACTGGTACTTATTTAATCGACCCCCGAAAGGATGAAAGGCAAAGTCAACCTCGGCGGAATTTGAACTCAGAACGTAGCGGCAGACGAAACACCACTAAGCATTTCGCCCGTTGTGCAAACGTTTCTGCCAGCTCGACGCCTCTTTGGAAGGTTTCTCTGGAAGAAAATATTACAGTGTCGTTGTACGTTTGTAATACATTATAAATATTGTACACACCGATTTGAAATAAAACCTATAACTACAATAATTTATTATTATTAATTTCAAATGACAAAAATGATTGTGACGCTATAGTGTATAATATTCCATGTAAATTATCTCCACCGTATTAAATCTCTCGAAAGCTTAAATACATTGCAGATATTCGGAAAATTTTTTGCAAAATTGCATTTTTCCTTTTGCAAAGTTGCATTTTCCCTCCAAGTTACACTCAATAAACGAAAAAGTTTGTTCGTTTAGAGAATTAGGGTTTGTTTCGAGGGGAAATATTTAAAAGTATTTTATCTAATGAAATTATTTCTCTTAGCATGTTTTCACTAAAAAATTCTGCTAGATTATTTTTAGAAATTCACATGCGTGATTTACGTAATCCTCTTGAAACGAAACTTTTTTCCAATAAAAATATACTCATACGGTATGTTTATTAAAATAGTCACGAATAAACATTTGTGATTTACAGTTTTCTCACCTGTAGGATTTTTATGTGAATATCGTTTTAGAATAATGAAACTTCAAAATATATTATTACTGTTCTAAATATTTCTTTTCATACAGTAAAAGACGATAAATATGTATACTTATATACTTGTTCCTTGAGATGAGATACATTGATGTGGTTTAGGGTATGAAAATACGGATGGACATTATCACAATAATGAATACACACACACACTGGTTCTATTTCACTTCCTTATTATTCATCATTATCTAGTTATTATTAGCTAACTAGGGAATACTTGATTAATCTCTTATTATAAAAGGCAGATTTTATCTGCCTCCCTTTGTAACTTATAGAAATCTACAATATAGGATTTCTTCAATTACAATTTACCTAGCATTTTTAAGAGTAGAATGCATCGGGTCATGCCAGGTCCAGTTTTTAAAATTTAAACTCCAATTAAGCAAAATTTACAGAAAACTCACATTCTGGTGTGTATGTCAAATGCTTTTCTTAATGTGGTTTACACCACACGCACACGCACACACACAGTATGCAACGAATAAAATGAAAGTAAATAGCGACAGAGTGATTTGAGGAAGACTAAACTGAAAGTATTTAAACCACTACTCAAAAAATAAAAAAACACAGCAAACAGAAACAAATAAATACATAACGATTTACTCCTCACACAATTTCTTCAATTAGAGTTTACCTAAGATTTTTCAAAGTACTCCATTCGGTCATGCCATAATATATTTCTTTCAATTTCACCCCCAATTAAGACAAAATTCGAGAAAACTCAATATTTTAACATTTCACTCCGAAAGCATTGATGTACATGTGTGCGTGCGTGAGTGTGTGTGTGTGTGTGTGTGTGTGTGTTTGATGGGTTGTGCGACACAGAAAGTGTGGTGTGTAAGGGAAGTGCTTTTGTTAGTGTGTGTAAAGAGACAGACAGAGTGAAAGACAGAAATAACTGAACTTTTTTTATTCACTTTTTGTAGTGAGTGACTGAGAGAGAAAAGAGAGAGAGAGGTTATGTATGTATATATGTATATATGGCTTCAGTGACACACACACACAAAAACACATACCTACGTACACCGAAAGCACGCACACACACACACACACAAGCGGAGCGCGAACTTCAAAATTTTGGTAGTATTAATTTGCGAGCGTACTTCTAAGCGCGCGTAATTGAAAATTTTCACTATGATATCATCACGTGCGAAAAAATTCGAAGGGTTTTGAACAATTGAGATACACATGTCACGCCTGTATTGAAACCATTGCTAAGCTGCCGTAATTGCTTAATTAAGACTTTGTTTAAATTGAAAGGGGCAAATATGAGACGAGGTTGAAAAAAAATACCCCAGAAAAAAAATGTACTGCTGGTATTTATATAATTCACTACTATTTTGCTACAATGTCATGAAAAAGAAAAAAATTAGGTATGTAAATCGAATTCGCCACCCCCTTTTCCCCGTTCACGTTTGTGTAAAAAAATTATTATTTAAGTTTTAAAAATTATTTACTTTGTTCAAAAAATATTAATATTAATTAATTTTCAAGAATTATTTAATTTTATTCTGTAAAATAGTAATTAATTCATTTATCTGTAAATCCGCGAGGTTGTTAACAGGCACCTAGAATGGTAACCTTCAACTAACACTATCTCCTCCGAGACCCTGCGGCGCAAGTTGACCAAAATTGAGAGTATGGTAGAAGAAGGGTTGCTCTTCCTTCCGTAGAACATAAAATTCAAATCGGACCATGTTAACACTAAAAATTATTTACATCAAAAAGATGCTTTTTTCTATGAAAATCCCTATTTTTTACGATTTTTTCACTGCTGTGTCGCCACTTTTCGGTGTATTTCGACCAGAAAAATGTTCACAAAATTTTTACTTTTCAAAATTACAATTCCAGCGGGTCGAAACAAACCCGAGCAATGCCGGGCGATACTGCTAGTCGTTTAATAAATCTGCCAATTAGTTAGGTTCGCCAGAGTCCGTTCATTGTAATTCGTGATCTCTTCAATGATATGGCCTCTCTAATCCATATCTGTTCGCCTTCTAGTTTACAAATTCTATATTTATATTTATGGCCATCATTGAGAATACATGTGTGTGCAAGAGAGAGTGAGAGCGAGAAAAAGAGAGAAATATATATAGAAAGAGTGTGTGAGAGTGTTGTGCAAGAGTGTCTGTGTGTACAATGCGTGCACGCGCGTGTATGTGTGAAAGAAAGAGAAACAAAGAGAGAGAGAGAGAGAGAGAGAGAGAGAGAGAGAGAGAGAGAGAGAGAGAGAGAGAGAAATCGAAAGACTGTGTGTATTTGCTGTGCGTGCTTGCGTGGCATGGTGTGGATTCTGTAAGTTTGTGTGTGTGTGTGTATGTATGTACGTGCGTGCCTAGGCGTTCGCGTCGGGGTACGTTTGCGGTGTGATCAGAGGTTCAAATTTAATAATAAACTCTATATGCAAGAAAATTGGGCAGCAATCGGTGTTACAACGCACGGTTTTACATCAAGAATCTCGCAAAGCAAATATAGACGTGAAATGTAAATTGAAATATTGTAACATCCACACATTCTAAATAATACAAGAATCAAAATCTTTGCTCAGTTACTACATCACTATTTGAAGATTCAGTTCATATAATTAGATCCCGTCACCTATCCAATTTCTTACTGAACATAATATTGCATATTGGAAGAGAAATAGAGTAAAATATAACAGAATAGCCATTTCCATTTTCCAAAGGATTTCGGCTATTTAGACGCACTACTGAAACAGCAATCTGGTGTTTTGTAAAATCTTCGGGCTATTTGAACGAAGAGTTAAGAACGGTGATCTGATAAATTTTAAAATCAAATTCGCTCTGATCTAATTCGTTCTTCGTTCGTCCTCACATTCTGTTGACATTTAACGTTAGATTCAAACATTATTGTAATTTCTGACTTGTCTGTTTGCTGCAAATCTATAACAATTGTTCATAACATAATAATCGGAAGGGTAAATTCGATTTGAGGTGATGAAACGTATTTATAAATTACTTGCCACATGAGACAAGTTATTGGAACGCTGAAATGGAATTTATGCCGCTGAATATATTTTAGTCACGAAGCAAATATAACAGGTTTTCTGTATAATGAATGTGGTTCTTCAAATACCAGTAGCATCTATACTTATCATGTATGGGTGCAGACATGGCTGTAGGTTTTAGAAGTTCGCTTCAGAACAGTAAGTTTTGGTTTCAAACCTACTGCGTGGTAAGCTCGACTTTTGTTTCTAATGATCAACAGAACTCATAACACGCACACGCACATACACACACACACAAACACACAGACACACAGACACACAGACACACACACACACACACACCACACACACACACAGAGGCTGGAGCAGTTTGAATGGGAAACGATACCCCACCCACCATATTCGCCGAATATTACCCCATCCGATTATCATTTATTACGGATTCTTCAAAACCATTTGGACGGAAAACCATGAATTCTGCAGACGAGGTCAGAAGAGTATTGGATGAGTATTTTTCGTCATGGACAAGTGAATTTTGAAAGAGAGAGGCTATGCAAGTATACGAGACAGATGAAAGAGCATTGCTGAAAATGAAGGAGAGTATATTTTAGATTAAAATAGAACTTTATCTTAATTTTGAAAACTAAAAGAGGTATAGAAAAATCGCATTATTTATGGGATAATCCAATATATTGCAGACAAGATAGGAAATTACGAACGCAACAAACATAGCAGAGAAAGATCGGGTAGTTACCCTTATAAGACTGGAAAAAAAATAGTTGTCAGTAGGTGGCTATCGAACTCGAACTCGTCCGCCTCAGATAACTTCTGAGTGTGCTTAACCATTAACCCTTTCGCTCCGACTTTTGCACAATCGGTTTTTATTTTATTTCATTTTATTTTTTTACATTTTCCGTTTCTTTAGACCTTTATTATCTACAATAATTAAAATCTAAACTTATTTTATCACTAAATATAATTTTCGAACTTGGGGCAAAAATGTCCCAATAGTATTCTAACGAACAAAAACTTAGGACTAACCTATCCCAACGGTATTTCACATGTACGTTGAGCAAGTTCAGAAAATTACGGAATGGAAAATGAAATAAATCTTAAAGTTTATTTCAAACACAATATGAAGCTATAATTGCTTTCTCATATAATATTTATTATAAATTACAATTTTCTCATATAGTATTTATTATAATTACAATTCTTTTATTATTATAAATTACGATAATTGTATTAACACTTATAAAATAATATATATAATGACCCCTTCCAAATAATACTTATGAAATAATAAACTTCTTTCCTCATATAATTATCATGTAATTATATAATTTTTTCTATTATATCATACTAACAAATGAATATATACCTTTTCTCGAATAGTATTTACGAGAACAACCATGGTTTATAAATACATGTTATGTGTGATTTACTGTAAAACATTCATCAATGCATAAAAGAATGTTGCATTTCTGGCAAATGTATTGGATCTTCCTTTCTTTGTTCCTCGAAGTACATCTAGTCATTACATCTTCTGCGATTCTTTAGTTTTACTGTCATATGTTGACCTACATTCGAAATCAACTTTGAAGTCTTAGAAGGCGACCGAAAGACCTCATACTCTTTTCTAGAAAATTCCAACTTCCTGTCTCGATCAAACGTTCAGCTATTTTTACTAAGAAATTTAAAAATTGTGGTTTCGTAAGGTGAATTTTAGAGTGAATAGCATAATTGTTATTTATAAAAAGCTGACATCAGAAGCTTGAAGAACACTTTAGTCCACCATTTTCTATTTTTTCGATACTGATCATTCAATGTCACCATTTGATCAGAGCGATATACTCCACCCCATGCATTTGTTATAACAGCGAATCGTTTCTGGACAAGGGAACTCTATCTTTTTCCCTACTACTCCTTGCGTTGTAACCCTGATTTGTCCCACCACAAGCCATTCTAAATGAAGAAAATTCACTTTAGTATTAAACAATTTTTCTTGGGATACACGGGTTCAATTAGGAGTGAAGGGGTTAAACTAAACGGCTCCCTGATTGATTTTTCAGTCTTATAACGGTGAGTACCCAATATTTCTCTGCTGTCTTTACAGCTTTACTGCGTTTGACGTTCTTTCTTGTTTGTAAAATATCAACCACATTCGACCCTTCCAAATTTTATTTATAAAATGTTGTCATACATACATACATACATACATACATACATATATATATATATATATATATATATATATATATATATATGGAGGCGCGATGGCCTAGTGGTTAGAGCAGCGGACTCGCGGTCGCAGGATCGCGTTTCGATTCCCCGACCGGGCGTTGTGAGTGTTTATTGAGCGAAAAACACCTAAAAGTTCCACGAGGCTCCGGCAGGGGGTGGTGATCCCTGCCGTACTCTTTCACCACTCTTTCTCCCACTCTTTCTTCTAAGCCTGCTCGCTTAGCCAGCGGGATGGCGTCGTTCGAAGGCTAAAACAATGCGAACGCATTGTGACCAGCGATGTGTAACAACATCTGATGGTCTGGTCGGTCACGTGATCACGTGATATATATATATATATATATATATATATATATATACGTGTGTGTGTGTGTGTGTGTGTGTATGAAGGTGCATGGATTGGTGGTTAGAAAGTCGAGCTTACGGTCGTGAGGTTGTGAGTTCTAGCCCGGAGTAGGCTGCGTGTTGTGCTCTTCTTCAGCAATACACTTTATTTCACGTTGCTCCAGTTCACTCAGCTGTAGAAAATAAGTTGCGACGTCACAGGTGCCAAGATGTATCGGCCCTTTTCCCTTTCCCTTGGATAACAGTGGTGGCATGGAATGGGGAGGCATGGTATGCACTGGGTGACTGTTGGCCCTCCATAAAAAAAAACTTGCCCGAACTTGTTCCTGGGAGGGTAACTTTCTAGGAGTAATTCCATGGTCAGTCTTGACCGAAAGGTATCTCAGCAGATCATTTATACACATCACACCCACCACCCAATATATATATATATATATATATAATATATATACATACACACACACACACACACACACACACACACACATATATTATTATATATATATATATATATAGATATATATATATATATATATATATATATATATATATAATATAATTATTTAACATTAGGACAACTTCTTATAAGGAATCTTAACAAGAAATTATCAGGTAGATAGCGTGAAAAACCTCATAGAGAAAAAATTTCGAAATAATTCTTTCTTATTGAACATATTAATTTATATATAGAGGGCATTATTATACATACATGCCACACGCTACGAGGGACATTAGTCATTTAAAAACTTTTCCTAACCGAACTGCAATTCGATAAGCCTGCCATTTACCGGATGTATTATATGTAACTTCTGCATGTCTTCGTTGGGTCGAGCAGTTAGCAGTTTCGTTTTGGCAGACTGGTCTTTATTTTATGATATGTTCAAATCAATCTTGCTGACGAGTACGGTCGCTAATGGCGGTAAGTACGAAATCACAGGTGATACAAGATTAATTCATTTTTTTTTTTAAATGTCTTGCTTTGAAAAAATTGCATTGGGTATGATAAGTAAAATTTTTTGGTATAAATGACTATTGTCCCTCGTAGCGTGTGGCATGTATGTATAATAATGCCCTCTATATATAAATTAATTATATTATATTATATATAATATATATATATATATATATATATATATATATATACATGCATAGTATGCATTGCATACATACATGCAATACACACACACACACATACACACATATATATATATATAACTGACTTGAGTTTTAAATTTATGTAACTGCTCAGATGTCGTTTAGTACGTTATATATAGTGAAGTCGTTTAATATATGCAACTGCAATAAATTGGTTTTGATATATGGAAGTGAGGTAAAGTGGTTCAATACAAATGACAGCCGTAAAATGGTTCAATAACGTAACTATAGTAAAGTGCTTTCTTATATATAAAGTGAGATAAAGCGATTTAATACATGTACATTCAAAAACGAGATTTCAGACACATCTATTATTCGTTTTACGTTGATTACGTTATGCATTGCTTATGAGTTATTAATGTTGATTTCTGCTGTCTTGTTGACCTCAGAAAAGTTGTTTTTGATTCTCTCTCGATTAAATCTAAACATTACTTACGATGTTGAAAGACGATAGAATATCGGACAAATAGTCGAGCAATTGTTTGTTTATATGATAACTTTAAGCGGGTAGATCTAATCGATTAAAACTCTTAAAAGGGATGCTACATCATTAATGCAGTCCAGGTTAGTTTTCGCCCCTGCTTCAACACGACAGATTATAACACCCGGCTAGCTGGCTGAAACTTTGCAAGTTCGTTCATTGTCACCAGAGTTGCAATATCTCTGTAACCACGACCGTTAAATGAGAAGGGCATCGCTCAACAAGTAATATTCGGGAGTGTAACAGTTTCCCTTACGTAATACAAGTTACCAAACACTTCGTTAGTTTATAGTTCTGTTGCTGGAAAGATTCCAGAGGAAGGGGATTTGTCTTTCTTCTAGACCGTAAAGAGAAATTATTCACCTGTATCGGTTCATGATAGTAATGTCCATGGCTGAATTTATCAACTCATTTCTTATATGACAGATAAACTTAACTCTGCTCTATGGACAAGGTGATGTGAGTGAAAAGGTAAAGCAAATACCAAAAAGATTTCCTGCAGGGCCATCCAGAATATGTTGGTTATATAGAGTAGTATAAGTGGTTGTATAAAATTTATCAATGACTGCAATGAAAGAAGATACGAATAAAAACGTCTGCTAAGTATCAAGTCTGGTCCATGGCATATTCTAACAGAAACGCTTCTGTTTACTTAGATGCAGTAGAATTTAAACGAAGTACACTTCATTTCTTTGAAGAGGATGTTTATATAAAGACTGTAACAAAGAAGACAAATAGCTACATCTGTAAACTTTATCGGGTCATTAAATCATATTTACCAGAGTTTATAAAAGACAAGCTGTCATGTTCACCAAGAAATATAAAATGAATTACTTTATTTTGAAATTCTAAATCTTTCCAAAGTTATTTGTGTAAACTTATTGAAATACATTAAACTTGTAATTTTTTTCTTCTGCAATTTATCATACAAATTTATCTGTATGGTCATATATATATATACATAAATATTGATCATATATTCATGTATTTAATTTTGGAGTAACTAAATGATGTTTGAAAGCGAGTGAATATGATAATACAAAGGTGGAGACTACAGGAGAAAATGCGATATTGCCTGTTCAACAGTGACATTCAAATGCAATGATACATTTTGAAATAATGACATCCCCACCAAACCTCTAGTGTCTGGCATTTATTGTATGGGAACCCCCGTCCAAGTATGAGGGATAACTATTTTGCATGGCATGGCTTAGGGCCAACAACAGGATTGTAGGGAACACATTAGAGATTGTTGATAAGGTGTGAATTTGATAGACGGAAACTGTTTGGAAATCCGTCACTCACACACATATTTTTGTGTGCGAATATATATATATATATATATTCGCACACAAATATATATATATATATATATATATATATATATATATATTCGCACACAATATATATATATATATATATTTACATTTACATATATGTATGTATGTATGTATGTATGTATGTATGTATGTATGTATGTATGTATGTATATATATATATATATATATATATATATTATATATATATATATATATATATATAGGGGAGAGAATTCACAAAAAAACAAAAGTCGAAGACAGGTGGTGTATACAACAAACAGATGTATTAGTTTAACGATCGGGAAGTGAAAAAGGCTTTAACGTTTCGAGCCTGCGCTCTTCCACAGAAAGGAACACAGAAAGAAACAGGGAGAGAAAATAAAGAATGTGCCATGGCTATCGATCTATCATGGCGAATGCCGGACAGAAGGGTCACACAGGAGAGCTAGGAAGAAGGGGAAATAATAAATTAGTGGTGATCCAAAAACGAAGATGCGCGTGTGTGCATAAGAGAGCATGTATGGGCGTGTGGGAGAGGGCTGGTGCCCTAGACGTGTGCATGTTGGCATATATAGGTGTGTGGATGATGGGGCGCGGGCTGGAAAATGGTCAGTGCTAGTTTGTGCGTGGTGTTGTGCTGTGATGTGGAGTGGTGTATTATGGTGCTGTGTGGTGTGGTAGTGTGTGTTGTGATGGTGTGTGGTGTGGTGGTGTTGGGATGTGGGGGAGGCGACATTGAGGAAAGCAAGGATGGGAGTAGATGTGGGGTAGGTGGGAGTGGGTGTAAGGGATGGGGTACGGGTGGGTTGGGATGGATAGGGAAGGTGGGGTTGGATAGTGTAGGGGTGAGGTTACGAGGGAGGGGTGACAATGAAAGAAGAGGGGAGAGAGAAGGTGGGTAGGAGTGAAGAGAAGAAGTAGGAGTCGGAGCTAGAGAGGAGAGGTTGGTGGGAGGAAGTAGGTGTGAGAGGAAGAGAGGAGAGGGGAGGAGGGTTACAGGAAAAGGGCATGAGAGTTGAGCCCATGTGGGGAAAAGGGGTGAAGAGAGAACATTAATCCCTATTCACGGCGATTAAAGTATATATATATATTTTACCCTTACATTTCCACGTGTATTTTATATTTTCTTTTCGTAACATATTTCTACCATATATATATATATACGTATATATGTTTGCATATATATAAGTATATATATATATATATACATATTAAAAAAAATTTGTTTTAAATTTTAAATTATTTCCATTATTTTGTCCAACCCCTGTATATATATGTGTGTGTGTGTGTGTGTGTGTGTTTGTGTGGTGCCTATTCTTGAGATATACACGGCAGCTGTGTACATCTATATTTAACATGCTTTTATATACTCAAAATGGAAATATTTTCGCTGCAGTAAAAGTCATGGGGAAAAAATCCCCTTATGAACTATGAACGAATATAACGTGGTGAGGATAGGAAGCTAAATATTTGAATTAGTTGTTTATGTATCGTTTGAACAAGAAAGTAGTCCGATCCGAAAAGCAAACAACTGTTGTGGTAGAGTTTGAAAACATATAGTGTGAGTTCATGTACATGATCCGAAGGCTTGAGTACATTGATAGACATTTATGTACCTCCCGTCTGTGATTCAACAAGCAATACCTTCAGTCATACACCTACTTTCTTTCTATTGGAAAACAATTATTATTACGGTTTTTATATGAGGTGGCGAGCTGGCAGAATCTTTACCACGTTGGGCAGTATTTCGTCTACCGCGAAAGGCGGCGAGCTGGCAGAATCGTTAGCACGCCGGGCGAAATGCTTAACGGTATTTCGGTTGTCATTACGTTCTGAGTTCAAATTCCGCCGAGGTTGACTTTGCCTTTCATCCTTTCGGGGTCGATTAAATAAGTACCAGTTACGCACTGGGGTCGATATAATCAACTTAATCCGTTTGTCTGTCCTTGTTTGTCGTCTCTGTGTTTAGCCTTTTCTTGGTAGTAAAGAAATAGGTATTTCATCTGTCATTACGTTCTGAGTTCAAATTCCGCCGAGGTCATCTTTGCCTTTCATCCTTTCGGGGTCGACTATATAAGTACCAGTTACGCACTGGGGACGATATAATCGACTTAATCCGTTTGTCTGTCCTTGTTTGTTCTCTCTGTGTTTAGCCCCTTGTGGGTAGTAAAGAAATAGGTATTTCGTCTACCGCGTCGAAGTCTATGTTTGCCTCTCATCCTTTCGTGCTCGATAAATTAAGTACCAGATGCGTACTGGGGTTAATCTAATCGACTGGCCCCTTCCCCTAAAATTGCAGGTCTTCTGCCTATAGTAGAAAAGCTTATTGCTATTTTGATATGAAGTTAGAAATACATCTTCAATTTTTTAGTCATTTATTTTCGACTTTATCTGCAAAAATTATTCAATGTGAAACTATATTTTCATTTGATTTAAAGAATGAATTGGCCTTTCACAATAACGTGTGTTTAAGTATACCACTGAATAATGGTGTACTTAATACGCTGAGGAATATTTCGAAAAATCTCTGAAGAATGCCAGAGAAAAAATTATTCTTTATGCTGATATAAGTCTTGGCGATATCAATCACCCTAACTATACATGGAAATGAATTTTCTATAGACATCAGAATACATCTGTAATTGGCATTTGAAGAGTTATCTCCCCGAAGGTATCCACAGAAAGGGACGAAGCTGTATGATGTATGACATGTCAACTATTATCTCTCCTTCATGTTACTTAAGAACTTGGCTTAGCAATCTACAAGATATTAAACTATATTTCATAAGAATACGGTGGGTATCAAAAATTTGTATTGAAATATATTTTCTTAAGAAACGAGAAAACAAAGATATTTTAAACTTTCATGATATTCTATATAATTCATACCTACCTACCTACCTGCCGGCCTACCTTTCTACCTGCCTACCTACCTACCTACCTACCTACCTACCTACCTACCTACCTACCTACCTACCTAACTACCTACCTACCTACCTACCTACCTATCTACCTACCTACTTACCTACCTACCTACCTACATACATACATACCTACCTATCTACCTACCTACCTACCTACCTATCTACCTACCTACCTACCTACCTACCTATCTACCTACCTACCTACCTACCTACCTACCTACCTACCTACCTACCTACATACCTACCTACATATTTATCTACCTGCATAAATGCATACACGTATATGTATTCGTGTATATGCATACTTACACGTTTATATATGTGTACATGTAGTCTTGTATCTATACGTATATGTGTCTCTCTTTCTTTCTTTCTTTCCTTCCTCTGTCTCTTCTCCAACGATGGAAATGGGTACCCGAAACTGTATGGTGGATAAATACTTTCATTCTTTAGAGATTTACTTGCAGTATCGCCCAGCGTTGCTGGGGTTTGTAAGGGAAGTAACTATATAAGCATTTTTAGAGAGTTACTTCCCTTATATAACCCGAGCAAAAATTATTAAAAATGCAGAAAAATGATAGTAATTTTTTAAAATCGTAGATTCATTGTAGACGCGCGCTAATACCCAGAAGGGCTTGATATGAATGACGACTATAAGATACCCGCTTTTGGTTAAACTGCACCGCAAAATGTAGTTAGGAATCTAAATCTGAGGAGACAGAGTCTCACACACACAACTTCAATTTTATATATAAAGATATGCTGCCATTCGTTTCACGCTCCACATCAAACTTACCTAGAATTCTGTTCAAGAACGTTGGTAATCTGTTTGTATTTTGGGTACGTCTAAGTTAGATTGAATGAGATTACAAAAGTTATTTGATGATAAATAGAGTGAGATGTGAGAAACATAGATAAGAGGACGGAACTCACGCTGGGGAATCATTAATTGTAGTTTCCTTTGCATTAGACTTGGTTTTCTCTAACTTAAAATACCCATGTAGGTTCTGTGTCAAATAGAAAGTTAGCTACAGTTGCCTCCAAAATATCTTTAACCATTGTACGAACAATAACATTAAGAATCTCCACATGATATATGTAATATATATATAATGTTCATTTATAGAATATAATAATAATAATAATAATAATAAGAAGAAGAAGAAGAAGAAGAAGAATGATAATAATGATAATAATAATAATAATAATAATAATAATAATAATAATAATAATAATAATAATAATAATAATAATAATAATAATAATAATAATAATAATGATGATAATGATAATGATGATGATAATAATAATAATAATAATAATAATAATAATGATAATAATAATAATGATAAAAATAATGTCACAACAGATCGCATACACGGTGTGCGCAAAAACAGACATAAGTGGACGAAGGAAGAGTAATCTATTCCCACTTTAGTGACATCAGATATTATGAATATGATGTGAACGAGCTGTTGTCTCTAAAGTGTCCAAAAATTTTATAAACCTGTCCAGAGAAGGAATTTCAAGAATTTTAAAAATCAATCATTCTCGAATTGCCCTTTAAACCTATGCATGCTTCACCAAAATATTACCATGCCTCACCTGTAGAGTATGCGTCCCACGTGGGAATCACAGCATACAGATAATAACACTACTAGGCACTGTACACATTCTACATAAAACACATTCAGTACAGTAAAAATAAGAGCATCACAACAAATCACAGCACAGACTCAAGGCACACAGACCTGCGCTTGGTAGGTGGAAAGCGGCAGGTATACAGGGATTTTAGATATAGACATTCGATGAGAGCCATAAATTGTTTGCAGGACAATTTAATGCATTGCTCGATGGAGAAGAAGGTTGTATCGAAAGCAAGTGCTACCAACAACTTCAGGCTAATTTCTTGCTTTTCATTAATGTGGAAGTTACTGTCAGGAGGAATTGCATGAAAACTGTACAAGTTTCTTGATAAGAACGATATGTTACCCACAGAACAAAAATATGTAGGAGGAGATGCAAATATACCAAAGATTAAATATTCATAGATAAAATAGTTATGCAAGATTGCAAGCGAAGGAGGACAAATTTTGGAGTGTCCTGGATTGATTACCGCAAAACTTACGATATACTTCACATTCGTAGATCATTGAGTGCTTAAATTTGTTTGGAATTGCAAAGAATGTAATATGTTTTCTGCAGCAAAGTATGGTGGGTTGGAAAAGTGAGTTGACATATTACGGAAAATCCTGGACATCCTGGGAATCAAGGGAGGGAATTTTCCAAGGGTTCAGCTTATCTCCGTTGCTTTTTGTTCATGTATGATTCCTTTGATTTTAGTGCTGACGAAAATGAACTTGGGATATTAGTTAAAGGGAAAAACTCAAAGAATCCATCACCTCCTCTTCATGGATGATATGAAACTATTGCAAAGATGAGGTACAAGTGAGTTCTTTAGTGAACTCTGTTTTAGTGTATATATTCAGGTGGAATTCGGACTGAAGAAGAATGGTATAATGAACCTGAAAAGAGGCAAGATACAGTACATTCCCTAGCAGGGATAGAATTACCTGCTAGACAAGTGATTAAACATGTTGCAAAGGAAGGCTATAAATACCTTGGCATGCTAAACTTCAACGAAATCACAGAGAAGGAAATGGAAGAACTGCTGAGGAAAGAATGTTTCCGAAGATTGAGATTGGTGCTGCCCTCAAAATGGAATAGATAGAATAAAATTCCAAGCAGTAAATGCATGGTCGATATGGAGCTGAAATCATAAACTGGCAACAGAAAGAAATAATGAGCATGAATGCAAAGATACAGAAAATATCGACAGTGCACGGAGCATTCCATCACAAGAGTGACAGTAAAAGCTTATGCTTGTCTAGAAGAAAGGGTGGGAGACTTTTGATCAGCTGCCAGGTTTGTGTTGAAGCAAAAGAAAACACTTTCGTGTGGTATGTAAAAATATCGTGCAACTGTTGCTGAAATATGTGAAGAAGCCCGGCATCATCAAAATTGATAATTGTGTAAAGAATGGAAAACATAGAAAAGAATATGAAAACAGAAATAGCATGGAAAGGGGGAAAATGTACTGCCAGTTTGCAATACATTTAAATGTCAAGACAGATACAAAAGATCAGCGGTCATGTATACGGAAGAGTGATCCGAAGATAGAGAGACAGTAGCACTTATTTGTGATGCACAAGAACAAGCGTTAAGGACGAACTATGTCAAGTGCAGAACTGACAGCACAAATGAGAGTGACAAATGTAGAATGTGTGGTGAAAGGTGTGAATGTTAGTGAATGCTCGAAATTGACGCAACGCGAATACAAAAGATGACTTGACAATGTGGCAAGAGTGATCCATTGAGAGCTCTGTAGAAATTATGGCATAGACAGAGCAAAGACCTGATTTAACTAAATCCCAGATGGAATTACTGGGAATGAAGATTGCAAAATCCCGTTGGATGCAACGATTGAGTGTAAACATCAGATCAGATATCCGAAGCCTGACATTATTGTAAACAAAAAAAAAACTTGCATGATAATTGACATAGCATGACACGGTGACAGCAGGATAAAAAGAAGACCTTAACAACTATGACAATTTGAAGTGGGAAAAACGCAGGATGTGGGCAATGAAGAGAGTGGACCTGACAACTGTAATTGGTGCGCTGGGAAGTATTAGCACTCAACTGCCAACAAGGATCAAAAAGATTGGTACAAATGTAAAGATAGAACATCCACAAATATCATCATTGCTTGGAACTGCAAGAGTTCTCCGAGGTTTCTGAAGCATAATCAGTAGACAAGTCTGCTGGCTGTGGACTGTTGAAACTTTCCATCATACCCAGAAAAATAAGCTGAGACTTTTCTTCAAGTAATAATAATAATAATATAATAATAATAATAATAATAATAATAATAATAATAATAATGATGATGATGCTCGATTCTACTATAAGCAAAAGGTCTGAAATTTAGTGGTGGAGGCTAGTCAACTACATTAATTACTGTACACAACTGGTACTTGTTTTATCGACCCCGAAAGAATGAGAAGCAAAATCGACTTCGGCGGAATTTGAACCAAGAACATAAAGACGGACTAAATGTCGCTAATCATTTGGCTCGGTGTGCTGACGATTCTCCCTGCTCGCCACCTTAATTGAGTATAATATTAATAGACGAAGCAGACAAATGTGACGATATTGACGATGCAGAGTATCTTTCAACATGGAACAGCTTTAGATTTATATCGAAAAAAAAATGGTTGTATCAAAACGCTTTCGCTTTCTTGATGCTGAATATTTTTCTGGTTAATAATTTTAATATTTCATAACAATAGATTATGCAATGTCATTTTTATACACTTTTCAAGATATTCCCAACCAAATATATTACACTGGCAACTGATCACAATCGACATTTTCGTTGGTTTGTTTATATTAGTTCGATTATTACCGTGATTAATTTTTTGCAGGCAAGAGTCTTATTTTTTAATTTAAAGTCGCTATCCTACTTCACAAGATCACAATCAGCATGATCACCCCCTCACCATCAAAACCATTATTATTGTCATCATCTTCAATAGCAGCAGCATCGCATCTAATCGTTAAGATATTTTTGACATATTTTTTAATGTTTTGCAACATGAACAAATCAACAAAGGATTTTATTTTCCTTTTCCACACGAAACTTCAAAATATTTAAGCATTTTGGGCTTTTTGGAAATTTTATTGTTTTGTATTATTTATTTTTATAATACCTTTTAGTTTTATTTTTGGTAACGTCTTCCACAAGGAAGATACTTTCTCAAAATATTAAGTAAAATTATTGACAGATACTTTTTTGTTTGTTTATATCTACACAGAAACTATTTTCTTTTGCCTTCACAGAATTTATTATAAACTTTGCTAAAGAAACAGTTATCAATACCTGCAAGATACAATAATATTATTTGGTTTGATTTTGCTTAAAATATTTAGAAGTTGAAAAGTTGTCACTCCTGCTGCTAAATTCGTCTTAATAGTGTTATTAATGCAATAATAATTCTCTAAAAGAGATATAGTCGATATAGAGTGTTATTAATATATTCTTGCTAATAGCAAACCATATTGTCTTAAGTCAAAATCCTCCATGGTGAAGAATTATTTCGTAGAAATAATTTCCGGGTGAATTGGGTTCGAATCGGGTTCAAATCTTGATATTGGTTTCAAATTCTGTCACAAAGCCAGCAAATCTGGTGAGTGGCTAAGCACATTGCATCGACTCCAGTACTCAACTGGTACTTATTTGATCGACCCCAAAAGGATGAAAGTTGACTTCGGTGGCATCTCATTTCAACTCAGCACATAAAGATGGGCAAATTACCTATTTCTTTACTACCAACAAGGGGCTAAACACAGAAGGGACAAACAAGGACAAACAAACGGATAAAGTCGATTACATCGACCCCAGTGCGTAACTGGTATTTAATTTAATGACCCTGAAAGGATGAAAGTCAAAGTCGACCTCGGTGGAATTTGAAGTTAGAACGTAGAACAGACAAACGGACTAAGTCGATTATATCGACTCCCCAGTGCATAACTGGTACTTATTTAATCGACCCCGAAAGAATGAAAGGCAAAGTCGACCTCGGCGGAATTTGAACTCAGAACGTAGCGGTAGACGAAATACCGCTAGGCATTTCGCCCGTTGTGCTAACGTTTCTGCCAGCTCACCGCCCTTTCATTAAATTCATATTGTTAATAAATATCATATTCTGTTTCATATTCTGTTCTCATTTGTTTTAAAATTGTAGGGTTTTATTTCCAATTTTCCAAGGGTGTCTTCTCTTTTCGCAGGCATCGAAATTTTAATTATGTCTTAGCCATCGGTGTACTGCTAGCTTTATTTACATTTCAAGAAGACCCTGGTAAGGCCTAGCAGGGGAGTTTAATTCAGTACCGTAATGTAACAAAACAGTTTATCAGTTCATTCTGTTGATTCAATTATACTTATTTGCATCTGCTTGCAAGATTCATATGTATGGCTATAGAAAGCAGAATATTTCTGCGTTAGTGTCATAAAACACAACATCAAAATGCAAACTACTATCACATTGAATCGATCATTTAGTTATTCGTCTATCGGGTAACTTTTACGCAACTACAAAAGTTGATAGTTTTCTCTGCTTTCAATACTCCCCCATTCCTAACACTAACAAGTTTTCCTTCTTAGGGTTAGGTATATCATTAAGCTCTCGAGTTCGATACGTACGCAGTCTTCCACACTTATCAGTCCCATTTCTCCATTTGCTCTCTTCATGCATAGGCGACCAGTGTCTGCACGTGGATAATGGAGCTTTCTTGTCTTCCTGGTCATCTTTAATTTCTCTGTCCACTTGAGGATACCAGCGCCATACCGAACTACTGCGTAAGCACGCGAGTTTATTGTCGAAATTATGTTTCTGGCATTCAGCTTTGAAGCTAATATTTATCTCACTCGCCGCAGGTATTCTTTATTTGTCTTCTCTTTCATATCGTTGTGTTTAATTCAATCTGCGTCAAGTATTCCCAGATATTTGTAAGTGGATCCAGATTCAATTAATTTAATCATTTCACTACCCGGCATCCATATGCCTTTGGCTGACAAGCCTTGCTCGTCTCATTACATTTTGAGATGTCAAACTCCATCTTAACATCATTCGAGAAAATCCGCAGACTGGACTAGGCTGTCCAGTTCTGCCGCACTTTTTATCTGCAATTTCTAGTCGTCCATAAATAGCAAGTGGTTTGCCTTTCTCTTACCTCTTCCCAGATCATACCTCAACTTTGTCTTCTGTAATATTTCATTCAGGGGATTATTCCTAGCACAAAGATATTATTATTATTATTATCATTTTCATTAACATCTTTCAATTTTCTTTCTAATTCGGCCCTGCGTGGCCAATAAAGAAACTTATCTATCTATCTATCTATCTATCTATCTATCTATCTATCTATCTATCTATCTATCTATCTATCTATCTATCTAACTCTCGATTTAACATCAAGAGTTACATTAAAACATCCTGGTGAACAGAAGGCATTTCCCACAATGGAAACAGTAGGTGATACATCGACACTCTGACTAGAACTCTCAATAAAATTGTTAAATGTATTTTGAACAAAGATTACTTCAGGGTAAACGTTTCTGAATTAATTAAGTTAGTTTTAAAACTAAAAATACTAATTTAATTATTTGCTTATCTTTTTGCTACAGTATTTAAAACAGATGAGACCATGTAAGCTCCGCAATTTATTTAGTAAACTAGCTGCGACAATCTTATACTTAATCTGGTTCATTTTGGATGTTGTAATAATTTGTTTATTGTTAGGAGGGCTATACAACAGAAATAATCCTAAATACTTTCTTTCTGTTATTGAAATGTTTGATAATAACTATTAAATTTATATTAATTAAATTTTTTCTCAAGCTATGTTATTGCTAGTATGTTGGCATATATCAAAGATAATAAAAAATTTAAAATTTACGCTATTCATACAATATATTTATTTTGAGAATAAATGTGTTATGAGCCGCGAGGATAAAGTAATAGGTTATTAGGTTCGTTATAACAAATTCGCGTGCAATTATACGAGAGTAATTTCCTAAGTAAGCCGTTTCCCGAAGACATGTGAAACAGAGAGAGAGACAGAGAGAGACAGAGAGGGGGGAAGGATTACACAACTGTGATACATATATACATATATACATGTATGTGGTATATGGTTACATACACACACACACACTCATAGCATATATATATATATATATATAATATATATATATATATATATATATATGCATATAGTAATGATGATGAGGATGATGAATTTGATGACGATGATGATGATGATGATAATAATTATAATAATAATAATAATAATAATAATAATAATAATAACAATAATAATAATAATAATAACTGAGAAGTGAAACAAACTATGTAGGATCATAGATATAGCATGCCCAGTCGACAACAAGGCATGCGATATAGAAGAAAGAAAAGTCGAGAGATATGACAGGTTAGCTTGGGAAGTTAAGCAGTTGTGGTCGATGAAAAAGGTAGCATTAGTACCAATAATTGTCGGAGCCCTGGGAACAGTGAACAAAAAATCTCGAGAGGTATGTGGAACAAATAGGGGCTGCAATAAGGGTGGAGCACTTGCAGAAAACAGCAATGCTTGGAATTGCTGGAATACTCCGGCAGGTGCTCGAAAAATAAGAGGTGTTACCTTTGTTCACTGGTAGTGAACAGCTGACACTGTAATACATCTCCAGCTTTAGAAGCTGTGCAAAGGCAATAATAACGTAATAATAATAATAATAATAAGAATAAGAATAAGTATAATAGTTTTTCCACAATAGGCACAAGGAGAGAGATAGTCGATTACATCGACCCCAGTGCTCAGCTGGTACTCATTTTATAGACTCCAAAAGGATGAAAAGCAAACTCTACTTCGGCGAAATTTGAACTCAGAACGTAAAGAAGGACGAAATACCTATTTCTTTACTACCCACAAGGAGTAAACACAGAGAGGACAAACAAGGACAGACAAACGGATTAAGTCGATTATATCGACCCCAGTGCGCAACTGGTACTTATTTAATTGACCCCGAAAGGATGAAAGGCAAAGTCAACCTCGGTGGAATTTGAACTCAGAACGTAGCGGCAGACGAAATACGGCTACGCATCTTGTCCGGCGTGCTAAAGATTCTACCATCTCGTTGCTTTTATGAGAACAACAACAACAACAACAACAACAATAATGATAATAATGGTAATAATAATAATATAATAATAATAATATAATAATAATAATAGTAATAATAATAATAATAACAACCCTTATTACGATATGTTGCAGATGTTGTTTGGTGGATATGGACAGGAAAATCAGAAAAGTTATGATAATTAACAAGAAACTACAACCCAAAAGCGATATTGAGAGGCTGAATATGCCTAGGAACAGGGGAGAAAGAGGCCTCGCAAGATGCATTATCTGTCTTGCCAACGAGAACAGTGTGGGATGGTACATTAAACAGTAAAGTGAATCCTTGCTTGCCGCTGTTACAATTAACAATATAATACCTGCTGAAAAATCTGATGCACAAACATAAAAAAAACAAACAAGGTGAAGAAGAAAGAATAAATAATTGAAAAATGAAATCGCTGCATGGGCAATACCTCAGAGAAATCGAGGGAAAAACCAAGACCAATACTTGGAGAGTGTTGATACGTCCATGTGCGCCCATTACTATTGGTATCACGTCTACTCTCCTCATTGATTACACCCTTCGTATTTCCCACTTCAAATTGTCGTAGTTGTTCACTTTTCTTCTTTCTCTTTGATCTGAAAGTGATCTGAAAAGAGACATTGATATGCAGTGCACAGCAATCAGTTCTAAGAACTAATTTACACTAAGTTCCAAACAGATAATAGCAGCGAGTCGCCCCTTTATAGGATGGGTGGTAGCAGAAACGAAACACTCTCACATATTTTGAGTGAATTTTGCAAGTTGGTCCAAAAGCACTACAAAAGGAGGCATGATGATATGGCTAAGTTTGTCCACTGGAGGCTATGCGAAAAGTACGGCCCGGACAGAGAAGGGAAATGGTACCGAAATGAACCAGAAGGAGTCACCGAGAACAAGGAATATAAGATACTGTGGGATTTTACAATCCAATATGACTCCCTAATCAATGCTCGGAGAGCAGATATTGTAGAAAAAAGAATAAAGGAAACGAAGATTGTAGATATTGCAATACCTGGAGATGCACGCGTAAGTGACAATGAACAAGAAAATATTGAAAAGTACAGACTACTAAAAGACGTATTTGCAAGAATGTGGACTATGAAGAGAGTGCCTGTCATTTCAGTATTTGTAGGAGCACTTAGAGAAATTGGAATTGACATGAGAGCAGAGCAGACGCGGAAAATCGCTTTGCTAGAGACAGTTAGGATTTTGAGATTAATACTCGGATGTTGAATGCCTTCCACGATAATTAACAACCAAGTATCAAGCTTATGATGTGCAGAAGGAGATATTGTGAAACCTCTGACAACAGGCTGCTGTCCTCGCGGTGTCAGCCAAAGCAAACAGGACCGAGCGTTCTGAGAAGTGAAATAATAATAATAATAATAATAATAATAATAATAATAATAATAATAATAATAATAATAATAACTCATGGCTTCTGATCTTAAGTGATTGGAAGTGTTATCATGTACATTGTTTTGTCTTGGTATAAAAGATGGGCTACAGCAAATATTCTGCTCAATACCACAGATTTGCTTGTCAGTTGTTTGACCTTAACCAGTCAACCATGTCCCTTAGTGGCTGACAATATGTGCATCTCTGATCACGAGCAGAAGTAGTGGGGGAGCATCATAGCCATGTGTTGAGAAGGATTCTTTGGGGTTTGAATAATTCACCTCTGGAAACATGGGTGTTTCGTTCAACGTCCTTAAACAACCCTTATTCAGGGACCTTTTGAGCGGGATGGGTTACTCGATCTGAAGAAAATTCTAACTGGGCTCCACCTGCAAGGTCATGTGCTGTTTATCTCGATATGAGATCACCATGTCGCGCACATATGGTTGTGATGCATGTGCCTGGTGTACCCTTATCAGACGGGTAGTCATGATGGGTATACTGGGCTTCGTATATTTTACCCCAGTGTCACTTTGATGGCATGCTCTGCTCGCTCACTCAATAATAATAATAAATGCCCTGATACAGTACCAGGCAGTGGCTCTCATGGGTAGTCATGATGTGTATATTGGGCTTCGTATATTTTACCTCAGTGTCTAAAGTAGACAGGATTATTATTATCATTGTTGTTGTTTTCTGTATAACATGAATAGGAAACTTAGTCGTAAATTTTTGTTTTGTTTAGCTATTTAAAATACAGGCAGTTTAAATTTTATTCCAATGTTTTGTTATTAAGTCGACCAGCTGTTTGGTTACTAATATTTACTTTTGGTTCTTCGAGGTATTTTCCGTCAAAGACAAACTCAGATATTAAAAACAAAAACAAGAACAAAAACAAACGTAACGTTGAAGCAAGACGATGATGATGATGGGTGTTGAAATTGTAATTACGAACAGTATTTTGCACATGTTTCTGTTCCTAGTACAATTGTTAACACAAGTTTCCGTAACTGCAACAGCACCAGTGGCTGTAATGCAAAACCAATAACAACAAAGATAATGCAAATGAGAAATGTCAAGAGGTACAATAAAATTGTAGTAATACTAAAACTAACAATCATTAATACCACCACCTCCACCACCGACACCAACTACACCATCACCATCATAACACCATCAACACAACAACACTCACCAAACCACCAAACTACCGCTGACATCACTGCAATTTGTAGCAGTAACAACATAAAAACAACAGGCAAAGCAAAGATAATCAGAGCAGAGTTGTGAGCATACAATAAAATAATACCTTCTCCTCCAGCACCAGTGTTCACACCAACACCGCAGCTGGTGTCCCATGCGCGTTAATGAACGTGTGTCAAACGCAAGTGTCAATTTCTTTACCGCCACAGAAGCTGAAGAATACACACAAAAAACAATTGCTTATTAAGATGGCAAGGGAAGTTTTCTAACCGTACCGTAGATGATTCAGAAATATACCGTCGGGTGGTGACGGCCGTCTTGCTCGATATTGAAACGAAGACAACTATTTTACAATTGCGCAGACTGCGAAAGGAAAATGTTTCGGGTACAGGAATGGAGTTTTTCATCTAAATAGACATAGAACATTTTCTGACCCGATCGACCTGTCTAGTGGATGGCAATGGCTTGCGAGCTGGCAGAATCGTTAGCACGGTATTTTGTCCGCCGTTACGTTCTGAGTTCAAATTTCGCCGAGGTCGACTTTGCCTTTCATCCTTTCGGGGTCGATACACTAAGTACCAGTTACGCACTGGGGTCGATGTAAAAGACTTAATCCGTCTGTCTGTCCTTGTTTGTCCTCTCTGTGTTTAGCCCCTTGTGGGTAGTAAAGAAATAGGCAATGGTTTGTGGAAGCTGAGAGCAGAAGACCTAGTTGTTACTTATTTGGTGACAGAAAACATCTAAGGGCTTTCTGTCCTCATCAAAGCAGCTGGGAAGGAAGACTTGTTCACTGCCACCGATGACATTGCCACAACAGCAACAACAAAAACGCCATCATCCCAACAACATCTACATTGGCAGGAACAGGACAGGAAATAGCAGCACCATCGGCGGACTAAATCTAAAACATTCACAACAATAATAGTTGTACACACCTACACCATAGCTTGGAAAGATAGTATCACCAACATTACCTCAACCTAAAGAGACTCTTCTCACATCAGTTCACTGGACTACCTGCATTCGTAAAGACACAAGCATTTACACAGTCACACCTTCCGCTCAATCAATGAAAACACGTCCTGTGACAAGGTGAAGTGGAAAGACTCGTCGTTAGTGGACCTTGTCGGGGAAAGCCAATGTAGAAGAGGAAAGGCGTGGTTGCTACGAAAAAAAGCCAACGTGTTTCATGAGGGGACACAGAAATATAAACATCACACACCCAATCACCAAGATCGACAACACCACATCTTTAATTCCAACATCATCACATTCATATCAACAGGAATACACACAAAGACAACGACAATGAAACGCATGCACAACTCGAACCATAAACGTCATTGCTGTTAACAAACACAACAATCCACATGAAACAAAAAAAAATTCCTAATAACATACAAATCGACGGGAAGGATTCAACAACAGTAAAATAACATTGTGACCAACCCAAAACATATCAGAAGTCTAAATAATAAGTTATCATGTGACATCAAAAAATTTGGATGAAATTTTTTATGGGCTTCATTAGGAACCCAACTCAATTGTTGGGAAGACTGAACTATATCTAGTAACCTGAGGTGATTCATAAGGTGATCTTGTTTCCGAAGTGACTCTAAATTAAATGCATTTATACTTCATACTCTGAGTAAGGCCATGTTAGGAGAGAAGAGAACACATTTTGTAGTGGAGAAGGTTCAGCTTCTCCAAAGCAAACCTTAGTAGCCTTTCTAGCTCTTTCTTCATAACCTGCACATAACCTGGGGTCACCTTGGAAATAATCTCACTTGTTAAATGACCTCCGATCAGTAGATATAGGTGTGTTAACAGCCAACGAGACTTGGATTCCCAGCACTCACCCACACTGGCGTAAATCTCTGAAAGCTGCGAAATATATGCAACTATTAACCAGAATGGACCAAGAGGAAGAGTGGTAATACTGGTTCAGAAAAGTTTGTGATTTTGAGACACGTAATATCTTCCTGGACCCGAATGTTAAATTGGTGTTCCTAGTCGTGTACTATGGCCAACAGAAGTGGTCTGCTATGAGCCGTCCTGGACAAGAAAGCTGGATTTCTTCAGTAGTCTGGAAGTGTTCTTGTGCACCTTCCACACTTTAGTACTATTGGCTGACTAGAATGGCATCTTCGAAGTAAAATAAGATTGCACAAGACTAACCAATAAGGGAGAATGGGCAAAAGCGCTGCAAACGTGCTCAGATATTTCCACCTGTCTGACAGGTACGAAATGGAATCCTTGATTGCACCAATCTGAACCTGGAATAATTGCATCGGATAGCTCGTATCTAAAAAGGGTATATTTAGGTCAATTGATAGGGATATTGTAGGGTGTTCACAATTTCAACCGAGCAGCTAGACAGGCCACAAAATTGTGATCTTCATGGTCGGTTAAGTTAGAGCTCGCAGGCCCTGATTACTAGATGATTAATGTATCCTTCTCGACGCCTAACGCTTACCGATGCCGAATTATCATTTAAGTTAAGTGGTAGTTAATTGGTAGCAACGGTGTCGGGACATTCTGGAGAGGGTGATTAGGATGGCAGCAGAGAAAGTATTTAGAGAGGGAATAAATAACTGCAAGGATGCAACGCAACATACGTGTTTATGGTGAAAATTATTCTTGAACATTTCTTCAACACAAAGGTTGCGTTTTCAGAGATAAGGCACGTGCTTTAAGACTGAATGGAGCGAAAATAGTTTAGTCGGCCCAGATGGCAAAGGTACAAGGTATCAACGAAGCCGGCGAGCTAGCAGAATCGTTAGCACGTCGGGCGAAATGCTTAGCGGTATTTCGGCTGCCGTTACGTTGTGAGTTCAAATTACGCCGAGGTCGACTTTGCCTTTCATCCTTTCGGGGTCGATAAATTAAGTACCAGTTAAGCACTGGGGTTGATATAATCGACTTAATACCTATGTCTGTCCATGTTTGTCTCCTCTATGTTTAGCCCCTTGTGGGTAATAAAGAAATAGGTATCAACGAAGCCATAGTGGTATATATAACCTGGTATTTGAAATCGCGGGCATTCTACACTATTTCAATGTAATGATCTAAAAATACTTTACCAAGATACGAGTTGGTTGATCCAATGTAGTTACCCCGGGTCCACGCAGGAACATTCTGGAAGTCCATTCGGTACCTGTCAGTTGGAAATGTCTGAGAATATTTGAAATGCTTTACATATTCCCAATTTGCTTCCAATATGCCGTTCCAGACGAAATCTAAATCTCGTCTAATCATGCTCTTGTGTCTGCCCTTTCGCTTCTGGGAATAAACGCATTGCTACGAAATCATTTTGAACGCATTCTTTCAATGTGCGAGCATTACTGATTTGTATAGATTTATTGAACAAATGTCGCAAGTGGGATGGAAGTGGTTTTAAGCCACGCCCTTCGTGAAGAGCCTTCCGCTGCCTTTGTTTGGTGGAGCAGGCAGGGACATTTCTTCTAACTTTTTGGCTATGGTGGAAGAGGTTCCATAGTGGATAAGACAGACAAAACATCAGGGTGAGGGAGAGAGAATGAGAGAGAGGGAGAGAGAAAGAGAGAGAGAGAGAGAGAGAGAGTCTCCACAAAACATCAGACAGACATTTTCCTCTTCGGATAAGCCTTCATGAACTTTTTAATGTTACAGGTGGATAGAGTGGGGAAGAAAGGGCTGCTCCATAGTAAATTCTTTTGAATGGTGGGTGATAGTAGAAATATGATACGCTTGAATGGATCTACACAGAGCTTCTCGGGTATGTATCCGAGGAACCGACAAATGAATGAGAGAGAGGATTTACCATTGGACATCAGAGTAAGTGAGGTTATGTGGTAGTTTCGTTGGTTGGCCCTAAACAGTTATTCACTTTATTGAGGAATTTTGTTTCTGTGGAATTTCGTTGTAACTTAATTTTGTTACACAGTTTCCACGATATGTGCAAACCCCACAACATGTTTGTCTTTGTCGTTTTGTACCGTCTTTTTTCTTCTTTGAACCTGGAGTTTCTATGTCATTGCAACTATTTGTCCTTGCAGAAACGTTAGCACGCCGGGCGAAATGCGTAGCCGTATTACGTCTGCCGTTACGTTCTGAGTTCAAATTCCGCCGAGGTCGTCTTTGCCTTTCATCCTTTCGGGGTCGATAAATAAAGTACCAGTTTCGCACTGGGGTTGATGTAATCAACTTAAACCCTTTGTCTATTCTTGTTTGTCCCCTCTATGTTTAGTCCCTTGTGGGCAATAAAGAAATATATTTGTCCTGTCGTTAGTGTTCCTGTTGTCGATTTATCTCGCTTTTTCAATGACATCGATTTTCCTGACAGAGAAAAATTCTTTCTCTACTACTCACAACTGCAGAATTGCTGTACTGATGGGGTCTTCTGCATTTAACACACGACTCTGTGCCTTCTTTCTTGCCTTGTAAGTAAAGTCTATCAATGTTATTGTTAGAATGATGTACGTTACGCATTTTGAATAGCTTCATGGTTCTTCTGCCCTATTCCTGTAGATCTGCCTTCATTCACTTTAAAGAGAAGTAGAGTATCTCAAACACAGCACAATCCATGTATTGATACCCTTACAGACATTTAATCAAGTTAGTTCTGCTTTAAGCGTTTTCGTAACCCTGCATTTGAACGCCTAAGAGATTTTCTGATGAATTTCTTTATTCATTACCGTATTATCCCGAAGACCTCTACGTAATCGTATACGTCATTACGTTCCAACCAATTAAAGACATTATCTCACAAAACGTGTATATCAATCAAGTTTAACCTTTTAAACTTTCTTCATAATTAGAATTTCCTACTAATTCCTCCCATAATGCATATAGATTATTCTTGGTATATATTCCTATTATTTGAACGCAGAGATCGGAGGCATTTTATATTTTTGGTGTACAATTAGAGTTCATTCACATATATAACAGATGGTATATTTTCTCCCTGCTTTTAGCATGCTCACAAGCAGATTTGGATTTTCGTTGTATGCTTGCAAGAGAGATGAACGTAATCGCAAAAGTAAGCGAAAGAGTGAGAGGGGAGAGAATGAGAAAGAGAGAGAGAGAGAGTCTCTAGACGATTGCTGTGTACACATATACCCGCACAAGGACATCATCGCTAAGTCATGGTGCACATCTGGCAAGAGGTACTTAAACTCTCTCACGATATATACATACATACATACACATATACACACACGCGCACACACACACACGCAGACACACACATATATATCACGACCAGACTATCAGATGTTGCTACACATCGCTGGTCACAATGCGTTCCCATTGTTTTAGCCTTCGAATGACGCCACCCCGCTGGCTAAGCGAGCAGGCCAACAGAAGAAAGATTGAGAGAAAGAGTGGTGAAAGAGTGCAGCAGGGATCACCACCCCCTGCCGGAGCCTCGTGAAGCTTTTAGGTGTTTTCGCTCAATAAACACTTACAACGCCCTGTCTGGGAATCGAAACCGCGTTCCTACGACCGCGAGTCCGCTGCCCTAACTACTGGGCCATTGCGCCTCCACACACACACACACACACACGCACATATATATATATATAGGAATATTTGGCGTAATATGATAAAAAACCAAGGCTCTGTAGATATTAGAGCATTTATAGATAGGCCTTACAGCTGTTTCTAGGATATTTAACAATTATATCCCTTCATCGGAGACGGTGTGAGAGGATAGTTAAGTCATAGTATATATATATATATATATATATATATATATATATATACATAACATAAGCACACACACACACATATGATATACGTATGTATGCATTTTATGTGCATGTGTGTGAGCTTGTACATGAATGTTTATCAGAAAGTAGACGTTTTGTAAAATATCTTAAATATTACATATAAATAACCATTTTTGTTATTCAAATACAAGATCTCGCATGTTTATTGACAGCGAATTAGCAGAATTGTTAGTGTGTCGGATAGAATGCCACATGTTAGAGATTCATGAGAATTTAATCTATCTTGCAGATATCACGTAAGTCTTTACATTGTGTAAAGTCGCGACGAAATCAAGTTTATGACTCATCCTTCAGATGGGTCTGTAAAATAAAATTAAGTGCTAATCAAATACTAGGATCGTTTTAATCCGTCAAAATACTCCACTACTTTTGGACTTGTACCTGCGCAAGAAAATATTATTTTAGCGTGTCATTTTCATACATATATATATATATATAGTTATCCGTAATAATGAAGGGTGAAATTAATTAATTTGGAATAATTATCAATTACACCAAGTAGTCTTCGGCATGTAAAAGCCTCATTCGAGGAAAATTTAAGTAATACTAAGCAATAAAGGGTTTAGCAACGAATTGCCTTACCACATACCGACTGCTATTTCTAAATTCGGTATGTGGTAAGGCAATTCGTTGCTAAACCCTTTATTGCTTAGTATATATATATATATATATATATATATATATATATATATATATATATATATATATATATATATATATATGTACATATATAAATGTACATATATAATGTACATATATAAATGTATGTAATTTAGACTAGAAATTATTCGAAGCCTTCTCAAAGATGGCGGCTTATTGAACACGTTTTATAAAAATAATTCTCGTTTCTCATTAAATAACACTTTAGTTGTAAATTTCCTTTCCAACATCATCATACTAATTAAATACGTGCGCTAATTTTCGTCACATAATGATTTAAATCGATTCTTTCAGTGAAAAACCTTTACTATGCATCATCATAAAGTTTTTAGTTTATAAGATTCGCTGTAGCATATGATGCATAAAACTTGTTTTCTTGGTTCAATAGCTTGTATCACAGTTGACATATTTCAAAATATAATATTTTTGCTTGTGTGCAGGGGAAACATTCTACGATGAAACGGCAAAAATTACAAGAACTATTGAAAAATATACCAGTGTATTAGGCCACGGGTGCATTTTCGTTAGACCTACTCGAGTGCAAAAGATAACGTATAGTTTCTATTTATCACCGATGTAAATTTTACTGCACTGATTAGAAATGAAAATATAAATACCGCTAGTAGTGTTCAAATACCCGCTGATTACATCCATATTCGAATATGTTTATCGTGATCAGTATTTTTCCATACCAGAAATACTGATCTGGGAGGAACAGCTGAAAAAAAAAACATTTAAGAGAATATATAACTGACATTTTGAACTTGTGTGTTACACGAAAGTTAGAAACGTCGTGATTTGCAAGATGTTTATAATAACCCTCTGATTAGTGTAAGAGTGTTCGGCTTACGATCATAGGGACATGATTTCAACTCCTAGATCCGGCGCTACCTTGTTTATTTGAGCAATGCATTTCAATTCACTTTGTGAAACCACAGCTGGCACTACCCTCAAAGGACATCAATTTAAATGTGTAATCATCAAATAAATTACAGTTTCTACAAATTTCCGTTATCTCGAGGCATATTTGTTGTGAGAACCGGGTTCACCGAACGTTATATATAAAGAAAGAGAGAAAGAAAGGGAGAGAGAATGTGGGGAGGAGATAAATACGTAGGTAACTGATTATGTTGGTAAATTAGTGCCAAGTTAACAATTGTTTACCTGTGTGACTGTTCATAATTTCACTTTGTATAACAACAAATTTTGTTATATACACACCTCTCTAATGACTTCTGTATATAATACAGAATCCACATTTTACTGAGTGCGACAATAAGTTGATTTGTTATGCCTACAAGGAAGTGAGATGTTTAGAGAAATTTTAATGAAATTTCAATTCTCTTTCCAAGCAATTTGTCGTCTCTATTTATGTCGATCTAAATAATGCCACCAATTTTCTTTGATGTTTTCAGTAAGCATATATGGCTGTACATATATACTATACACATGTATGTGTATACGTATACTCACATATACATTCCTACACACAAGCACCTCTCTACATAAACACACACTTATTCAGACGCGTGTGCATGAATATGTATATATAAATATATTTATAATCACATACATTTCTAGATATGTATGTTATGTAAGTTTGTGTACATACATGCGCGAAACACACAAACACATACACACACACACAGACACACACACACACGCACACACACGCACACACACACACACACACACACACAAATGTATATTTCAAAAATTTTGTAAAAAATTTTTATGTTAACTATTTAAAAATTGTTTTTTGAAAAATAGAATGATATAACCTCGTGGAATATAATACCCTTCACCATCCATCCATCCATCCATCCATCATCTATCTATCTATCTATCTATCTATCTATCTATCTATCTATCTATCTATCTATCTATCTATCTATCTATCTATAAACTATAACACACACATTATATATTTGTGTGTATGGTGTGTGTGTTTATATATATATATATATATATATATATATGTATATATATAAATCAATAAATAGTGGCGTTGTGTTGACCGCACGTGGACAAAATGATAGGCAAGGAAAAATTATAAAAGGGCAGAATGCTAAATTGAAAAAATTTTTTAATGAAAATGGGTGTATGGAGAATTTTGAAAAATTGATAAAATATATATATATTAATTCAAAACGGTTTTCATCTTAATGTGACTTTTCAAGAATTGTAAAGAAAATTTTTGTTTTAAATTTGAGGAGGGAGAAAAAAGAAAATTTACATTGTTTTTTCAAAAAAATAATAATAAATATATACAAAAAATAAAAAATAGGTACTCCGATACATTGTAAAGTCTTTGTGTATCTTGAGTTTAATGATAGTTCTTGAAAAAATTACCTTGGAGGATTGAGATCCATGGGATTAAATCCATGTGCTGTTTAATTTAATTAAGGATGTCTCTTAAGTGAATGGCAAAACAGGAAGTAGTAGACCAGTTCCTGTGAATAAGGGGAGACAACTCTATGGGTTTTAAGTTCTTCAATTTGGGTTTATCAATTTTTTGTAATAAAGGGTGTTAATAAACCTTAAATCATAAAATTATCATTTTAGCTTCATTTGCATTGTCTTTTTTTATATAATTGTTTGCTAACTTAACATTCAGATTTTAACACTTTATTTATATTGTTTTCTAATTATATAAATTTACATAAACCAATTTATAATTACATTTCAGATTGTTATGTCATATACAATAATAATAATAATAACAACAATAATAATAATGATAATTAAAGAATATAAGTTTTAGCTTGAAGTCATGACTGCATGGTATCCTTATATATTTGTGTTAGTCCATCCATGAAGAATGAGGTAGAAAAAAGAAGTATGATCAACGAGGAGTTCGCATATTAAGATGCGTTTTGAATTTTTCAATAAAGAGATTCTCCTTGTTAATTCTCTCCTGTGTGGTGATTCCGTCTTTACATTGGTAGAAGGGGAATATGTAGAATTTGGGATTTTTGTCTTTAGCGCATGAGTCTATGTGGTCACTCAGTGGGATTTGCCGGTATTCCGGGAGATTTATTTGTTCTTTATGCACCGCTACTCTTTTACGTAAAGGGAGGCTCGTTTGTCCAACATAATTATGTTGGCAACCGGCGCATGTGAGAACGTAGATAAGGTTCTCGGAGGAACAGGAGAAGTTGGTCTTGATTTTAAACTTCGTTATTTGTTTGAAGATAAATTCAGAGCCTTCAAGTAGGAAGGAGCAGGTGCCACAGTTTGGGCGTGCACATTTTTTAACTGCTGGGGAAGGATGTGGTATGTGAAGTTTGGCATTTGTCAAGATTATATATATATATATATATATATATATATATATATATATATATATATATATTTATGTATGTATGTATATAAAGATAAATTAAGTATAGGTATATTCTATTGACAATCCAATAATTTATTTATATTACAATATTACATTAAATACTCTGAATATAATATATAACAGCATAATATTATATAAATAATTATAAAAACCGTAAAAGCCAACACATAGTTTCGACTTTTATATATATATATATATATTTTCTGATATACATAATCACAGTGACTTATATATAATGGAACTGTGATTATGAATATCAGAAAAAAAAATGTCGAAACAATTTGTTGTCCTTTTATGGTTTTTATAATTATTAATATAATATTATGTTATGTTATATATTCTATTCACAGTATTTAATGTAATATTGTATATAAATAAATTACTGGATTGTCAATAGAATATCTCTATTTTTAGTCTATATTTATTATTGAATAATATTAATGTTTATATAGAATCCAACTGAAGTACCACTAACGTGGATGTTCAACACACCACATTGAAGGAGTGCTTTTCCTCCGTTTGTTACTTTATATATATATATGTTTATATATATATATATATATATACCAATTATATACGTTTTTTATTATTTTTTTGCTATTTACTTAAATATTGATATTTTATTGTTACTTTAATTTTTATATGTAATTTTCTAGATGGTGTAACTTAATTGTTCACTTTGAATTGATAAAAGTTTGATATATTGATATATTGTGTGAAATTTGATTTAGTATTTCTAAATTGAATTTTTTTCCCTGTAAGTTTGGATTAATGTTCCCTCAAATAATAATTATATATGTATGGCAAAAGAAAGACGGACGATGGAATATACAAGAATGTATTAATTCCTCGCGGGTGAGACGCTTAACAACTAGTTCAGGGTATCGGGCGGTGCAGACGTATCTCATCGGGTGATAAATAGACACGACTCGTTAAAATAACAGTTCCGTAATATAAATTTTCGTTTTGTAGAAAGAAGAGCTACGAGACGGAGGAAATATCTTCACTTACACAGATCAAAAATAAAATCACGGATGGGAAAAAGAGAAACGATCACGCAATACAGCGAGAAATGTATTAAAAATAACTGTTAACATATATTGATGTATAAACGCCCTCGGAAAAGCAGCCGCGAAAATGTGAGCATGCACACATGTGAGGTTTGGCGTTCTCGTGATCACAAAGGGAGTTAACTATCTATTTGGTGTTTAATAAGAATGGTGAGGTTTAAAGTAAACTTAAGTCATCCATACCGTAAAGTAAATTATGTTAACAGTTACTCAGAATTCATTCCCACTGTATTGTGCGAAAGTTTATTAATGATCGTCTCATTAGTCCACAGGATAGAAGGGGGTTTCGCCGAGCAGAGACGGCATCTCCAGGAAATTATATTGTATGGTTTCGCTTGTCTTACTATGGACCAAATCATGATGTACTTCATTTTATCCTCTTTCAGTCGCCATACAAAATCGGACAAAGATGTTGAATGTCTCCTATTGAATGTCTTAAAACTGGTGACATGTTTATGACAATGATATTTAAATGAATACATACGGCCCTCCCTTTGTGTGCACGCTACAATTATATACAAGATGTGTACTCATACAGAGATTCATCAATGGACATTTTGATTTTTCTCTGCATGAGCATTTATCGTATTTATTTGTATATAAGAATGCGGGAGTGCCATGATAGTAGTATGATAACATGATAGTAGAATGATAACATTCTACTACTATCATGACACTCTCGCATTCTTCTTCTTCTTCTTCTTCTTCTTCTCCTCCTCCTCCTCCTCCTCTTCCTCATTCTTTTTATCCTCCTCCCCCTCCTCCTTCTTCTTCTCTGCCACGAATTCACAACGACCCACAAGAGTAAACAAGAGACACAGAAACAGACAGAAACAAGAAAAATGCCCCTTGTATTTGAATGCTATGCAAATATTCTTTTAAAAAACCTTTCTTTTAATTTTTCTCAAATTTAATTGTTTTCCATACTTACTGTTGAAAAAGTCTCAATGACTGTAACCACTATTGAAAGTTTTTATGTTTTTTATAAAATTATTTTACCATTTCCTACCTTGACTTTTTTCCACACACACACACCCACACAAACACACACACACACATACACCCACACACACACACACACACACACACACACACACACACACACACACCACACACACACACACACACATATATATATATATTTATACTTTCGTTTATTGCATCACTATTCGGCTGGTGCTCATTTTTACCTAAGTAAGCCGGACAGACATGAAATGAAGTACCTTGCTCAAGAACATAACTCACTGTTGAGCCTAATACCCGAACCATTATACCTACATTTCATAACGCTATTATTTATCTCATGACATGGTTGGCGTCTGTGGCATTCATGACTATTATAATTATATATTTATATCTTATTCCAACGTTTTATAAATTATATGTTATTGTGAAACTAATACTGTAGAAAGTTAGTTGGATATCTGCTTCTGCGTATAAATTAATTAATCTCTTTTTGTGTGTGAGTGTGATGTATATATGTGTATATAAGTTATACACACACATACACCCCCCCTATATATATATATATATGAATATTTATACATATGTCCGTCTATGTGTATAAAACATTTTTCTTTATTTGAGGCGCCTCTGCCTCCTAATGTACACTCATACACAAACACACACATAGACACACAAACATACACACACAAAAACTCACACACAAACACACACACACAATCATATACACACAAATACACATACACATATATATGAATAGAATGTTTTTATCATATTTTCGATCAATAAAAGTCTATAGATATGTATATATCTGACTGAACTTATATAATTTTAACTTCATAATTATTAATATAAAATTGTATAAATGTCGAAATATAGTTTGATTTTAGACTTATAATATTTATACTGGCTGCAGCCAGTGCGTCTTCTATGAAATCAGTGATAGCATTAATACATACCATTTCACTTAAAGTGTTACAGAATGCTTTTGAGGAACTTCTAAGTAGAGGAAAGGCCTTTACACAATAAATGACATTGAAACAAAAACAATATTTTATTAAGATATACCGGTAAATACCTCTTGGTTGATAAGTTGCGCAATCTCATATGCATAAAGAGGCCACAGAGACACAAAAGTCGTGAGAGCAAAATCATTTTATAAACGAATTTATTAAAACGGAGACCTGCACTTATGTTTATTGATCTGTAATTTTATCTCTAATGCGTGATTGACATAAGCGATATACATATAAATAGACAACATAACGTAATGTTTGTTATAATACTACATAAGTTATAGACTAACTTTGTGGAGGCACAAAATCTCAGACCGGGCGATGTGTGTGTTTATGAGCGAAAACACCTAAGCTCCACGCGGCTCCGGCAGAAGGTAATGGCGAACTTCTGCTGACTCTTTCGTCACAACTTTCTCTCACTCTTTCCTCCAGCATCTTGCAGCTCACCTCCGACGGACGGCGTCCCGTCCAGGTGGGGAAACCTATACGCCAAGAAACCGGGAAACCGGCCATTATGAGCCAGGCATGGCTCGAGAAGGAACAAACAAAGACTAGATTTAATAAAATATTTTTAGTTGTTCATTTACTTCACTCTTGTCATAACGATTATTAATACTTTGTGATAATTTGAATTTACCCTGGATCGAAAAAGAACATAATTTTTAAAATTTACTCCTTCAGTTAAAAATTATTCATAAAATTTGTAGAGGTTTTGATTTTTATGTTTCACTGCTACGCGTAATGAAATAAAATAAAATAAAAACTCATATTCTTAAGTGCAATGTTAGTGCTTAAGTGCAATAAAGCATATAAAAATGGTGAAATAAAAATTGTGAAAGTACTAACAAAACAAATATATTTAGTTTGTACTTGTCAATATATATAGCCACAGGAATATTTCCGTATACAGTGCACTCAAGTGGTAGGCATAAATTTCCTATTCTGGTTATCATCGATATGAAAGTTACTTCAGCTATGTGCAACTGAAAAAAGTATAACCCGACAGTAGTATTAGAATTCATGCTGTAAAAATAGTTTTATATTCCAAGAAGAATATTTTTTATCATAATGTATGGAAAATGTTCCGATGCAGAAATTATGTGGTGAGAATTAAAACAAAAATTAACAGTTATATACATTGACCTAGCGAATTAATTCCTCTTTGTTACATTTACGACATGATCTCAATGAAATATATAAGTCAGTTTCAATCTCAGGCGTAGCGTCTATATGATTAATGCTTAGCAATTATTCTATAACTGAATTACAATAAAGTAGCAGAAAGACCGCCCTTCGGGTGGTTTTCTGCTTGCTACTTGATAGTATTTTCACATTTTGTTCTCAATACTAAGAATGTTTATGATTTTTATGAATAATTATTTTTTTTATGATAGTACTCACTTGCTTAGTAAATATTGCTTTCATTATTTTATCACAGTCATAATTTCTCCTTCTTATACAAACATCAAGGTAGCCTAACTACATTTAGTGTACAAAAAATAGTTGCAATCTCACAGAGATATTTTAATACCTGTAGCTTATCAAATAGCCATACCAACAAATTCACTTAATAATTCTTAGATAACAACGGAAAGGAAATATGTTATATGAGTTCGAAGAATTATTAAATTTTAATAAGTTGTCCAATATAATTCATTTCCAGTATGTACAAACAATAAATTGAAGGCATTTACACAGGGAATTTAAGTCAATGAGATATCTGATTTTCTCATCAGAAATAACGAAATAAAGCTTGAAATGAAAAAATTGCAATGAATATATATTAAGTAAATCATTGTTAATGAAAACAGTACTAAGCGAGAGAGAGAGAGAGCGAGAAAGAGAGAGAGAGAGAGAGAGAGAGAGGGAGGGAGAGAGAAAGAGAGATAAAGATAGAGAGAGGTGGGGGGACTGTGTTGCAATTGAAAACAGAAAAAATTCGCCAGAACATATTAATATTGTTTAGCAAATGTTAAGACATGTTCTGCAGTGAACCTAAATATTGGCAACTAATATCTAAATTTGTGATAGTAAATAATAACAGACGCTTCAAAACTGCCTTTTTATCGATATATACCAACAAAGGAATTTATAAAAAATTTCCAGAGCGGCAAACCTACAATATGGCTATTACGGAGGGTGTGACTGACTGACTGAGTGACGGACTGACTAATTGACTGACTGACTGACTGACTAACTAACTAACTAACTAACTAACTAACTAACTAATTAACTAACTAACTAACTACTAACTAACTAACTAACGGACATCACAGAAATTTGTACGTAGAATGTAGCTGAGTCAATCTGCTATATATATTTATCATTAATAATTGATAGAACTTATATAAGTGTGCATATATATATATATATATATATATATATATATATATACACACTTACATACACACACACACACAAGTTTGATGCTGTTAGAACTCATGAGGGTGGCGTTTCCTTCCTTCTTGAAATATACCCAAATTGAAAATGATCCAGTATAACGATATCATTTATCAGGCATCTGTTGAAATATGCTCAAAGCAATTTAATGTCTCACAAAGATAAGTTACTTTGCATATATTTTATGTATTAATTCCATACATATGAGCAGAATGTGAGCGTGGGTGAGGCCTCATTTCTGCCATTGAATGGTAGCAGAGTGAGCAACAACTTTACCGGGTACATTATGTTTGAGACTGTCATATTTTATCATGAAACCGCTTGCATAAATATCTGGACAGTCTCAGGTACATCACCAGGATTCAGCCCGTTTTTCTTTTTCATCCCAGTTAGGATTAGTTATAATTGTAATGAAATAAGTAGGTTTTCCCTTGTGTCGAACCACAGTCATTGAATTCTGTAAGCAATCATTGTAAAAGCTAGGAGAACCATAGGTTGAAGAAGGAAAGACAACTCGTCTACCTGCATTAATTGCGTCATTCTTATTTAGTGTATCGTATAGACCCCGATGCTTTTCTGCTCGTATAACGGATAGATTATTTTTGGCCTAAGTCAAACGACTGTTCTCTACTTTAGCCTGAGCACCTACAGCATATTGTTGAATTAGTCGCCTGTTTTCATCTCAATTTTGAAGCCACTTCCTTAACTTGAAAACGATAATAATAGAACTCGGCGAAAGAAAGTTTGCGATTGTTTCCCCTTTTCAAACCTGTCTGAAATTCATCTTTCCCTCGGGGAAATATCAGTACATAATGCCGAGGATCGTATGATCGATGCGACTGATATATTGTTTGTAGACTACCATATCTTTTGTGAACAATATCGAAATCCTTTAAAGCTTCAGTTTCAATAGCTGATCTAAAACTACGTATATATGCATTCTTTGGTGGAAGTGATCTTGTATTGCTTTGAAAATCTCATTGTTTCAATTTCTATGCCGTAGACGACTCTCAAGTTCATTTTCTGAATCACAGAAGTAGTTTTGAGCAAATTTTGGGTTGTTGTCATTGGGAAGTAGCGATCCAGTCATGTGATAAACTTTTCCCTGCACCTTAAATGTAGGACCAAATCCTGGAGCTCTGATTTCTCTGCAACCTATATATTTTGCATGAGACTACTGTTTCCTTTTTGTCTAACATCGAAGTAGCTAAGAATATTTGGTGGAGCGAGAAGTAGTTTGTCAAGTTTTACCTTCCCCTCAAAGCAACATAGAGATTTCAGTTTAGCAGTCCATTTGAAAGCTTTGCAGTATAAACAAACATTGTCAAAAAGATTTCCTGCATTATGTAGCTTTACAATAGACAGGACAGCCTGTTCTTCAAAATTATTGAAACTGGCTTTAAATGGCTTTAATCCTTTAACATAATTCTTCCTAGTGTGAAAATTTGGTCGTCTTTACTCCTGTTCTAAATATTAGGTTTCATCTGTTTGTTAGCACTAGTGTTTCTCTTTGTACTTCACTGATGTTTAGAAGGCTTCTTATTTGATATTATTAGGCAGCGGAACAGTCACAGACGGTGAAAGCTGTCTCAGTGTCTTATTTTGAAGTAGAACATTCTCCTTTCGAGATACCCTAACCAGTCGGTTATGTGTAGCGGAAAAAGAATCATGTCTATGTCTCTGTTCAACTTCAGACAGTTGTTTCAGGCGCTTTGCTCTCATTTCAACCAATTCGTTTGCCCGGCTGCCTCCCTGCTCTCGTGCCTTTGCTGCTAAATATTATTTTTCAGTCGCATATTGTTTTGGGCGCCCCATGTTGAATTGCAAAATTCTAGTGTGATATTTGTATTACATAAGAGAGACGGTGAGTGAGTGAGTGATTGCGTATGAGAGAGAGAGAGAGAGAGAGAGAGAGAGAGAGAGAGAGAGGGGGAGAGGGAGAGAGAACATTGCAAACAAAGAACGAAATAAACATGAAATGAAAAAAATCATATAAGTAAAAGCTCGTTAAAACTAGTTTAACGTGCTAGAAATAGCAGCAATCACATAGTTAGTTATTATTGTAAGGTTTATAAGTTATTATTGTAAGCAGCCATAGCAAGAAGATCACTTCTTAATTAAAAAAAAGATTATGCCGTTGTACGAAAAAATTCATTTTATCAAAAATATTCTTTTAACAAACTCCGTAAACTGATGATATTCTTGAAATTGTGCGCTGTATCAAAGTTACACACCTAATATTTCTAATAGAATGCATTCATTCAATAAATATCTTTATTTACATTACGTATATAGAATAAACTGAGTGTTTTGCAAATACCGAATTAAAACTGGAAATGAAATCATTGAAATGAATATATATTAAATTATCATTAATAAAAATAGAGGCGAGAGAGAGAGAGAGTGAGAGACTGTCGCAAATGAAAACGGTAAATGTCGCCTGAAGCGAATTAATATTGTTTATTATTAAACATAAACACCTTCTTTGCAGTGAATGCAAACAATATTTAAATTTGTAAAAAAATGGATGCAGCGAATGAAGCGAATGTTTAAATTTATGAACACTGGATTTCAAAAATTGAATAAACTTCAGAAATCGAAATTATAGGAAATTTCTTGGAACATGAAGTTATAAAAAAAAATTCCAAATGGTCAATCCTTTAATAATTGCATTCTTTTAGTATTTTCAGTTACTGCTACCTAATTAATTAGCAGCTTCTCCATTCTAATATAGAGATGTCAACCTTCTACCAGATAAGTGGAACGATCTTGTAATATTTCATAAGTTAACTAATTATAATCACCAATTTGTATCATTGCCACTAAAATAATTTTAACTGCTTTTTTAAGTAGATTTAATTACATTTATACTGTTGAAATTAGGATAGACTATATTAGTATAACCTCAGTATACTATAAAGGATATACTATTCTAGAATATCCTCTATTTCAATTACTTCGTAGTGAACAGTAAAAATCAACACTCTTTTACTACGAACTGTTGTAACTGACGATATATTTTATCTTGGAATTAAAAAGAAAACAATGGTAGACTCAAAAATAGGGTGAAATTTTGTGTAGGTTTTGACACAGCAACGTTATAAAGTCATCCAATCACAGCAAAAGACATACAAAGGTATCAGATTATTACATTCAGAGCTGATAGAAAAAATGCAGAAAACAGTTCGTTGAATATAAATGCAACAGGTTAATGCGGTGTATTCTTTAGAAGGATTGATTACTGCTCATTGGCATAAATATATATTTCCTATATACTTGATGTTGCTTATCAATATGATATATTCTTTACCTTTTACTTGTGTCACTAATTTTCACTGTGACCATGCTGTAGCACTGTCTTTTATTCGAAGAAATCGATCCCCGGACTTATTCTTTGTAAGCCTCGTACTTATTCTATGGGTTTCTTTGTGACGAACTGCTATGTTACGGAGATGTAAACACATCAAGATCGATCATCCCGAGGCTATACTCGCCCAAGGTGCCACAGAGTGGAACTGAACATAGAACCATGCGATTGGGAAGCAAGCTCTTAAGAAAGCCACGCCTTATGTTTGAATTATATAACTGCTGTATCAAAACAAAAGAATAATAACTTTGTTAATAAATATACTCATATGATATATGCAACTAATAAAAAATTACATCATTGATAATGAAGTAGTATTATCATATGTTGTCACATGAAATATTATCAAAACTTTCTAAGACAAAGTTATTCCCGACGAAGTCAATAAATCATTCTTATAACACTTTTTCGCATGTCACTTTTGTATACAAATCACCTGGTTCTATATTACATGTAGTACCGAAAGAAATGACATTCTGATAATTTGTGTTTTCAAAAGTTCCATTGACTTTCAACTGTTGTTTAGTTGTTTGATCTTAGGTGTGGTTCACGTCTCAAACTTCCATTCAACTTCCGCAGACTAAATTAATTTGTAGCTCTCTTATAAAGAATTTTTGTTGATGTTCAAGAAGGAAAGAAAAAGCACCTAATATCATATTATCGTGGCACTCCGTCGGTTACGACGACGAGGGTTTCAGTCGATCCGATCAACGGAACAGCCTGCTCATGAAATTAACGTGTAAGTGGCTAAGCACTCCACAGACCCGTGAGCCCTTAACGTAGTTCTCGGGGAGATTCAGCGTGGCCCTTTGAAATATAGGTACAACAGACACAGTAAGAAAGAATGAAAGTTGTGGTGGAGGAGCACAGAAGGTTCACCTTCACCCCCTGCCAGAGCCTCATGAATCTTTAGGTGTTTTCGCTCAATGTGGCACCTTGAAAGTGTTGGACCCGAAGACGTCGCTCCGCTTCTATGTCTTTCTCTGCAATGAGGGTCATTAGTTTTCTTGTTTGTACTTATTGCAACATTTGTGGTTGATCCAAACACCATTTCAATATAACTAAATATGCCTTTACTGTATAACAAGTGAATTGACCTCTTTCTCACACTTTTCACATTTCTTTTAGCCAACTATGAAAAATAGATGATTTACAGGTGAGCTTCCTAGTAGTTTGCAGCCAATGTTCACTTCTAAGCGCCATTGAGATGGGTTCCAGCGCGATAAGAAATCACAAAGGGGAAAATTGGCCACGAACACTACCTCTTTTAACTGCTAAACTTCTCGGTGATAATATGTTCATCATCAACATAATTTTCTAATGCATCAAACTTGCAGTGAGGCGTTGATAAAGTTTTCAATTATAAACATTCCAAGTATCTCCACAACCCAATAATGCGGCATCACCTTTTAAATCCTTTTGAAGTTGTCTCACGCTACCCGCAGCTAAGTCTGCCGTCACTTGAAAGTTCTTTAATACCATTTTATTAATCGTCTGATAGTCTTTGGTATCCATTAAATATTTCTTGTACTCCTGTTCAATAAAGAGTCATTTGTTTTGCATCAAATTACTGTATACTTTTTAGTCGGAAAAAATACCTGTTAACAATTTTCAAAGCAGACCGAGAGACGTGACTGGTCGATAATTTCTTACTGTTTTCCCGTTTGTTGGACTATTCATATTGAAGTAGTTCCTCCTTCACCCAGCCACCTCTCTCTTCACGCACGACAATAAATTAGTGTATCGGTATCCCTGAAGGAGAGCAATTGTTAAGAACATTGAATATAGTAGAAAAGATATGAAGATATTGATTATTGTGTTTCAAGTATATTCCTTTCAGCTTCCTGTATACTGTTGACACATCAACAATGGAACTAGTTGCCAATGTATAGTGACAAAAGTGACATTGATACAGCACAGCAACAGAACAAAGTATTTGGGACGTTTAAGATTCTAAAAGATTCAGCTGAGCGGTGTATTTCCTCAGGTTTTAAAACAAATGTAAAGTGGTGTTGTATAGACATCTACTTTAACATTAGACAAGCTATATACATCTTCGGCGATTTAACATAATCCTGGAAGCACAGAGAAATGTTGTAGTCTCAATACGTTTCCTAAACCAATTAACAGTGTAAAATAAAGTATATGTTGTCAGGAACAGTACTGTTCATGCACAGTATATAGAATACATACATTCATACATATATGGATGCATACATACATACACACATACATATACATACATACATACATACATACATACATACATACATACATACATACATACATAAATGCATACATACAAACATACATACATACATATATACATACATACATACATTCATACATACATACATACATACATAAATACATACATACATACATACATACATACATACATACATACATACATATGTGAAGATGCAATCGTTGGGCTTCCACCAATTTCTTCTAAATTTTAGTGTCCGGGAGATGCACTAAACTAAAGTTATAGTACTAAAATACATTTTCACCAGGTGTAATACAACGGAATGAAACTTGTGAAAGTACGGTTGTTAATGGAAATTAGTAATCGAATGATCATGCGTCCATATGCATGCGTTTTGTGTGTGTATGCGTCAGTCTGTGTATGTATATATATATGTATATATGTGTGTTTATTATTATATATATGTGTGCTTGTAAGCCCAGCCACACATAGATTAACAGCCACAACTACACACACACACACGTGCTATTATTACACACACACACACACACAGCCGCATGTGCTATCAAACACACAGACTTGCGCGCACGCACATACGCACACATACCTCCTTCTCTTGCACTCTCCTGTCTTTGAAAGAACTTTTTCTTCACCCATTTCCCTTCCGGTCATTCAACATGTGACCGCGTGTGTATCGTTGGCGATTTTCTTTCCCCGTCTTCCCTTCCTTGGACCTTTCCGTTTCCTATTTTTCTGACGAAGAAAAGTTAAATCCTTCTTCTATCTTTCCTTTCCTGAGCGTCCAATAACACTATACTTGTTCTACGTCCTCGTGATGTGTTTTCTCTTTGTGTTTTCATTTTTGGATTAACTATATATGTAGATGTATTTGAGTGTATGTTCGTGTCTGTGCATGAATCCGATATAAATACACACGCATATATGTGTGTTTGTGAGTGTGCATGTATATATATGAATAATAAATTTCTTTGAGAAAGCACTTCGGCAGTAAAACAGTAAGCTGCAGGTCAGCATTTTCTTGCTGAAAAGTAAATGGATATTCTGTTTCTTGTTTAGTTATAGCTCTAAAAAAACCTACCTCAAACCTGTAACACGTATAGCAATGTGCAAATTAGATACACACACACAGAGACACACACATATCTATGTACATATTAATGCCCGCGCACACACACGCATACACAGACGCACACATGCATATAAATTGTTACAAATGTATTTTACTTGGAGGGAAAAAAAGTGGATTTCCATTTAGGCATATTGATTCGAACATGAATTTAGAGGATTCCCTTTTAGCGTACCACAGCACTTTCTCACGGAGAGACAGCTGAGACATGCAACACATGGACAAAGCAAGGCAATTTTTGTAACCTCCACTTGACCCTTTTAACTCCTCCTTTGCAAACGGTAGTTGACAGGAGATAAGGAAGGTACCTGCAACAGTTCCCATTGTTTTCAGAGTGGTATGTCCCTCTTTGTTACTACTACTAACGACATAAACAGTAAATAGTAAACAACAGCAAAAGAAGAAAACGGTTAGAGTGACCTCCCTCTTATTTTGATCACCTTTAAGGATTTGCAGTGAATCAAGGAACTCCATGTGTCTTTAAGAACTGATATATACAGTGAACTATTTGTTACAGCTCTGCGCTTGAGCTCTGAGGTTCTGTTACGACTTGTGCTTTGGGATTCAACTGATTATAACAGTTTTGAGCTGCTTTCGATCCGTGTGTTTTATGCCATTCACCTCTACTAAATATATAGTTGAATCTAGAATCGGGTTTATTGTTATTTCCATGCTTATTACTTTCTGATTCGTTTGTCTAACCCCTACCAAACTTGGGAGCTCATCCGAGCTCAAATCTGAGAGTCGTCCAGGAGCTGAACGGATCGAATTCTGCGAGGTATCATGAAACTGAACGGTTGAATTCTGCATAGACTTACTTTTCTTCTACAAAAAATTATGACACCAAAATAACATAATGGCATTTAAATTAGAGGATTTTCTTAAATCTCCTACAGTGGAAACCGCCAGTGGTTTACACAAGTCGGATCTGTTAAAATTTTCTACATATTTTAAACTTGAATTTAAACCCTGCATGAGAAAATCTCAAATTCTCAAATTTGCTTTGAATCACTTCATCGACGAAGTAATCTACGAACAGGATGTTTTAGATACCATTTAGAGATAGGAGACAATTTGGTGATAAGAAAGTATGAGATCCGATTAAAGTTGGAAAAAAATCAGAAAAAGAAATTCAACTTGAAAAATTAGTATTAGAAAAAGAAATCGAGTTTTAAAGGCTGAAATTAGAAAAAGAAATTGAATTTAAAAAGGAAAATTCTTTTCCTCCCTCACACCCTTCCTCTTTGGATGTTGCGAGGCTCACCATATGATTCCCACATTCAATGACAAAGAGGTGGATAACTATTTCCTGCATTTCGAAAAGGTTGCTGAAAACCTGAAGTGGCCCAAGGAATCATGGACTATGCTGCTGCAAACGTTGTTAAAAGGTAAGGCACAAGACACATTTTCGGCTTTAACTGTGGGACAAAGTTCGGAATATGATCTGGTAAAGAGAACCCTTCTGAAAGCTTACGATCTAGTGTCCGATACTGATTGTAAAAAGTTTAGGAGTGCTCAGAAGAAGGACAATGAGACTTTTGAAAAGTTTGCTAGGGAGAAAGAAACTCTATTTGATAGGTGGTGTAATTCTAGGTAAGTGATGGACTTTGATAGTTCAAAACACCTAATTTTAATGGAAGATTTTAAACAAACTATTCTTTCCGACCACAAGGTTTATTTAGATGAACAAAAAGTTGATATTTTACAAAATTCTATATTAGCAGATGAGTATCATTTGACTCATAGGATTTCTTTCCGATCATCGAGGTCGTCGTCTTCTGTTCATAAGTGCTTTCCCCCGAGGGCACTTCAGATTATGCACATTCCAGTGGAAATGGGACGAGTTTAAATCTTTTGGACAAGCGGTGGGCATCCGCCTCGGTCTAATTTTAGGACTTCCACTGGTTTTGGTCGAGTTTATGCGTATTGTAGGAGGCCAGGTCATTTAATTTCGGCATGTCCCAAAGTTAAGTATAGAAGTCAGCCCACTGGTTAACGAAGTGCTATACACACACACACATACACTCACACATACATGCATATATATATAAACATATACATATTCACATATATATACACATACATACATACACACACACACACACATATATATATATATATATATATATTTATATTTATATATGTATACATACATGTATGTATTCTTTAATTCTTGTATTTGTTTCAGAATTTTGACTTCCACCATGCTGGAGCACCGCATGTTTAGTCGAACATTTGACCCCAGGACTTATTCTTTGTAAATCTAGTACTTATTCTATCGGTCTCTTTTGCTGAACCGCTATGTTACGTGGACGTAAACGCACCAACATCCGTTGTCAAGCGATGGTAGGGGGACAAACACAGACACACAAACATATATATATACTTACATACATGCATCCACACACATATATACACACACACACGCACACACACACACACACACACACACACACACATATATATATATATATATATATATATGTATGTGTACATAAGACGGGCCTCAGAAAGTTTTGGTCAGGCCAAGGCTTTAGTAGAAGACAGTTGCCCAACGTGTTACGCGGTGGGACTGAACCCGGATCCATGTGGCTTGTAATACATATGGTTGATAATACATACGCACGTATATATATTTACATACATACATATACATATCTATACACATAAATTATTAAGGTGGCTACTCGCAATTAACCAAAAGGAAACAAGTATAGACGTCATTTTAATGACGAAAAAATATATATACGTACACAGAAAGACAAACTCTCACACACACATATATATATGTATACACACACACACACATATATATATATATATATATACACATATTTACATACATACTCTGTACACACACATTAATTAATTAACCAGAATATGGATTTGGCATTCATTTTTATTTTGTACGATTGCTTCGACCCATCCTGCTACCGTCCCTTATAGGTGGGACACCTTGCAACATGCAGTGCAACTATTTTGCAATCTGGGTTACATCAGGTCCATCCATATATGAAGTGGTGTCTCGCTAAAGATCTTGAGTTTTGGACGGTCATGTTGTTATTTGGCCGTCGAATCACGGAATGAAGCATTGCTACAGTTTCCATTACTATTAAGTTTCTGTAACAAAAACAGTAAACATTTAAAAATATAAACATATATCTGTAGATAGGAAAGAAATGAAAAGGAAGGATAAAAGGAGATGGGAAAGGAGGGGTTAAGTTACATTAAGTTTAAAACGAGGAAATGATACTAGAAAAAGGAAGAGAAAATGAAAATAAAAAAAATATGTATGCAGTCGAAAGTGTGTAGGTTGGGATGCATATTGGCATATACACATAAATTCACATACACACATATTCGCACATACACCCATCAAAGAGATCGGGACCCTCGCCTACTTGGTCAATTTCAGCCGTAATCCTTACAATTTATGGTCAGAAGAATACTACATTAAAAGTCAATCATGATAGTTACTTTAAGATTAGGACGGGGTGTACTCTTTTGATGCATTCTATATCTAATTCACTCAGGGTCTATGACACATTCAACGACGGTAGATGAGTGGACACACGCATACACGTATGTCTACTTGTATACATACACACGCATGTATACATACATCTATACATATGCCAACAGTCACACATATACGCACATACACATATCACACACATCTATCTGTCTGTCTATCTATCTATCTATCTATCTATCTATCTATCTATCTATCTATCTATCTATCTATCTATCTATCTATCTATCTATCTATCTGTCTATCTGTCTGTCTGTCTGTCTGTCTGTCTGTCTATCTATCTATCTATCTATCTATCTATCTATCTATCTATCTATCTATCTATCTGTCTGTCTGTCTGTCTGTCTATCTGTCTATCTGTCTATCTATCTATCTATCTATCTATCTATCTATCTACCTCATGAACACAAACATGGAACCTATACCAAAAAAGAACCGGATGAGAACGCTACATGTATTTGGGTAGGTTCATATAGGACTGTTGCAGAATGAAACGGTAGGTTACTAGAGTATAGTTTTCTTTAAAAAAACCCCCAAAAAACTAATAGACTGATTAACTAAAAATACAAAAATGTTTTAGGTTTTTATGTTTAAATAGAGTTATATATGTTCATATATGAAACTTTTCAATGCAACCGTGTGTCACTAAAATATGCTAAAAAAATTTGCTAAAATATAGTCTTTTTAAAAAAAATCGTGATACACGAAATAAGCAAAGAGACAAAAAATATACTTTATCATATTTATACACAGTTATATATGTTCATATATGAAACTTTAGAATTCAACCGTATGCAACTAAAATATGCTAACAAAATGTTAATGCTAGAAAAACGAACCAGGCAATGTAAACTTTCATTTAATCAAGATATCTTTAACCTGAAGAGTAGCATCGGGTATACAACTCGCTTGGATATTTACTACTTCGAAGGTTCCGCTCGCTATGGAACATATGTAACCCGGATCTTATCTACTCCATGAAATATAAAACGAGCTGTTTTCAATTTATCATTCTTCGGTACGAAAATAATATATATATGTTGTTGTATTTAGAAATGGTCTTTTGCCAGTTTAGCCAATAAAATCACACCCACTATATATTTGGTGTTAATTTGCTTAAGCTTTATATATTTTTTACATTACTCTTAATACATATAATCTTTATATATATCGCCATGTTGATTCGCTAGCTTCTGCACGCATTTTTTTCTCTCCTTGTTTCTCTCCGAGTTTCTTTTCTGTGTATCTTTCTGTTGAAGAGCGTAGGCTCGAAACGTAAAAGACTTGCTTTATTTATATTCCAGAGCGCCATACTAATACAATTGTTTGTTTGTATTCCACCTGCCTTCGTCTTTTGTTTATTTTCATAAAGCTTGCCGTTATATATATATATATATATACACGCACATATTTAGACAGTGTGCAAAGGAAATATATTATGCAGTTCTGATTTTACAGGTTGATACTGCCAACACTGTAAATAAAAAATAAATCAAGTTATTGATTGATACGAAGTTACTCCCAACGCTAATATGGCCCGATTTATGCATGGTCCAACCCCAAGAGGACCATTTAACTGTGAGATACCTAAAGCTTGGAGTTAAAAATTAAAAATATATATATACAGCAACGAAATAAATAATTTGTAATTTTTTTTACTTGTTTACATTAAAAAAATCTGAGTTCTTTTAATATTATTGAACCCTAATCTCATTTATTGCGCCCTTTTAATTTTAAAAATCCATTCTATTTAACTGAGTTTCTATGAGTCTACCAATTTCCTATTTCAATTTGGGGCCTTTTCAAACTGTTTGGGGCCCCGATTTTTACAGGGACCCCTCTTTATTATGTTTTAATTAACTATTTTTTTAAAAGATTTGCCTTTCGAAAATTACTTTGATCATATGCCTTCTTATAAACTAAAAGTAGTGAACAGCAATGCATTATCTAAATGAATGAACAACAACATGTTAGAAACTATCAAATTGCTGGAAGCTATTAACGTAATGCAATATGCAATATTCTTGTTTTGGAAAATACAAAACTGATATGGAATCATAAATCTTCTTTGTGTTTAGATTATTTACGATGTTACATTTGCTTTTACAATGGACATGTCTCTTGTTTATAGTATTTGTGATTTTGTCAACAGCAGCCAAGTGTGTTTGTTAGTTCTATCATGCACAGTGATATCGTTGACATTAGACATACAAACCGTTGAAAATGACATAAAATTGTAGGGCGCCTAAAACCAAATGGCCAAGGGCCTCACCAGACCAACATCCAACAATACGGTGACTTAATGGCTCCTCATTCTTTCTTACTAGTACTTGTATCCCCTGACCCTCGTAACTGAGCAAATCTCGTATCATCTCCACTCGGTGATTCTCATATTCTTAACTATACATTTTCTCCCGTATTGTTAACTATAGTGTGACCAAGCACTGACATCTCTCATTATCTACAACAACCGTTCTTCCTTCCCAAATGCCTTTCCTATATAATTCTCTTCTTATCCATCTTTTTCTGTTGCCGTGTACTAGTAGCTGTTCAAGACGAACGTTACCCACATTGTTCACGTTTATTTCGGAGGGCCTGTTGATCTAAGGTTACAGGTTTTACCTTTACACTACCCAATAGAAATAAAAATTATATCGCAAGAGATTCGTACTTGCTGGGACGTGCAACTGGAATTTTTGAAAATATATTTTGAAAATAGTATAAACTTGGTGCAACTCTGGCTGAATTAGAATAATTTTGATACCATATTTCGTATTTATTGACGAATAATAGCAAATTATTAAATAAGTTGATAATTTCGGGAAATGAAACTTGTGAAGGGATGTGTAAGGGATATGTCGTTCGTAATTGAAGTTACATAAAATAATCAGATGCAACAAAAGAAACATTAGTGACAATTAAACAGGACCTGCGATCTAAACAAATCATATATAACTAATTAAAAATATTCTTTTCTACTCTAGGCACAGGGCCCAAAATGTTTCAGAAACTAGAATCGAAAAACAAAAGAAAAAAATTAATTGCATTTTGTACTTTTTGAAATGCTCCTCTCATTAGCAAATACATCTTATTTTTAAAGGGTGAAGGGTATACCACCACTTCAATATATTTATTTAACAAATGAAAATTAACAGTTTCATTTCTGTTAGAATCACATGTAGAAGCATTTGACTGGAAGTAGAAGAGTGCTTGACCAATACATTCGTTTAATTTGCATATGACAGACATGTGTTAGAAAAATATATACGTTACTTTGTACACAAAATATATCTGATTATTTAGCCCTAGTCCAGTCGTGAGCTACCAGACCTACGATCAAAAATGTTTCAGCTTGACCAGCCATTCTATAATTCTGATACAGTATGTATGTCTAGAAATACATCATCAAATGCATCTTTTCTAAGATACTTTTCTAAGGACGTGATTTGAGGGTAATCTGGCTGCTTTTCTAACAGGACGAACGGCCACGTTGTCTTACATAATAACACATGTACATCCCTCTGTTCACTTGAAAAGAGAGTAAACATACACAAAAAGAGGAAGGTCGGGAGAGAGAAAACCAGAAGAGACAGAGGGAAAGACAGAGAGCGAAAGAGAGAGTCACTAACAGGGAGAGAGAGAGAGACAAAGAGAGAGAGACAGATTGAAAGATAATATATAAATCGGGGAAGACTGATAGAAAAGGGAGGAGAATAAGTAGTAGAGAGAGTAAACAAACATAGAAAGAAGAAGAGTGGGAGAGGATAAGTAAGAGGAAATAGTGAGCTGAGCCAAATGTGAATAGGAAGATGTTTTTGAGAATACAATGTTAAAAAGATTTCATTATTATTATAATTACTAATTATTTTGCTATAAAACGTATATGAAAATAAAGCTTATAATACAATGAATATTTTAACATAAAGTATATGTAATTTTGACCAAGTTTAAGAAAGTTAATGGAAATTTAAAGAATCGAAAAAAAATCGATATTTTTATATTATATCTAATGTGCGGCGCGGTTACAGAATCATAGTCAAGGCTCGTTTGAGCTCGACCCAATATTTTGCTTTATATATATATATATATATTATATATATATATATATATATATATACGTCTTTCTTCTTCAGTTTCCGTCTACCAAATCCACTCACAAAGCTTTGGTCGGTCCGAGGCTATAGTAGAAGACATTTACTCAAGTTGTCACGCAGTGGGACTGAACCGAGAACCATGTGGTTGATAAGCAAGCTTCTTACTACACAGCCACTCCTGCGCCTATGCACAGCCATCCCTATAAATATATGTGCAAATTATATGGTTTGAATATATATACATTCTAATTAAGCATTGTTTCGTTTCCGGCAAAATATTTGGAAATGCAAACAATTAGTAAGCATTTTTTATATAATTACGAGAATACAAGAAAGTGTTTATATATGCAAATAAATAGCTGAAACCGTTGATATTATGAATTGCGTTGAAATTACATTCTCTATTGATCTTTATCTATGACCTACGCAATATTTTTCCTAGTACTCTTGTTTGGTCATCGATCACCTTCTTTTATATAAATACGTTCTGTCATTCACAATTATTTTCTCAGTTGGATACTTTCCCGCAAATACATGACTGAAAGATAAGTTATTGCTGAGGAGTGGTAAAAACAATTAGTCTTGTTCTGTTGATTCGTTTAATTATTATTCCAACTTGTCTCAAAGTCCCCGTTGTCTAACAGCAAGCCTTAATTTTACAATGATACAAAATACACTTGTTATATGTCGTATTTATTTGCTTATGTTTCTGTATCCCAGAAAAATAGGATACCGTGGCCCAGCGGTTGGTATGTTGCCAGGTGTTTTGTGGTCTTGAGCAAAACTTTTCATCTCCCGTTGCTGTGCAGTCACTTCGGCACGTGACGTGTGGTACACCATGCACCTGTTCGGGCAATATCGATTTGATGGAGGCAATGTACAAACATTTCATCACGATGAAGTGCTTAGTTTTCAGCAAGAAATTGCAGAACCATCTTTCTCGGGTTCGAGAGACTAGTCAACAAGTGGATAATACTCCCACCTGTTTTGTGAACCTAAGGTGCCCCTATATGGTAATTTGATCAAATGTCACTCAGCTTTTAAAAGTGGAAACTACATCGGTAATGTTGTCCTAGATATACAATTACAATACTCGTGAGAAGGCAGACATGGTCATTACTAAAGTACCTTTGCTAATAAATAAATTTATAGGATTATTCTGGAGTTAAAGAGCCGCAACAACAGCTTATACTTAATTGTTTGACTCGATTACATTACACGATTGTTTTAACCCTTACCGACCCTTACCGATTTTTATTGTTTATATTAATAATTAGTATACATTAAAGCTAGTCTTCTGGTTTGTCGGAGGACTGAGAAAAGTTATTATAACCAAAATACTTAAAAATATTTCACTGGAAGTCACAAATATTCGTTAACGTAAGTGTACATCTAAATAAAGGCAAATATAACAGGTTCTATTAACAATAACCTATTGGCGTAGTATTTAATCTGCACAGTTCTTCTTCAAGCACGCTCTGTTAGTCAACCAGATAATTACAACCATTAAAAGGAAATAGAACATTGTTATCACAACGAAAAGAAGCCCAAAAGAAGAGACGTCATAACGACAAGATGGTCACTAAAATACATTTAACAAATACCATAACAGTACATCTGAGGAAACGTTTTTAGGCGACAGTTACATAAGTATTTTAACAATGTATTTGATTGTGATATAGAATTATTTTGAATGTAATTTAGCATGGAGTGTTATAGTCAGCCATACCATCATTTTTATTTATCGGAAGATTAGTCTATTTATTTAATAAGTGGTTCATAATGAAGATACTAAGGAAAACCAAAACCAAACAGAAGTTTACATTGGCTTACACACACACACACACACGCACACGCACACACACACACACACACACACACACATACACACACGCATCTTCACGCAGTTATACAAGGGGCATAATTGTGTGTGTTCTGAATTTGTAGTTAGGAATACATTTCAGAGAAGAGACAAAAGTAAAACATTTCGTTTAGAAATAATTTGGTAATAAGAAAGAGACGTAGCGTAATTTTAACAATGCTAACTTTTAGTTTCTCAACGATTTATTGAATGACCAATCGAATTATTAACATCTCATTGGGAAGCACACATGCGAGGGTAATTAAATAATTATCCGATATACTTAACCGATTCATTTGTCTGAAAGAATGTAAATTTATAATAATCTAATAATTCGTAGGTACATGTTTTTTATTATTGCTTTAAGAAAAAAAGATTCTATCAAGCTGTTAGCAGGAAAGGTGTCATTTGATAATAAGATTTCAGAAGTAGTTAATGCATGAAGTCTGATATTTCAATGTGGCAGTGAAACATCGTTATTTTATGTTATATTGGTTTACTGTAGACATCAAAACACTCTCCAACCAACATGTACGTCTTCCTCAAACCATTGTATAAAAATACAACAAAGAACAGATATATATATGCAATTTCTACACCTTCTTTAATTGTGAGAGAAATACCGCTAACTTCGAAAGTTATCGATGAAAAATGTTGACACGTTTCTTGGTTAAAATAAAGTTTATTGTGATCAGTTTCTTGATACAATCGGATGCAAATTCATTTTATCTTCTGACAGGTTTCATTACAGAGCTACACATATAATTAAAAGTAGATACGAAATTATAGGAAATAACTTTAGCGGGGACAATAGAACAGAAATTTAAATAACTTAAGCAATGGTACACTGAATGGTATAGCCAAACCATTAACAATAAATTAATAGTAGCCCGTAAATTGGTGACAGGCAACAAAATATACCGTAAACTCTCGAGTATAATCCGCATTTCCCCCCAAACATTTAACGGTCAAAATCCCTAGTGCGTACTATATACAAGGTTAAAAGTAAAAAATTATTTTCTTAGCAATCTCCGAGTCTCTATTTGCTGTCCGACGATGTTTATTCAGACGCATTTTCTGATGTCGGGTGCGAAAATACCTTAAGCTAAGTCTGAAAGCAATGAAGTCATAAAAGAAACATCCATTACTTACAGTAAGCAACATTTATTAAAATAAAAGTATTCATATCACAGAATAACATGTACCAAACACATTATATGACACTGAGTAACCTTCCATCATCTGAGGTTTGCCTCTCCAGAAAGGCATGCAGATTCATGCAAATACCCTAGTTGAAATAATCAAGAAAATTGCTAATATTTATGTGTTCTGATACAAATCTCAATAACAGAAGAAAAGGAAAAGGGATAAGTTTCAAGTTTAAGGATGTTAAAATGGAAATAAATAAGTTTTATGGAATGAAAGAAATACACTGTGCTTGTAATAATTGATGTTATGACTGTTGCAAGGCTGAAATTCTCCACTTCTGAATTTTGCAAACCATCTTCTGCAAGTTCTTTCATTCAAGCATCCTTTCCCATAAACTGAGTGTATGTTTCGAGTCGCCTCGGCTGCAGAGTTTCCTTTTTTGTACTCATAAAGCATTATGGACTTTAAATGCTCTTTGGATACTTCCATGTCAGATAGGGTTTTAATCAAAGAAATTTTATTTCTATTATTCTGTAAAATAATATTTAATTTTACCGGTGAGTGTGTTAAATAATAAGGCACAAAAAGATAATGACTCTCCCCAGACACAACGGAATATTTAATTAGTTTAAATGTACACAAATGCATAAATAATTTTTAATTCCATTAGAGATTCTAAAATACGATTAAATTTCATTCAATTTTTAAAAAGGTAAAATCGGACACAACTTATGGGATGACTTGATACATTACATATTCCACAGAAATCACTTCTAATTCGATAGTATATTTCACATAGTAAACTCCCAGTAGAAGTCACAGAAAACATGTTCTACAACAGTAATGGGCAAACTGCAGCCCACTGGCCACATGAAACCAAATTCGTTTCCTGAATGGCACACCTAATTTCATGAGGAAACTACGTTTATTAAAGTTTTTGTTCTCGTTTGCTAGAAAGCGGCTGTGAAAGAAGTAAGATTATTAAATGATCGACTGACCATATTTATCATGGTCTTTTGCGTAGTGGGTACACCATTCAAAAAAATAAAACATTTCGCCATCGTCAGTTATCTGTATAATTTTCATTTTGCCTCAGGGCCAATTTACAACCGTCCAATGACTCGGGCGCCTTAAATTGCCATCTCTACTGATAACATTACATCAACAAATGAAAACTATTGATTTAATGTTCAATTTCTCTTTCCACCACTTAAAACGGCTGGTTGCGATAATTTAGCGGCTATAACTACATATGCGTTTCGCATATCAAAGCCAAGCAGAATTACAAAATTTTATTCTACATGTATAAAACTACAAAGTTGCGCAATACACACATGCAGTTATCACTGAATTATCGTAACAAATTCATATGAACGGTTGAAATGGAAATTGCACGGTAAATTAATGAATATTTAAAAAAAAATTAATTTTTGATATAACAGTTCATGGCTTCGTCCATTTCTAAGGAAATGAGAAAATTCCAGGAAAAATGGACAAATGACTACAACGTGTTTAATATGCTATAAATCAATATTCACTTTTAAAGAATGTAATGTTAAGCAGCATTACGGTTCAAAACCTTCAGGGCACGATAAATGTAAGGAAGATATTAAAAAGCGGAAAATCTGAAACGTCTAAGAAACAATTAGATAGCCTAAATATGTACTTTCAAAAAGGTAGAGTGAACTCGAAGAAATTGTATATGCAAACAATGTTGTTTGCGAAAAAGTTCTAAATGTATTCAAAGAATTCTGCCGACGGTGAGTTTGTTAAAGAAATTTCATGGAAATGGCTGAACGTTTATGCCTGGAAAACGTAAACATGTTTGAGGAGATTATCTTTTTCAGGAAAATAACAAAGCGGTTGAAGAAATTGCAGCAGATACTGAGGGCTACATTAGCAGTAAGAAGTAAGAAACTGGAATTCTCTTTTGCTGGTTATCAACAAGAGCAGAAGTATCTAATTCATCTCAACATTTCATACATGGTATACATAAATAATTTGATACCACTCACTGTTTTGATAATGAAAGACACTGTTAGAAGGCACATTTACGAAGACATGAAGAAGGCAATGACGAAGCCGGATTTCCCGTTTTAAATGCTTGACAACGTATAGCAAAATATATGGGCTCAGCAATTATTGGAGAAAAAAAAGGAACAAACTTTTTGAATTTAGCAAACAGTGTCTTTGCAATAAATGTTTGCTTAATTCATCAAGAAAGTCTATTTGAAAATTCTATAAAGTTTTGAAATGTTATGCTCGTATTTGTTTCAACCAGAAACTTT
>NC_042999.1:34761240-34781240 GCF_006345805.1 Octopus sinensis | reverse complement strand
CTTCACTCTTATATAAAGATGCTTTTTTTTTCAGTCATAGAGTTAGATTTATGAAGGTCTTCAGTAGAAAATCCTTCGAATCCTGACTCGCTGCTTGATATAATGAAATTCGTATCCATTTTTTGTCAGAATTACAAATTTTGAAAACACAATAGGAACAAATTTCGGAAAAAAATCTCCCATAATTCACGGAATTAAAATTACACTTCGATTTTTGTACAAAACTGTAGTTGAAGTGTTTACGAAGTATAATACGTGTTTTCCCGAATGTACTAAAGAGATTTGCTTTGATATTCTCATTTAAATATGAATAGGTAAATTCGGGCGGCTTGGTAACTATATATAAGTGTCGTCTGTTTATACATAAACACTGGTTCATACTGCAATTATATATACATATATCTATATATAATATTATATAATAAAATATATACAGAGTAAAATAAAAACCAATTTACCTTTTCTGTCCGTCCGTGTGTCTTTGCAAATGTGTTGGAATGATAAGTGAGTTGAGTTTTGGCGCCTTTTTTACTAATAACAAACACACACGTGTTTGTATGTAGTTGTATGTGTATGTAGTTGTATATGTATGTGTATGCGTGTGTGTGAGGAATGACACACACACACTCACGCACGCACACATGTACATCAATGCTTTCGGAGTGATATGTTAAAATATTGAGTTTTCTCGAATTTTGTCTTAATTGGTGGTAAAATTGAAAGAAATTTTTTATGGCATCACCCACTGAAGTACTCTGAAAAATCTTAGGTAAATTCTAATTGAAGAAATTGTGTAAGGAGTAATTGGTTATGTATTTATTTGTTTCTGTTTGCTGTGTTTTTTTATTTTTTGAGTAGTGGTTGAAATACTTTCAGTTTAGTCTTCCTCAAATCACTCTGTCGCTATTTACTTTCATTTTATTCGTTGCACACTGTGTGTGTGCGTTTGCGTGTGGTGTAAACCAGACTAAGAAAAGCATTTGACACACACACCAGAATGTGAGTTTTCTGTAAATTTTGCTTAATTGGAGTTTAAATTTTAAAAACTGGACCTGGCATGACGCGATGCATTGTACTGTTAAAAATGCTAGGTAAATTGTAATTGAAGAAATCCTATATTGTAGATTTGTATAACTCCCAAAGGGAGGCAGATAAAATCTGCCTTTTATAATAAGATATATATATATATATATACTAGCAGTATCGCCCGGCGTTGCTCGGGTTTGTAAGGGAAATAACTATATAAGCATTTTTAGAGAGTTATAGCCAAAAAATAGTAAAAATGCATTAAAAATGGAAAAAATATGATGGTAATTTTTTTTTTAAATCGTTGACACATCGTAGACATTTTTAGAGAGTTACTTCCCTTATATAATAGCGAAAAAATGCATTAAAAATGGAAAAAAAAACGATGGTAAATTTTTTTTTAATCGTAGACTCATGTAGACGCTTTCTTAGCCATTTCTGTTTTGGTGTCTTCAAGCCATGAAGTCGTTGTTCTAAAAGAACACTGGTCTCCTTGACAACGCATTAGGACGTTGATTTCCTTACACTCCCTTCCCCACAGGTGCAGGTGTGAGCGTGGACGCCAACTCCGCCGCCATCGACACACGAAAAATTATGCATTAAAATGGAATAAAAAATGATGTTAAATTATTTTTAAATCGTAGACTCATCGTAGACGCGCGCTAATATTCAGACGGGCTTGATATGAATCACGACTATAAGCTACCCGAATTTGGTTAAACTGCACCGCAAAATGTGGGAGTAATTAGGAATCTAAATCGAAGGGGACAGACACTCACACAACTACAGTTTTATATATATAGATATACATAGCGCAGTAGTAGTGAGATGTGACAGCAAAGAAAAGCATACATTCACTCACTGCATGCAATTAGACTCGGAAAGTTCGTGAGGAACCCATTGACCCAATTTGCTGACTTTTCCGATAGCACACAGGTCTCAATGAATGGTTGAATGACCAAATCCAAGCTTCTCTGCTAGTTCCTCAACAGTTACGATGAGATTTTGTTCCATCAGGGTTTTCAGGATGTCCTTGTCGAGTTCTACAGATCTTTCAGGATGAGGCTCGTCTTCTAGGCTGTAGTTTATGGCTCGGGATTTCTGGAACCACCATTGACACTGCCTTACGCTTATTGTCCAATCCCCATATACTGCATTAATATTTCTTGTACTTTGCACACATTTATATTCTGTTATTCTTTTATATGTTTCAGCCTTGAGGTTGTGGCCATGCTGGATCATGTGTGTGTGTGTCTATCTGTCTGTCTGTCTGTATGTATATATGTATATGTACGTGTGTGAACAATAATATTTTCAACAGATGTGTTGCAAATGTATCTGATTGTTCTCAAGCTTCAATACTGTGTGTGTGTATGTGTGTGTGTATGTATGTATGTATATGTATGTATGTATGTATATGTATGTATGTATGTATGTATGTGTGTGTGTATGTATGTGTGTGTATGTATGTATGTGTGTGTGTGTGTGGGTATGTATGTATGTATGTATGTATGTATGTATGTATGTATGAGTGTATGTTTACTTTATTACTAACACAAGCCACTACGGTTATTTAACGTAAAGTCTTCGTCAAATCACTCTCTCTCTCGCTATTTACTCTCTTCCAAGAACATTTTCACTCACTCTTAGCTCTTAGCTTCCCATACATTTTACTCATGTATCTATCAGCGTCATAGACAGAATACTTTCAGTTTAGTCTTCCTCAAATCACTCTGTCACTATTTACTTTCATTTTATTCGTTGCCCACTGTGTGTGTGCGTTTGCGTGTGGTGTAAACCAGACTAAGAAAAGCATTTGACACACACACCAGAATGTGAGTTTTCTGTAAATTTTGCTTAATTGGAGTTTAAATTTTAAAAACTGGACCTGGCATGACGCGATGCATTGTACTGTTAAAAATGCTAGGTAAATTGTAATTGAAGAAATCCTATATTGTAGATTTGTATAACTCCCAAAGGGAGGCAGATAAAATCTGCCTTTTATAATAAGAGATACATTTTACTCATGTATCTATCAGCGTCATAGACAGAATACTTTCAGTTTAGTCTTCCTCAAATCACTCTGTCGCTATTTACTTTCATTTTATTCGTTGCCCACTGTGTGTGTGCGTTTGCGTGTGGTGTAAACCAGACTAAGAAAAGCATTTGACACACACACCAGAATGTGAGTTTTCTATAAATTTTGCTTAATTGGAGTTTAAATTTTAAAAACTGGACCTGGCATGACGCGATGCATTGTACTGTTAAAAATGCTAGTTAAATTGTAATTGAAGAAATCCTATATTGTAGATTTGTATAACTCCCAAAGGGAGGCAGATAAAATCTGCCTTTTATAATAAGAGATATATATATATATTTGTGTGTGTATGTGTGTGTGTGTTATATTATTACTCTTATTCTTTTTGTATTTGTAATTAAAACAGGACAAGGAGAGTTGACCCTTTGGAAGGCCAAGGTCAGCGCTGTCATTGGTCGCTTGTAGTAGTAAACACATTTTGCCTCTGTGGACCGCAAGAGTTTTATACACTTCTTTTGCTTCCTGATCGCGCTACTGCTCCTACTGATACTGCCTCCTCCTCCTCCTCCTACTGCTACTAATAATAACAATGATAATAGTGATTTGCCTGGAGACAAACACACAAATACGACAGCGTTTACCTCCTGCTGACAGAACATATACAATCCCATTTCCACTTTTAGCACCGCTGCTACCAACGCCATCATCATCCTACTGGAAATAGCTCGCAGGTAATGCTAGTTGGAGAATGCATGATGGTTCAGTCTTTCGTCTACCTGTCTCTGTCGCTCTCTCTCTCTCTCTGGCTGTCAATTCAATATCTGTCGACGTGCCATTTAACTCCTTTCAGGCGGCAGCTCATGACATGAACTTATTTAAAACTTCTCAAAATAATATTTTTTTTCTCCGGTAAGTGATGATGCTTGGGACCTCTGAACCTTATCCAAGGAATCCGACAACTAGTTAACCCTGTGCACTTATAGCACGGCCCTTGATACCAGCCATGGAAATACCGCCTAGATCCCGTGTCGTTCGAAGAACGTGTTCATTAGTGACCTTAGGTTTTGACACTAAGCTCGAAAAGTCTTTAAATCAGGACCATTCTCCTCTAAAACCTGTAGCAAATCAAACCAGGGATATTCCCGAAACTGACGCTCAGAATCAACTACCAAACCAACTACCAAAGTAATAAAATACAAGACAGAAATGGACTAAAGAGGAATATATCGAAGTTATGCTTTATTATTATTATTATTATTATTATTATTATTATTATTATTATTATTATTATTAGTCAACACTAAACCCATAAACATCAACCACACTAAAAGAGACCTACACTATCTGGAGTTAGAAGGCAGTACATGGACAGTGATAAACTAGGAGCTGTGAGACGTGATATCCTAAAAAATAAAAGACTGACAACGAAAATGACAAAATAGTTAGATCAGTCAAACGTCAGCTCAGTATAAGACACACTCACTTATTCTCAAAGGTAAAAAGCTCTAATATTACTAACTCAAACCAGCAAACTGAGTACACAGAACCCCATGAAGGTGGACCATCAGTTGATACTAAAAACACTATAAATGATCATGTCGTCAATGAACTGTTAGATGGAATACTAGAACAATATCTAATACAACTACATCAAACTTTCCATGAAGGAGCCCCACTCAACCAAATTATTAATACTAATAAGAACAGAAAAGTAATCAAAGAAGTTGATCAAGTACTTGGAAAGCTGATATGACAACTCCTAGAGAATAGTAGAGAATATGCCTTTGGAGTGATTGATCAACTCGTTTACTCATTTGCTTGGGTTGCGACTCAGAAATGCGGTATTAAAATTAGAGATAGACAAAAAAAGTGCAATGAACACAAACAGCCTGCACGGATGGAAGGTATAAACCGGCTAATAATCCAACTATGAGCAGATATATCCTTTCTACTTGCAGTAAGCAAAGAGAAAACTAATAAATCCGACAAACTAATAAGAATAATTGCTAAACCTGACCTCTACAAAAAAACAAAGCAAAGGATACACAGATCGAAATCTTCAAACAAAAACTATAATTAAAAACCAAATGACTGGCAAGATACAAAAAAAAACAGTCAGCATTCCATAGACAAATCATACTATTCAAGAATACAAAATATTTCTACAGGGCGGTGCATCAGCATGGCCACAGCTCTGAGTTGAAAGTAGAGAAAAAAAAATTGGGAACTGGGGAAAAATACCATTATTGTGAAAACACCTGCTCCCCAGCAGCAAACTGAAGATTTTTAGAAAAAGCACTAAAAATAATCCAAAGGAGTTTAATCAGAATGCACATTTGGGATATAGAAGAGGCCACTGCCCACCTCAAATATCAAGAATGGGAGGATATAAGAACTGAAGAATTGAAAGCGGCGCTCGCCGAGTCAAAGAAATGGAAATCCCCAAGATTCCAAATTTTCATTAAACTCTTTAATGAGCACCCACTACAACTTAGCTGTAGCACTCAATGAAGTCATGTCCAACCTTGTGAAAGGCCCGAATTGGCTTACAGAAGGGATTATATAACTCCTACCAAAAATAGAAGAAACTACTAACCACACAAAATACCGACCCATAACATGCATCACCACCATATATAAGCTATTAACATCTATAATAGGTAATAGAGCATATGAATTCATAGACAATAGGAAGTTATTCACAGTGAAACAAAAGGGATGTAGGAGTTCATATAGATGTAAGGACCAATTACTGATTGAAATAAAAAAATATATATTGAAGAAAGAGAAAGTTAAAATATTGACAAGAATTGGAAAAAAGACAAAAACGGTGAAAATTGAGACAAAGATGGAATGAAATAGAGAAATTTAAAATAATGTGGAAAAAGAAAAGAAAGTAAATGATATATATATATATATATATATATATATATATAGAGAGAGAGAGAGAGAGAGAGAGAACTAAAAATCATATTTCTTGTGAAAACAATTATCAAAAGGATAATTATATATGTAGTTCTTTGAAGAGAATAGATTTAGAGGAAAATGTACGGAATCATGTCAATTGATAACTGAAGGAAGAATCTAATATCCTACTCATTTTTTGTAGACTGCATTTCTTCAAAAAATCATATTAAAAGTACAAGGTGAAGTACAGTGATATATAGAACGGGATATAAAGAACATAGTTTTCCATCTAGCTGTATCTGGTTATTTAGCATTAAAAATACATGAAATATGCATTCTGCTGATCTGTCCCTACACATAAGAAGAGAAAGATGATAAAAGTAGAAAACTAAACGAAATGGAATGATAAACTGTCAAGTATATCTTAAAATCTCAATTACAATCTGAAATGATTTATACCCTAACAAAGCAACGATATACAAATATAAAACACGAGTAAAAGTAAATGTTATCTATTAAATAGGAATATACATTATTGTTGCATTTATGTCAAGATAAAGCTATATAATCTCAATATTTGAAGAAAGTCGTTGTGCTATTCCTACATTGGAGATTTGAGATGAATTGGTACAATCACCTCAGAGAAGTTAGGTGGCTAGGGAGACTAGGTTTTGAGATAATGTACGTAGTAAGTTTATGGTTAATTAAACCAATTTGAATTGGTTATTTATGCTATTATTAACCACCATAATCGTCGTTACTGCTATTGTTTAACCCTCGGCGAGTCCTGATGTAGTTGGTCGATAATAAAAGGCATTCCATCTATGATCATTTAAATATCTTTTTATTTTATTTCGGACTATATTATCCAATATACAATACATTCTGTTAGATTGCATTGAGTGATGTAATGAAAACTTACTGCTATTCGTCGTAGGACTACCAAACACTTGGAAGCTCGTTTATACAATTATAGTTGTTAGAGTAATGCTAATTAGTGCTTATTGTAAATAGTTCTTAATTGCTTGTCTAAAAGTATATTTTAGCTTTGAAAGGGACTTTTAATCTCTTCAAGAAAGTAAATGTAACAAGACAGCTTTGATGAAATGCCATGGTTTCTTCGAAGGATTTCATTTATTTAGATTTCTTTTGCGGCAACTATAGTTTCTGTCAATATCTACAGTGTCTGCCCGTAGGTAATTTGCACCAAATAAACCTAATAAGAATGTAATTTTTACATCCTCGCAGCGAACATTGCACTTTCTTCTGTTTAACATTTGGTTCCTTCCATTTCCCAAACAATCAATTTTCACAAAACATTTACATTTGTTCCATCTTAATCATTAGATTAGTCTTAAGAACTAAATTGACATTCATTGTGATGCTGTCTGTTCTCTCCTTTTTCTAGGAAACATATTCATCTTCGAGGAAAAGTGTACAATATTCTGTACACTATTCTGTTTCCTTTACACTCAATAAATTATCTATTCTAGTGGGAAATTAGAGAGATGAAACTGAGAGTGAAAGGGAGCTAACCTAGAAAAACATACTCTATGCCATATGAAAAAGCACTCATCGGTTACGACGACGAGGGTTCCGGTTGATCCGAATCAACGGAACAGCCTGCTCGTGAAATTAACGTGTAAGTGGCTGAGCACTCCACAGACACGTGCACCCTTAACGTAGTTCTCGGGGATATTCAGCGTGACACAGAGAGTGACAAGGCCGGCCCTTTGAAATACAAGGTACAACAGAAACAGGAAGTAAGAGTGAGAGAAAGTTGTGGTGAAAGAGTACAGCAGGGATCACCACCATCCCCTGCCGGAGCCTCGTGGAGCTTTTAGGTGTTTTCACTCAATAAACACTCACAACACCCGGTCTGGGAATCGAAACCGCGATCCTATGACCGCGAATCCGCTGCCCTAACCCCTGGGCCATTGCGCCTCCACTCTATGCCATATAGTAAATGTTAGACGAACGTGAGAAAGTTGAGGATGTTTATTTCTATGAAGGTGGACCAGTGCCATGAATTTACTTGGAGGTGCACCTTGAAAAAACCCTACTTATTCTATATTGTAAGGGATTTCAGTTTTAAACAAAAAAATCACAAGAAATATCAGGATTTTTTTCAAAGATAGCTAATGTGTACGAAACATTAAACAGTAATTGCTTTGAATATGAAGTCTGATATTTTTAGCTAAAAATGATAAATGATTGATTTGTAATTGAAATTGCATTTTGCCTATCTCATAATTTGAAAACTTCACAGAGAGATATTAGCAGAAATATTATTATTTGATTGACTCCACTACAATTACTTTTAGTAGACTCAGCCAGGAGCTGTGCCCATGTTGGGGGCACCTATATAATAGAATTTGTGAACGTTGCAAAATATATCAAAACAACTCATTTCGATTTATCTCGTTACAATCCCGTTTGTCATTTCCACACCTACAATATTACTATAAATAGCTTTACAGCGCTGACATTTTAAATATCTCTATACCTAAAAAGAAATTTAAAATATAATATTGTTTATGCTAAATAAAGCTTTCTGCATAAAACTGCATAATTGTTGTTTCCATTCCATATCTTTATATTCGCCTTAGAATATTTTCTTTGGAATGTATAAACCATATTTTCAATTCTACTCTACCTAATAATTATTAATGGAAATTACAAGTGTCTCATATTGATTAGGCATAACATCTATGAAGCTAAGTTAATGCGAAATGAGTAGATGTTCTCGCCACATTTCTAGGCTTTAAGAAACGTATATACAGGCACATCGATTGTGGCTTCAAAATCGAATCGAATCGAAAACTTGTCAGGCGACACCTCTGGAATGAAATGTAAATTATTGTTATATTGATCAAATAAACTCAAAATAAACACAAAAGGACTGTGTTTACACGGTATGCGAAATGAACAGTCGTTATTTTAATTTAAGTTAATTAAATATCTCTGAATAAATATGGGCCATAAATGGAGTAAAACATATTTTTTGTGAAACGCTTTTTGGCTACGCTATTTCGTCCCGGAACGTCCCTTTCAAGACGTAGTGAGTTAAAAGCTAGACGGATCGAATCGTTTCGGAGGTGAACAAGAACAACTAATATCGGTATTTCGCTCTTACTTCAGCTCGTCAGTGCCGAATACTTGATTCCCCCTCGAGAAGAATTTAAATCGTTGGCTCGACGTTTTACTACATATACATTTATTTAATATATTATGCATATTTATATAAGTATGTGCATATGTACATGTATACATATTTGTTTTGAAAGCAAATCTAAGGTCAGGTTCCTGCCCCATATTCAGCGTTGATTTTTGTGATCGTCCCTACATATCTGCGTAGATTTGATGTTTTTACAACATTTGTTCTTGGTCAAGGTGGGAATGGACCTGAACCTCTTAAACAGATAGACCTGATTATGTTAAAGCTTGTTAGAAAAGATCCTAGAAGTTTTCACACATATTTTACGCACTCTTGTTCACACCACTGTTACATACCATTAATTTCTATTGCACAGATGCGTTATCAATAGTTGGTATTTCTGAGGTAAATTATTCTTATATTTTATGAATGTTTACTTGCAGTGGCTTCTGTTAATTCGTGGACTAATTGGATGTCATAATTCTCAGCAGATGTCCATATTGCCAAAAAACAAGGTATTTCTAGCGTATAGTTTAACCACACCGTTTGTGTGTCTTACAGAAAGTGCTTCGCAAAAGACATCCGCTGATGTATTTTCATATTATATACATTCTAAATATACTCTGACAAGCTAGCACCCATAGACCCTCAGTTCATAAAGTGGTCATACTTGAATCGTTTCAGTGTTTGGTGAAATCTAGAATATTTGATCGATACCCACTTTTTGTAGTGAAGGGTATTTGATTACTTGGTTTTGAACAAGATGTTATTGTCATTTACTCACGCCTATATAATGTCTCTTCTCCACTCCATAGTGCTGAATATATGTAATTTACAATTCTATTCTTCATTCTGCACCTCATTCAAATCCTTGCTATTCCATTTTTTTGTTTCTCTTCGCTATGGCGTCTTTATTTTGTTTCTTTTTGGCATCTTCACTTTTTCAACAATTTGTTCTCTTCTGCTCCCTCTCAGTCTCTTTGTTAATCTCGTGCTGTTTGCTACATGCTTTCCTTTCTCTGTCTCCACTCCTTCTCTGCCTTTAGAAAAATTAGCAACTGTGTGACAACTATGGTAAAATACATCTTTGTATGAATCTATTGATAAATGTGTCCATTAATATTGCCTCGGGAAAAGCTAATTTCTCAATCATATGCATTTTGAACTGATTTCCAAATATGTTCCCTTCAATCAAATTCATTTTATATATCTACTGATATTATATACCCTAGCAAGAGAGAGAGAGAGAGAGAGAGATCTATTTAGTATTTTGGTATAACCCATGTTGCCTATGAGCCTTCAAAAGGAAGTTATTATGCATGGATATCATAAAAACACACGATGACTTCCAAAGCCATTTGACAAAGGAGCTGACAAAAGAAGAGCGCCAAGGAATGGATGGACAGTACGAAATTGCCGCAAATGAATAGCTGCTACTGCCCAATCGTGAGGGAAACTTTTAATGTATACACCAATTTTGAGTTACACAATTCAACAAATGCACCAAATAGATTTGTAAATACATCATCAAGGAAACTGATGCTGCAATATTTACCCTAAAAGATCTGTGTTGAACTAAGCCAGTTGCAGTGAGGACACAACATTAAAAGGGAAGGGGATTCCTGTTGTTTTTTTTTCTGTTTTCCATATAGCCAAGCATACCCAAGCATGCAACAATTTGCTATCACCATACCTAATGCACTCATACAATTTATCAACAGTAAATTTTAATTATTCCGGGCACAATGACACAATACTTATAGCATCCTTTGGGCTGTGGCATTATGATCCTGTTGTAAAAGCATTGCCGTATCATCAGGCGAATTTATACCTTACAAAGAAGGAAAAGTAATGGAGAGAAGAAAGTAAAGTGGCTCCTGCTGTAGGTCAAATGGACATTGATTCGGAGTGTATCATTTGAGAAGAATATACTGAATACCCTACTGCAACAGATGCTTCTTTTTACAGCAATTTCTCAACAGAGTGGCTGTGTGGTAAGAAGCTTGCTAACCAACCACATGGTTCCGGGTTCACTCCCACTGCGTGGCATCTTGGGCAAGTGTCTCCTGCTATAGCCCCGGGCCGACCAAAACCTTGTGAGCGGATTTGGTTGACGGAAACTGAAAGAAGCCTGTCGTATATATGTATATATATATATATATATATATATATATATATATATATATAATATATATATATATATATGTATGTGTGTGTGTCTGTGTTTGTCCTCCTAGCATTGCTTGACAACAGATGCTGGTGTGTTTACGTTCCCGTCACTTAGCGGTTCGGCAAAAGAGACTGATAGAATAAGTACTGGGCTTACAAAGAATAAGTCCCGGGGTCGATCTGCTCGACTAAAGGCGGTGCTTCAGCATGGCCGCAGTCAAATGACCGAAACAAATAAAAGAGTAAAGAGAGAGAGTGGATTTTAAAGTCCATACTCTTGCTGTAATTCCTTTACATTACTGTAATTCCTTTAAATATCTTCGAATAAGCAATAGCAAAACTGGTACCACCTATAGAGAGATATGTTTTAAACTTGAATGGTTGGGGAATGATGCCCAGCGGCAAGCAACATATTTGGAAGTGTTCGTATATAAAACAACCAAGATTTTAATTTTCAGTTTTTGTTATGCTGTTAAAATGCTGTGAATCAGCCAACCTGATTCAGCTTTGGATAAATATCTTGAAAACTTTTATGAAGATTTCTAGTGGATATGAAGCTCAACAGATGTACTCCTACATGAAAATAGTGTACACAGAAGAGAACGATAAGCAGTCCTCGATAAGCTGAATTATATACAGAGAAAAAGAAATTCAAATCTACACCTGGATACATTAAAGTCAATAATACAGCAACAGAAATTTTATAGGAAGTATCACATCGACATGTAAATATCATATGCCAATGATAATGAATCCAAATTCACGACAGACCTAATGGCAGTGTATTCTATTATTTTCTGAGAGTTCGGTAGCAAGGAACTGAATTTGTTTTCTCAATGTTTAAAGTAAAATTTGCAAGATTTCATTCATTAGTTTATTGTTTGCCAAAGTCTATCCTCATTAATACTTAGATTACTGTAGCTGTTTTAATAAATTGCCAGTATATTTCTTCCTGCAAGCCGACAGCACATTGTTGTACTTCCGGTACCAATTCCAGGAAGCAATTCACCCACCCCGTTCTATCTATGATTTATAAATTACGTTAAAAATACTTTTATTTCACTTTATTTTATGCTATTTTATTTTACTTTAATTTAAGCTAATTTATTCTATTTATCTATACACCTTATATGAAGTTCTTATCGGATTTTTATAGGATTCAACAGCTGTGATACATTCTTTTTTTTTATGTATCTCTTTTATAAGGAGTATCACATCGACATATAAATAGCATATATCAATGATAATGAATCCAAACACACGACAAACCTAATGGCAGTAAATTCTTCTATTATCTCAGAGTTCGGTAAGAACAAAGTGAATTTGTTTTCTCAATGTTTAAAGTAAAACTTAAGCCTTTACGCGTCTCCGATCCCGAGACCCCATCTTCGCATAGTCAATATCCAGTCCATGTATCATATTACGGGTAGTTATTCCTCATTCTTATATTCTTTCCATTTCTTCAAATTACTAGTGGTGACAGGGGGATATATACTAGCACACTTTCAACGTCATTACACTATAGCGTGGAGGCGCAATGGCCCAGTGGTTAGGGCAGCGGACTCGCGGTTATAGGATCGCGGTTTCGATTCCCAGACCGGGCGTTGTGAGTGTTTATTGAGCGAAAACACCTAAAGCTCCACGAGGCTCCGGCAGGGATGGTGGTGATCCCTGCTGTACTCTTTCACCACAACTTTCTCTCACTCTTACTTCCTGTTTCTGTTGTACCTGTATTTCAAAGGGCCGGCCTTGTCACTCTCTGTGTCACGCTGAATATCCCCGAGAACTATGTTAAGGGTACACGTGTCTGTGGAGTGCTCAGCCACTTACAGGCTAATTTCGCGAGCAGGCTGTTCCGTTGATCGGATCAACCGGAACCCTCGTCGTCGTAACCGACGGAGTGCTTCCACACACACTATAGCATGGCACACCACCTCGCTCTCTCACCTGAAACAATGTATTTTATCAAGTATCCCCGTTTCCAATATAGTGATTTCTAATATCTACTCCTGTAAATAACTAAGTATTAAGCATATATCCTTTTCTTTTCACTTTATTACTCAAAAATTAATATTTAATTATTGTCTTTTTGGTTTTAAGCTAGTTTATCATGAATCTATTCTAATTCAATTTTACTTTATATCATTCTCAACCCGGTGTCCCTCCAACATAAGCATCTTAACTAAATAAATACCTACTCACCTTCCACAATTCTACTTTAGCTTAATTGATTACAAGTCCCGATTTATGTTATGTTGACCAGTCCAAAACGACGAAATGGTACTATTTACGACTATCTTTGACTTTAAGTTAAATATGCACTGGAGGTATTTTACCTGAATGTAAGAGGTTTTTCTGTCTCTAACTGTTTTTTCTACTGTTAAAAAAGGGGGAAAAGCGAATTTAGCTTAATTAATTTCAAAACTCACTCAATTTCTACATGTTCTCTGCTGTTACAATAAAGAAGACAAAAATGAATTCAGCTTAATTAACTTCAAGTTCCGAGTTATAATGTGCCGACGAATCCAAAAGAATTAGAGCTATTCAAGATTACTAATGATTTTAAGAACTTTATTTCATGGAAAGGAATACGAGGTGGCATCAAAAAGTTCCAGGACTAGTACTGTAGCGCGCCAATAAAAAGCAGTACACGATTCTTTTCTACTCTAGGCACAAGGATCGAAATTTGGGGTGAGAGGACCAGTCAATTAGATCGACCCCAGTACGCAACTGGTACTTAATTTATCGACCCTGAAAGGATGAAAGTCAAAGTCGACCTCGGCGGAATTGGAACTCAGAACATAAAGACAGACGAAATACCTATTTCTTTACTACCAACAAGGAGCTAAACACAGAGAGGACAAACAAGGACAGACAAACGGATTAAATCGATTATATCGAACCCAGTGCGCAACTGGTACTTATTTAATCGACTCTGAAAGGATGAAAGGCAAAGACGACCTCGGCGGAAATTGAACTCAGAACGTAAAGACAGACGAAATACCCCTAAACATATCGCCCGGCGTGATAACGTTTCTGCCAGCTCGCCGCCTTAAAGCAGTACACAACTGAGTGAGCCGTGAGAGTTAGCAGTGACATTCATGAGGCAAAGTGCCGAGTGACATTGCTGTGATTACTTCGTGATTCGTGAAATTTGTGTTTTTGTGATCACGTGTATGCTGTAGTTTGTGATTGTTATCATAGACAGGAAGTTGAAGGTAAGAGATAACTTGAAATTTTGCTTTCAATTTCGGAAGTCTGCAACAGAGACATATAATGTACTTCAACAGGCTTATAGCCGGTAAATAAACTCAAAAAGTACACTATTTAATTCTTTGCTGGAGTCCCAAATTTGCATACCGAAAAATTATAACCGGTATATAAACTCAAAAAGTACACTAGTGAATTCTATGCTGGAGTCCCTAATTTGCATACCGAAAAATCATAAAAGCCATCCATCCATCGTTTGACCCCTCTATAAACTCAATATATACTCAACAAATACAGCAGTTATTCTATGCTGGAGTCCCTAATCTGCATATCGAAAAATTATAACTGGTATATAAACTCAAAAAGCACACTAGTGAATTCTAAGCTGGAGTCCCTAATTTGCATACCAAAAAATTATAACCGGTATATAAACTCAAAAAGTACACTATTAAATTCTTTGCTGGAGTCCCTAATTTGCATACCTAAAAATTATAACCGGTATATAAACTCAAAAATTACACTATTTATTTCTATGCTGGAGTCCCTAATTTGCATATCGAAAATTAAATCCATCCATCCATCCATCCATCCATCCATCCATCCATCCATCCATCGTGTGACCCCTCTATAAACTAAACTAAACGCAAAAGAAATAGACAAAGAAAAATCCCATCAATGGTTGAGAATCTCAGGACTCAAAGCAGAGACAGATGGATTTTTAATTGTTGCACAAGACCAAAGTCTCCCCACCAGAAATTACCAAAAACTTGTAATGAAAAAAATATATACAAGTAACTGCAGAATATGTGGAGATGGACAAGAAACAATAAATCATATTATCTCTAGCTGCCCAGTCCTGGCTAAGAAGGAATATATTCACAGACATGACAGAGTTGGAACCTACATACATTGGAAGCTATGCCAACACTATGGAATAACAACAGAAAAAAGATGGTATAAGCACACACCAGAAAAGGTCACAGAAAACGAGAAAGCAACCATACTCTGGGATATGCCGATACACACAGATAGATAAATTAAGGCCAGCAGACCAGATATAGTTGTCAAAGATCATGAAGAAAAAAATGCTTTCTAATTGATGTATCAATACCGGCAGATGACAACGTGTCTCTAAAAGAAATGGAGAAACTCTCAAAATACAAAGACCTGGAAATAGAGGTAACCAGAATGTGGAATCTAAAAACAGAAACAATTCCTATCATAGTAGGTGCACTTGGCATGATAAAAAAATATTCAGACAAATACATAACAAAAACACCAGGACTTACAAACACATATAACATACAGAAAATTGCACTACTAGGTACTGCACACATCCTACCCAGAACACTTTCCATACAATAACCATCAGAGCATCACAACAAATCACAGCACATACCTAAGGCACACAGAGCTGCGCTCGGTATTGAAGTGAAAGCACGCTATAAAAATAAAACTACTGAATTATAATAATAATAATAATAATAATAATAATAATAATAATAATAATAAAATAATAATAATAATAATAATAATAATAATAATAATAATAATAATAATAATATAATAATAAAATAGAAATAATAATAATAATAATAATAATAATAATAATAATAATAATAATAATAATAATAATAATAATAATAATATAATAATAATAATAATAATATTGTCAGTTGTTTGACTTTAACCAGTTGAGCATGTCCCTTAGTGGCTGACGATATATGCATCTCTGATCACGAGCAGAAGTAGTGGGGGAGCACCATAGCCATGTGTTGAGAGGGATTCTTTGGGGTTTGAATAATTCATCTCTGGAAACATGGGTGTTTCGTTCAACATCCTTAAACAACCCTTATTCAGGGACCTTTCGAGTGGGATGGGTTACTCGACCTGAAGAAAATTCTAACTGGGTTCCACCTGCAAGGTCATGTGCTGTTTATTTTGATATGAGATCACCATGTCGCGCACATATGGTTGTGATGCATGTGTCTAGTGTACCCTTATCAGACGGGTAGTCATGATGGGTATACTGGGCTTCGTATATTTTACCCCAGTGTCACTTTGATGGCATGCACTTACCACCCAAGCAGTAAGACACATGATTGAAGTAGGAGGCAGAATCGTTAGCACGCCGGGCGAAATGCGTAGCCGTATTTCGTCTGCCGTTACATTCTGAGTTCAAATTCCGCCGAGGTTGACTTTGCCTTTCATCCTTTCGGGGTCGATAAATTAAGTACCAGTTACGCACTGGGGGGCGATGTAATCGACTTAATCCGTTTGTCTGTCCTTGTTTGTCCCCTCTATGTTTAGCCCCTTGTGGGTAGTAAAGAAATAAGGAGGGATGGTAATGAGGCTAACGAGGACCATTCCTGATGACATTAGATTCCACCTGCAAGGTATAGATTTACAAGTGGTGGGTGAGCCGGAAGGAACAATACAGTAAATAGCTAAATTAATGGAAGGAACTAAAGTAGGTACGTGGATGACTACTTCTACTGAAGAGGAAACACTAGCTTCAGGCTTTAAGCTTGTCAGTGATTTACATTAAACAGTGAGGAGCATACATATATTTCTATACACTTCTCGTACGAAGTAGTATCAAACCTTTCCTGGATTAGTCATGTTTAATAAAAAGTAACTTATGCACGTAAGTTTTAATATCATCTCCTTCTAAATTGTCACCTTGCACAACAATACACCAGTCCCAGCATCCCTGCCACTTTTGGAATCCGGCTTGGAAGTCAGTTTCCATAAACGAGTCGAGGACCTTCTGCGATTCGCTCCTGATCCCTACGACGGTGTTAGAACGGTAACATTTGAGCTGCATTTTGATCTTGAGATAAAGATGGAAGTCCGCTGGTGCTAAATAAGGCCAATTGGTCGGTGGGGAAGTGATACCATGTCGTTTATGGCGAGAAACTCAAGGGGGCGGAGAGCTCGGGAACAGGGTGAAGAATCCAATTTACCGCGCTCCACAGACCCGGTCGGTTTTGCAGAATATCCTCCTCCAAACGCTTCGAAACGTTGCAGTAGAACTCTCGATTGATGTTCTGGCCCCAGGGGAGAAAGTCCCGATGCACAATACCGCGGATATCGAAAACAACGATGAACATACTGTTGATTGAGCTGCAGTTCTGTCAAGTTTTTTGAAGAGCCCGTGCCAGTCGGAATATTGCGTACGACACTTCCAATGATTTAAGATTAGTTAAGATGCAGTACCAGGCCACTGACTGGTACTGCAACAGCTCATTTATTATTATTATTATGTTGTGGTAAGTCGCTTGCTTACCAACCACATGGTTCCGGGTTCATTCCCACTGCGAGACACCTTGGGCAAGTGTCTTCTATTATAGCTTCGGGCGGACCAAAGCATTGTGAGTGGATTTGGTTGACGGAAACTGAAAGAAGCCCGCCGTATATATATATATAATATATATATATATATATGTATGTGTGTGTATGTATGTTTGTGTGTCTGTGTTTGTCCCCCTAACATCGCATGATAAGCGGTGTTGTTGTGTTTACGTCCCCGTAACTTAGCGGTTCGGCAAATTCGCGTGTAACTTTTCAACCTTCTACATGTATATATATATATATATATGTATATATATATATATATATATATATATTATATATATATATATATATGTGTGTGTGTGTGTGTGTGTGTGTGTGTGTGTATGTGTGTGTGTGCGTGTGTGTGTGCGTGTGTGTGTGGTGTGTATGTATATATATATATATATTTATATATATATATAAAGAGAGAGAGAGATACAAATATATTATTATAGTATTATATATACATAGATATATATATACAACCACTTCATAATTAAATATACAAATTCAAGGCCATAGATAAACATAAACTAACACACGCGTGTATGAGAGTTTATGTGCAAACATGTGTGGATTCGATTTAGTCAAAGCTATTCAATTCATAAGATATAGCCATTAGCTTGTAAATTTAGCCATTAACTGACGTCGAAGTGAACATTAAAAGAATGTATACAAACAAATCCTTAAAGTTAAAGTAGAATCTCATTAAAAAAGCTGCATAATATATAGTTAACAGTAATGTAACAAATGTAGCTGAAAGCTCTCAAAAATAGAAAGAGGAATTTCTTCAATTGAGTTTAATATTGTCACTTTTCGCAGCGTTAGCCGTAACGTTAATACGGTTGATTATTTTAAAATGATTTTCTTTAAATCTTGAAAGAAATCTGTTATGCGTATGCAGTTTAGTATTTTACGAAAAAAATGCATAAACACGGAAGTAAAATATTTTAGTAATATATTAGATCTGAAAATATTTCTAGCCAATGAAATACGCTCAGTGAATTCATATAATTCAACGAGGGCTGAGTGATATAAATGTCTTCCCTTATTCAAATGTTGTCGATATTCTTCGCGTGCAAGGCGGCGAGCTGGCAGAAACGTTAGCACGTCGCACGAAATGCGTAGCCGTATTTCGCTCAAATTCCGCCGAGGTCGACTTTACCTTTCATCCTTTCAGGGTCGATAGATTAAGTACCAGGTACGCACTGGTTTCGATATAATCGTCTTAATCCGTTTGTCTGTTCTTGTTTGTCCCCTCTGTGTTTAGCCCCTTGTGGGTAGTAAAGAAACAGATATTCTTCGCGTGTTTTTATTTGCATGCGTGCTTCTGCTTCGTGGATTTAACACTGATGAGCTTTGAAGATACCTTTGTAGAGAAATATAATCCAGGGATGATCGCAAACGGTGTGGTCGCTATTGAATCGAATCAAACATCTGCAATGAAAATCAGTTGAGGCTTTTGCTGTACTAATAAATCCTCATTTATCCAGTTGTGTGAGGCAATAATCAATAGGATCTGGGAATAATCTAAGTGAAAATTGGCAAAACAACATACTAAGAAGAGATACACACCTAATACGATAACTTGCTTCATCTTGTAATGTTGGGGAGGTAAAAATAAAATAATTTTACTCAGCTTATAATTGCTATCGAAAACGATTATTATCAAATCTAGTATATTGTTTACTAAACTAATACAAAAGTTAACAAAAAAATCCTCTTCAATATATCTCTATATAATTTCAACCAAATCCTTAATTAAAAGTAGTGAAATACATAATATCTGTGTATGCTTCTTTATACTTGGTGCAAAATGTATCAATTCAAAGTATTTTTGCCGGATATGACACCTTTAAAATTACGTCAACAATAATCAAATATAAATACAAGTCAACCGTTACAGATTATAATAAATGTTTATTCGATATGAATATTTCATTTGAATAGTATATCTACCGAAGGTTATGTTTCATAACATTTCTCTGCAGGAACCCTTTTTATTTAAGTAAAGTCTGAGATAAATATTAAATTCATCCAAGCTATTAGTACAGAAATCATACTCTTAATCGAGTTGAAGTATTATATAAAACGTCAAAGGCGTCCTGCTGGCATGCCAGTCAAAATGCTTAGAACTTACAATATAAGTTCTAAGTT
>NC_042999.1:34713740-34753740 GCF_006345805.1 Octopus sinensis | reverse complement strand
GGGATATGTGCCTATGCAACATCCAATTATTTTGCTTCTATATAATTTCATTCGCTGTTACATTTTTTCTAGTCAACTTATTGTCCTTCTCTACATCAATTTGTAATTTGTTCTTAAATCCTTCTTTAAAATGACAAGATTATTCAGTGAAATCTTTTAAGTATACAAATAATATTCAATTTATACAACGTTGCATAGGTTTACTCAACGGATTCCTTGAAAAACGTGGATAGTTTTCATTTAGAAACTATCTCAAGGAGGTTTAATGCATAAAGAAAGCATAATAAGCCATCTACACGTAGTTCTCATGAGCCACTCATGAATTTACATAATAATAATAAATATAAAGTGGCAATTGTGTCAGATAGGGAGAAATCAAATTCGTATTTAACAAAATCTTTTAGTAATTACTCGGATGAATTGACACTGCTATAAAAATCAAACAAATGTCATTCATAAGAGAATCCTATATCTACGCTAACAATTAAACGTTAACCAGAAAAAAAAAAGAATTTTTATGAAAGTCAGATAACATAACATACATTCAAAGTGGAAAAATAAGTATCATGACATACATCAATGCGATACAATGCTTAAAAGCTGATTTAGGCGCAGGCCTGTGTTTACGAAGCTCGCTTCGCCACCATGTAGTCTCGGATTCAATTGCACTGTGTGGCACGGTAGACAAATGTCTTCTCTAGTCAGAGACCAACCAAAGCGCTGTTAGTGGATTTGGTAGATGGAAACTAAAAGAAGCCCACCACATTTCTATTTGTATTTGTGTTGTATTTTTGTTTCTCCCCAAAAGTGATTGGTTTGTTTACCAGCCATTAATCAAGCGGTTCGGCAAAAGTGGACGATGAAATAGGTACCAGGCTTGAAAATAATAAGTACTGGGACCGATTCAATCAACTAAAACCTTCGAAGGCGGTGATCCAGCATGGCCGCAGTCCAATGACTAATTCAATGGAAAAGATAAAAATATACACACATACATGCACATACGCAATATCTAAAACATATATCATGTATAAAACGATGTGTGTGTGTGTATATATATATATATATATATATATATATATATATATATATATATGTAGAGAGAAAGAGAGAGAGAGAGAGAGAATGAGAAGGAGAGTGTTTGAAATGGTGTACAAATATCGTATATTGAGAAAAAAGAGGCAGTCTGAATTTTGGATAATTAGCGTTTTCGTTCGTTAATTGAAGTCTTCATGACAAAAATTAAAACTAAAATGATAAAAAGAGAACGTTTCCTCGTTCTTTTCTATGAATCAGATACTTTCTTTCTTTGTTTAATAGAGGAGATAATGTCTTTATGTTTTTATTTTGGAGAAAGAAATAAAAGATATGGAGCAGGAAAACCAAGAAAAAGTGCAAAGAGGGGAAAAAGACACACATACACACACGCGCACACAAACATATATATATATATATATATATATATATATATATATATATATATTATATATATATATATAAAGGAAGAGAGAGAGAGAGAGAGAGAGAGGGGGAAGGGAGTTTCTTAGCAATTATATTGTGTTTTGCAGACAAGAGAGGACGAAGAAAACAAAAATAATATTTTGGGGAGCAGGAACATGGGAAAAATGGGAAAAGTAAAGGGGTGGAAAATAAATATATATAGAGAGGCTTCTTTCAATTTGGTGTGGTCATCCCATTGAAATTTCATTACAAAGCATTTTTCTATTTTCTCTTCTCTTTCTCCTCTTTCCTTTCTCATTGTATACCTATCAACATATTTGTAAATAAACATTTTCTTATACACCAACTTTCAAGATGTTAAGTTTAGGAAACGAGGGTGGGAAAAAAAGTAGAAGAAAAATATTTTGATTCTCATGTGGGTAAATTTTGAAAACAAAACGAGTTCAAAATCCAGTGGAAATGTACATCCCTTCATACTTGCAGAGCCAATTTCCATAGTCTGTGTAACTCCATGTTTTGCACAAACAACCACTAAATATTAGTACATCATTCATAAATTGGGAAAATAAAGTCAGAATATGAAAAACAATTTATGTACGGTACTGTTTATAATTCAATCTATTCTCTATGTATATTTAATAAAACATCATAAATGTGTTCTGTAATAACATGTATATTGTATATTTAGCTAGAAGGCAGTTCATAAGATATAAATTTTATAACAAAGTAGGACCCGCTTAAATATATCTTTGAGTATCTTTCACCATTTTGTAGAATTTATTTTTCTTGCTTGAATAAAATAATTCAAAATAGAAATTTCTATACGAGTTACTTTGCCAAGTAGCGACAATAGATACCCTTCCTAATCACTGGTAAAATGGCTGTGGTATATTTTCGGATAAGTGTTAGTAATGTGAGTCTATTAGAACAATAAATGTCAAAACCCTGATGTTATCCATATATCTGACCATTTATTTTCTTGGTATAAATAGAGATGAGCATCATGTTATTAACATTGGAAACGCATTCAGAAACAACTGTGACATAATATAAATGCTTTCTCTACATCCATCATCATAATATCCATCAAATGTAAATAATGTGTTGAGTAAGTTATTACATGTTTGTAGGCCCTCACATCGAGGAAGCGTTTCCACTTTTTAATGGCGTATTTTTTGCAAGCACGATTAAAAGCTTTCTCTACCTCCACGTAAAGCTTTTCTCCCAAGTACCCCCTGACTAGGTTAGCCTATGAAGGTGCAAACCTTGTCCCCATAGCCGTACACTTTACCTCTAAATATGTTTTATTTTCGAATCTCAAGGCGTTTTCTTCTTGTACCAAGCATGTGGCTTTGGTAATGAACTCAGTTTTGAAGCATTCGTTTATCCGTCCGCTATGTTTTCCCACCCAGTGTTTGACGGCTTCCAAAGTATGAGGTATGTTGGTATAAAGATTAGTGACATCTAAGCCTGTAAATATAATATCTTCTGAGATAGTGGGCGGAATGTGCTAGAGGAAATCCATGCCGTCCCGTATATAGCTGTGTATTAATGGGCACAAAGTTTTGAGAAATATATCCAAAAGATGACTCAGTTGTTGCGTTGTGGTTTGAGGTCCAGCAACAATTGGTCTCAATTGGAGGTCAATAAATCATGTATTGGTTCTCTGTTCATTTACGGCTCTCTGTATTTTCGTAGCTTTTCTGAGTCTTGGGTAATCCGTAGAAGTTGCACTTTTTGTTTACACAGTTGCATAAATATTCTTTCTCCTTGTCTGTGAAAGAATCTTGGTATTCAGTAATTAGTGCTTTGATTTTATTTATTAATGCCTTTTTCGGGTGTCTCCGTTCTTCCTTGTGGTAGGTTTGGTCTGTTAGAAGTTCCCATATTTTATCTTTATAGTAGCTTTTGACCATAATTACTATCGCCCTTCCATTATCGGCTTCTTTTAGGATGACGGATTGTCATTATTCAGTATTAGTATGGCGTCCTTTGCTTCTTTACGAAAGTTCTGTTTGCGTTTACGGGTACTTAAGGGAAATTTAGAAATCGAAAAGAAACCTCTCTCTCTGTCTGTCCCTCTTTTTACCCCACTTTGCTTTTCCTTCTCGATTGTCCTGCTCCTTATCTTCTTTTCTTTCTCGAAAAGGACAAAAACATTTTCTCCTCTTCTACACAAAGCAAAAAACATATGATTCACATAAAAGAACGAGAAAACGTTCCGTTGTTATCATTTTGGTTTTAAATTTTGTCTTGAAGAGTTCGGTTAACGGCAGAAAGCGCTAATAAAGAATTACCCAAAATTCTGACTGCTTCATTTTCCTCAGCACACACACACACAAACACACACAGAGGATGATGTGCTGAAAAGTTCCTCGCGTTGGGTAAAAGAACATACAGGAGGATCAGTTAATTATGATTCGGTTCAACACAGTCCCTTCTCAGATTCACACACCTATTGTCAGCAGTCCTGAGCCATGTAAAAGAACTCGGAAGGTTGGACTTTCCCGACACATTAAAGCGAGCAATTTTTCAGCATCCACTCGTGTATATATATAGATCGTAAAATTGTTTTTAGTAATTTTGATCGTTACCAAACATAATACTGATTTCAAATTTTAGCTCAAGGCCAGCAATACCGGGGAATGGATTAAGTTGATCAGATCGATCCAGTCCTCAACTGTTAGTTATTTCATCGTTCTCGATAAGATGAAAGACAAAGTCGACCATGGCGAAATTTCAACTCAAAATGTTAAGACGGATGTAATGCATTTTGCTCGGCGCGCTATCAACTCTGTCAGCTTAACATACTTAAAGTTGTATGATTAACAACATAGAAAGTTTTGGCTTATACGATGTCTTCCAAAAGTAATATACTGTAAAATCACTTACACGCAAAATTCCTTAGCAATTAGGTTAGCGTCGTTTTTTCAACAAATTCTTAGATAAATCTATAATTTTTAAAAAATGTTAAAAAAAATTATTATGACTATCGCTGGAACTTTTCTTTCATTCATATATATTTGCCTATGTATGTATGTATGTATGTATGTATGTATGTATGTATGTATGTATGTATGTATGTAGTATGTATGTATGTATGTAGGTATGTATGTATGAATGTATGGCATTGTTCAGTTTTATTTCAAGATTTCTTGCCAATAGAGAAAAAGTCAGTTTCTAACTAGATCCAAGCCTCCTTCTTTGGAATTTCAACATAAAAAATGCATTTTTGCATGTGTGTCTGGATGTATGTATGTATGTATGTATGTATGTATGTATGTATGTATGTATGTATGTATGTATGTATGCATGTATGTATGCATGCATGTATGTATGTATGTATGTATGTATGTATGTATGTATGTATGTATGTATGTATGTATGTATGTATGTGAGCAGATTTGTATATTTTGCTTTATGTGTGTATTCTCATGCACATAGTTGCATATCTAGACATGCTCATATATATTTAAATGATAAACTTCTGGAAAGTATTACAGCTTTTTACAGTTCCGGTGATGGATTGGATTTTTCAATAGTACAGTGTAGGTATTTTCTTTTTCACTGTCCTTCAGCTGTATGTATGTATGTATGTATGTATGTATGTATGTATGTATGTATGTATGTATGTATGCATGCATGTATGTATGTATGTATGTATATATATCTATCTATCTAATAAAGGCATATATTTTTTCTTTTCTTTGTAAAAGTCATTTGAGTGCAGCCATGCTGGAGCACCACATTTTGCGTAGGTTTCTGAGCTTGTATAACAAAATTCTCTGTGTCATGGTCAATGCGACAATCACACGCTACACACCTTCCTTCCAAGCACTGTTGTAAACAGCGGAAGTGAACTAGAACGTTAAATTTTAGTGCGCATGCAGACCAGAATTCAACGTCAATCTGTATCTAACGGCTTTACTCTCTGTGCTTTAGCTTCGTTAGTATGGCAACAGTCCGGATACTTATTGATCAGACCACGTATGTATTTTCAATGAGCAGAAAGTACAAATTGATTAAAGAACCTAGGATTTCGTGCATGAAACTTATATACGTACATTTTATATATATATATATATATATATATATTATATATATATATATATACATACACACATACATATACATATATATATGTATGTATGCATATCCATACATACATACATACATATATATATATATATATATATATATATATATACGCACCTGTATGCACGCACAGGCACAGACACACAGGCACACACACAGACACTCAAACACACACATATATAACTAACTAAATAAAATAAAATATATGTAAACGAGCAGTATAAAATGTGGATTCTGGGAATCACGTACCTATCAAAGAAAGCTCGAGTACCAGTTCATATAGTAATCAATAACAAAGGAGTGTAATTTAGAGTGGCCATCAGGCCGATCAAATTATTACTTAAACTGTACAGAAAACCATAAAATTTCTAGGTATGACAGGTAAAATTTATGTTACCACGTGAAATACAATATTTCTCTAGACGTCATCATAACCAGATTTTGAATTATTAACCAACCTCACTTGCAACATATACTGACCACAGTGATTTAAAGAGAAAACATAGATCCGTGGTTCTCATCCAATTAGTAATAAAAACACTGTGTTGTGTATTAATAATCTACAAATAGGAAGTTAGATAATATTATTTAGTGTAGAGAAGAGAAAAAGCTGAAAAAATGTATTAAATGATGGATTTATTTCCAGTATTATTATTTGTAGGTGGAAGGTGGTGCTCAAATAGAATCGCTTCTACGCAGGACTAAATGCTTACTAGTATTTCTTCTGGCTATTTACTCTCTGAGTTCAAATACCGCTGAGATTGACGTTGCCTTTCGAGTCGATAAAATAAATACGAGTTCAGCATTTCTATTGATGCAATCGACTGATTCATTCCCAGTAAATCTGCTGGCCTTTTACTAAAATTTCAAACCTTTATCATTAGTTGGTGCTTTGTAATGGTAAATCAGTCAGGAAGATTAGATCTTTCGTAAAGGTGTTCTTTGTTAACTTGTGTTCTAAACACTCTACTGTTTGATAGCCGAACGTACTAGAACTCTGACGAATGCTCTGTTCCGTTTTGTTTTGGTTTTCTTTCGGAATTTGTTATTTTTACTGAAATTTATACCTTCTTTTTAAATATCAAATCATGGTGTCGATATTTATGACATGCACCTGGACGTGTAAGACAGTATTTGGAATAATAATTTTGGTGCTACTTTTCTCATCGAACTGGCAAAAATGACAGAAAACCGACGTATCATTATCAACACTACCACTAATGACACCACATCGGATGGCAGCGACGGCAACAACAACTATAACAATGGCAACAGGAACAAAAACAGCGGCTGGTGACTGTGGCACCTCTGATCGCAACATCACCACTGAATTATTCAGTGGCGACAGAAATAATAAAAATGATGACGACAAAAGTAAAGGAAAGAACAGCAATCACAGTCATAATAAAACTGAAAATGAGAGCGAGAAAAACATGAAAATTAATGACAGCAGCGAAAGATTTAGTAATACTACCTCCAACACCACTGCCACTATCATCACCGTAACCACCACTATAATCACCAGCATTAAAACTAACTTCAATTCTAAGGTCAGCAATCCAGCTCTAAACAGTCTCACTAACGCGGTTTGAATTCTGGAGAAAATTTCTTTGTTGGTGCAGGATATGAAAGAAATTTAAAATATGCTTAACGAGAAATGAAAAACAGCATCCATAAACACACAGTTGAGGTAAGATTTCTGACTGAATTCGAGACCAGGAATCAGAGATAACCACTGGCAATCAATAAAAAAGGAATATCAAAACTCATAGGCAGAAATACCCACAAGTAGGCGGAAGGACGGATTGCCTGTTCTTCCATAGGAATAACGTAAGTGATCCATATTTCCTTCCCTTTGTTTAACATAACACAAATTTGCTTTTTTCAGGTTTGTAAGTTCTTAGTTCGATTCACCGTAGGTCAACTTTTCTTTTTATCTTTCTAGGGTTGATACAATACATAATTGTCAAGTACTAGGATCACTTTAGTGGAATATCCATTCTTACCTGAAATTTATGACCATGTGCCTAAAATGGAAATTCTTACGACACTTATTATTAAAATGCAGCTACTTTTATTGGCAGAGTTCAAAAAAGAATTATGGATTTGACATCGTTTATAAATTCTACACGTCAACAACTTCCTGTTCTTCTTGGATAGAGACATTCGTATGATTACTTTTGTCCAATGACAGAAGGCCTGTCATTTTTACAGGAGATGTGGGTTCACTTCCCACAAGCTTTCGAAATTTCTATCCAAAGAGGTTTTAAGCCAAAATTTACACACTATTTTCAATAATAATATTCTTCCCGATCCACCGTTCCAAAATCAATTATGGAACTTTCATGTTTGAAGATACTACATATGGTTTAGATGGATATGAATGAGAACAGATTTGCCACAATTTGTTGTACGGATTTTTATCGGGATTTCTGACAAAATGTTGCTAATTGGCAGATGATATTGCGCTTTTTACCATTTACAATAGCAAAATATAGTAATTTTAGCTTGTTTCACAGAACTGCTACTTACACTCTAAAGCAATGATTGTTGCAAGCCGTTCATAAGACATTAATATCCTCAATCTACAAATCTCATGACCATTTAATTAAATTCGTAACATTTTAAATGTATATATATATATATATATATATATATATATATATATATAATATATATATATATATCTCCGACAAGGAGAGTCGTGTATCGTCTTTGCTCTGTTTAAAAAGCAGAAAGTGTGCATAAATCGGTGAAATAATCTACTGAAAGTCACAAATTCAACTCATAAAGCCCACTACAACACTTCGGCTACAAATATATTAATCAAAAACGTAATATATTTTGCCTGAAGCCAAACACAGTAAAATTTTTTTCTTTTGACCGAAAACGCACATGGTGAAAAAAAATCCACTGTAGAAGGAAAAAGAAACATCTCCTGGAAAATAACCACGAAAAAAACCACGAAAAATCCAGACCACATCGTTGGATTAAGTATCACTTTCATCTTCTATTTCATATTTTGTTTATTATCCTATTTTATATAACTTAAGCCCACATCTCCGTTAAAGTTTACGATCGCTATTTTTTTTTTTGTTTGTTACATTTCAATAACTGTCTCGAAGGCAGAATTTGGCTTCAAAATTAAATAACCCTTTCTTCACACTTTAAAATATATATATATTTTAATATATTTTCACTCATTTTCTTTCTTTTTTTCCACCTTCCTTCTCTCCCCGTCTGTGTATATGTGTATGTGTGTGCACGTGTATGTATGTGTGTGTGCGTGTATGTATATATGTATGCGTATATATGCATGGACGTGAACTTTCATGAACTTTATATAGATAACTAATCTTTCCCCTCTTTCTTACCTCTTTCAGATACTCCATCTTCTAATTAGCCTTAAGATTAAATAACGTTTAATACTGTTTATTGTTAATAATTTTTCAGATACTCTATCTTCTAATTAGCCTTAAGAATAAACAACGTTTATTACCCACACTTTAACATCTAATTTTTTACCCACACTCTAATATCTTTCTAATTAGCCTTTTTACCCACATTTTAAATATTTGTTAATATATTTTCAGATACTCTATCCTCTAATTAGCCTTAAGATTAAATAACGTTTTACCCACACTTTAACTTTAACTTTTTCACCCACACTTTAATATATTTTTGGATGCTCTACCTTCTAATTAGCCTCAAGATTAAATAACGATTATTACCCACACTTTAATATAATTGTAATATTGTTAACATATTTTCAGATACTCTATCCTCTAATTAGCCTTAAGATTAAATAACGTTTTTATCCACACTTTAACTTTTTCCCCCACACTTTAATATATTTTTGAATACTCTACCTTCTAATTAGCCCCAAGATTAAATAACGTTTATTACCCACACTTTAATATAATTGTAATATTGTTAACATATTTTCAGATACTCTATCTCCTAATTAGCCTAAGATTAAATAACGTTTTTACCCACAAACTTTAATATTGTTAATATTAATAATACTCTATCCCATAATTAGCCTTAAGATTAAATATCTTCTTGTCTTCTCTCGAACATAGTTAAATAGATAAACAAATAGACAGATCATCCAGCATGTCCAGAGCATGGAGACCTGACGAGCTGGATTTATTCGTACAAGCATGGGGGTGCGCCGGCGGAGATAGCCCTAGCGAGGTGATTGCGGCTGCGCTGAAGAGCAGAGGCTACAAGAGGACAGCGGCTCAGATGGAGCGAAAGAGACGGGAATTCGTGCGCTCATATGCGCTTGTACGGTCGCACATTGGCGCACTTGATGCCATCTTTGAGAACGAGCGAGGCAAAGATGACAAGAATGGAGACGATGAAAGAAGTCACCCCCACCTGGTGGATGCCTGGGAGGAGGTTTTGAATGAGAAACCTTCCCGGGAAGTGAACCCAGGTGCAAGTTCTCCAACCGGCAGCAAAGGCCATGGAGACGGAGAACCCGGTGAAGAGGTAGAGGGAGGAGGAAGAACTAAAAGAAGGGCTGGTAGAGCTAAAGAAAAAGCTCAAGCAGGACCAAAGGGTGAAAAAACCAGGAATAGAAGTGGAACCGCAACCGATGGAAACGGACAGCGCACACAGGTGTGTAGGTTCTACCCGAGAGGTTCCTGCTGGCATGGAAAGGAAGGTGCAGGCTGCCGCTTTGCACATCGGGGACCCTGCCACAGAGACACGAGGCAGATGGACAAACCATCAACACAAGGAAAAGGGATGGACCACGCACCACTTGCGCCAAAGCGGAGGTACGCAGATGTTGTGCGTGCCACAAACCACCAACATGATGTTGTCGAAAGGGCAGCTGCTGAGCAACAATCTTTTTTGTGCATGGCACAAAAGATTGTACAGCAGCTGACCTGGCTTCATCAAACCCAAGCCCGCAGGTGGGACTACCCACTATATACCAGACCACCACCACAGCAAACAGACCCAGGATGGACACCACCGGCAACAACGTACACCTCACCTCGATGCTCCTACTGAACATCAGAGGACTGCAAACACTCAGTAACAGGACAAAAATCCCGTTCCTGAGAGATTTTGTTGCATGCAATCAAGCCTTATGCATAGCACTAACGGAAACGCACCTGAAACCGGATATAACAGATGCGGAGTTACACATACCACAGTATGCTGTACTACGGACCGACAGGAAAGAAATGAGTCATGGAGGTGTTGCTATGTACATCCGTGAGGACCTCACACCCCAGGTCCTCTTGTCATACTCAAACTCGGTGTGTGACACACTAATTGTACATATTAGGCAACTTGATGTAGTTGTGTGTGCTACATACCGCCCTCCAGATGCCCCAAGCCATGTGGGCAAGTTTGAAGACTGCCTTATAAAAATAGAAGAAGTTCTAACCACATTAGAACAACACATAAGTGTACTTCTTATGGGAGACTTCAATCTGCCAAATGTCAGATGGCCCGAGGGCCTTTCTCTCCCAGGAATGACAAGATGTGAACGAGGACAGGCGAGGTCCCTCCTGAACCTCATCAACACCCTGTACATGGAGCAGGTAATACTCCAACCAACCAGGGCAGGTAACACACTGGATCTCTGCTTCACAAATGACATGGATCTCATCCATAATGTGAAAGTGACACCGACACTACTCTCGGATCACAACATGATAGAGCTGACCATGTACGGGCCAAAAGAGAGCACGGACATGCAGCCTACAAGAACCCCCAGAATCTTTCCAGCTTGAACTACCATAAGGCAAACTGGAAACAAATTGAGAAAGAGATCCTCAAACAAAACTGGCCTAAATGTCTCTCCTCGCCAGACATCGACGTGAAACTTCAACAATTCATGTCTGTAATGCAAGCCATATGCTACAAATATGTCCCAGAGAGAAAGGCCACTGTACACAAGAACAAAATCCCCAGAGAGAGGAAAATTCTAATGAGACGGCGTACAAAATTTTCAAATCGCCTAAACAAACAGATTGAAAGCAGTGAAAAGTCCCGCCTAAAAATAAAACTGTTGGAAATCGAAAAATGTCTGAAACTCTCCCATGAAAAGGAAAGAGCAGACAAAGAAGCCTGGGCTATAGACAACATAAAATCTAACCCCAGAGCTTTCTACAGGTATGCCAAAGAAACAGCTACGGTGCACTGTAGAATAGGGCCACTCCTCGAAAAGGATGGCACACTTACAGGAAAACCAATGAGGGTAAGTGAAATACTGAATGAGCAATTCAAGAGTGTTTTCACTCCACCCCTTGGGCATCTCCAAATCACCAATCCAACTGACTTTTTTACCACTGCAGATATAAAATCAGAGGCGGCGACGATAGATTACATCGATATAAAGGAAGACGATGTAATCAAGGCTATAGATGAAATGAAAACAGACTCAGCTCCTGGCCCCGATGGATTCCCGGCAATTCTCCTAAAAGCACGTAAGAGAGTCCTAGCAAGACCACTGCAGTTCCTCTTTCAGAGCTTCCTTGCAGCTGGCAAACTTCCAAGAAAACTGAAGGAAGGTAAAATATGCCCCATTCATAAAGGAGGTAGCAGAGCGGAAGCCAAGAACTATAGACCTATCTCTCTGACCTCACACATCAGCAAGGTCATGGAACGAATAGTCAGAAGGAAGCTGATCACCTTCTTTGAAGAAAATGACTTGCTGCCCGACACCCAACATGGTTTCCGACCAGGGAGAAGCTGTTTAACTCAGCTCCTACAACACTATGACTGGGTGCTGAAACGGCTGCTCAACCACTCAAATGTGGAAGTGATATATCTCGACTTTGCAAAGGCCTTTGATAAAGTCGATCATGGAATGATATGTCACAAACTGCGTGATCTCAACATAGTTGGAAAACTGGAAGAATGGCTTCATGACTTTCTGAAAGATAGAAGTCAGGTGGTAGTGGCCAATGGGGCCACTTCCATTAACACGCAAATAGTGAGCGGTGTTCCGCAGGGCACTGTTCTGGGACCACTACTGTTCATAATGGCCCTCTCAGACATGCCCTCAGCCACGCAGAGAGCCACGATCACAAGTTATACAGATGATACAAAAGTTTCACAGGCAATACAGAACCCTGAGGACACTAAACACCTGCAATGTGAGCTAGACAAAATATACAAGTGGGCCGAAAAGAATAGCATGCAGTTCAATGCTGAAAAGTTTCAAGCTCTATACTATCAGCATGCAGAACTAAATGCAATACCCAATGAATACACTGGACCCGGAGGAATAGCAATCCCAGAGGCACAATCAGTGCGTGACCTAGGTATTTACATGAGTGATGACGCGACCTTTCGTGTACATGTTGCTAAATTGGCAATGAAATGTAGACGACTGGCCGGATGGATCCTCAGAACCTTTAGAACAAGAGAACAAGAAACCATGATGGTCCTCTGGAGGACACTTGTCCTAAGCCACTTTGACTACTGCTCTCAGTTATGGTCACCATCCAGTGTCAAGTTGATCACAGAGCTCGAGGCGATCCAACGTAGCTACACGAAGAAGATAGCCTCTATGCAGAATGTAAGCTACTGGGAAAGACTCAGGAAATTAAAATTATATTCCCTGGAGCGTAGGCGGGAAAGATATGCCATAATATACATCTGGAAGATCCTGGAGGGAAGTGTCCTGAACTTTGGCATCGAGAGTTACGCAAATGCCAGAACTGGGCGCCACTGCGTGGTGCCTAGGACTCCAAACTTGCCATCAAGATGTAGGACAAGATTCTGTGATAGCCTGGGCTTCCGAGGCCCACAGCTCTTCAATATCCTCCCGAAGAACCTGAGAGACCTGCATGGGGTGGATACAGATGTCTTTAAAATGAAGCTGGATCTCTTCCTGTCAGGTGTCCCAGATGAAACAACTTCACGGCAGGAGGGGCAGATGAGGGCAGCTGCATCGAACTCTCTCATGCACCAAATAGCAGCTGCTAGAAAGCCTTCATGAAGTGAAACCAAGTAGCAACACCAAATGGCGGTGCCCCAGCATGGCCACAGCTCATAAGCTGAAACTGGAAAAATCAAAATCAAATCAAAAAATCAAATCAAAATCATATACACACATATCACATACATAATTCAAATAACAGTTAATCAACAAACTAGAAATGCGGACATCTGTTGTGTGTTTGTGTGTGTATGTGTGGCTATTTGTGTGTAGGATGCGAATCAGTTGCAATTTCCCTGTCTTATCGTAGTGGATTCTTAATGAATAATTATTTGCTTCTTCATTCGAACAACTAATGCCTTTCTCTTGGAAATTAAAATTACTCAGTTTGCAAGTAGTCCCAGATACTACTCACACACACACATGCACTCGCGCGCGCACGGATACACAGTGGTTTACCCATACATACATATATACTTATTAAAACGTAAAAAGGCATGCATATACATGTTTATACATAAACCTGTGTGCGTACATATATATATATATATATATATATATAGATATATAAATATACATATACACACACACATATATATATAGTAGTGACCCCCTTCGGTCAGACACTGACCATGGGTTTGCACCCAGAGAGATACTCTCTGAGACACAAGTCTGGGCAAGGTTGTTTCATGGAAGACCAGCAGTCGCCCATGCATACCGGCCTCTCCTCTCCACGCCACCGATGTTGTCCAAGGGAAAAGCAAGGGCCGATACAGCTTGGCACCTGTGACGTCGCAACTCATTTCTACAGCTGAGTGAACTGGAGCAACGTGAAATAAAATGTCTTGCTCAAGAACACAACACGCAGCCCGGTCCGGGATTCGAGCTCACAACCTCACCATCGTAAGCTCGACGCTCTAACCACTGAGCCATATATATATATATATATATATATATATATAAGTTTGAAAAGGAATGCACTAGTTTATATATATGGAAAGAAATAAATGTTAAAAACTTTTTCTAACAAAAACATTTCAGTACCGATTTCAGTCATTGATACTTTTTCAACTGTAAGAATGGAAAACAATTAAAAGAAAAGTCTTTAAAAATAATATTTGCATAGCATTCAAATCCAAGTGGCATTTTCCTTGTTTCTGCTTGACTCTGTCTTGTTTACTCTTGTGACGAAGAAGAAGAAGGCGTAGGAGGAAGCGGAGGAGAAGAAGAATGCGGAATGCGTGAGTGTCATGATAGTAGTCGGATGTTAAATAGTAAAGTGCACTGAAAGTGACTTGTTGTGGGTGGTAGTAGTGAATGAATTCTTGAGACAATAATTCTTGAGGTAGTAAAGTAAGGAAGGAGGTGGTGGAGAAGAAGAAGACGAATAAAAAGAAGGAGAAAGAGAAGATATAATAATAAGGGAATGCAGGTGGTATGATAGTAGTAGGATGTTAAATGGTCAAGTGACCTAAAGTCGGAACTTTGTGGATTATAGCAGTGATTGGGACTGTTTTTTAATGAATTCTTGGATATCTCTTGAATGTATCATTTTTTATATTTGCGTGTGTTTGTGTTGGCCGTGGTGGATATGTCGTTTGTTGTAGATGCGTTCAGCAGGGGTCTGTATTTTGTAATAAAGAGAGTCTCTTTATTAATTCGTTGGCTACAGGTTGCATCGTCCCTGAATTGGTAGAGGGGGAAAATTCTGAAGCTTGGATTTTTGTTATTGGCGCAAATGTCGATGTGTTGGCTGAATGCTATTTTTCTATTTTGAGGAATTTTGGTCTGGGATCTGTGCAGACCCATCCTTTGACGTAGACTGTTTTTTGTTTGGCCTATGTATTGCTCTTGTCACCCAGAGCATGTTAGTGCGTATATCAGGTTTTCTGAAGCACATATGAAGCTGCTTTGCACTGTGAAACGTTGTCCCTGTTTGAAGGAGAACTTTGATCCCTCAATTAAATTGACTCATATCTCACAGTTGGGTCTTCCGCATATTTTACTGACGGCTTCTGTGTTGTTGAGCGTATTCAGGCTTGTGTTATGAGACTTTTCATTGATTTGGGTTGTCGCTTGCTTTTTATGAAGGTGTAAATCTCTGGCCACAATTGAATTGTCGCTATTCCAAGGTTGTGAGGAATATTGGAATAGAGGTTGACTACATCGAAGGATACTAGAAGGGTATTTTTGTTTATTGTTTCAGGAAGGTGACTGAGCATATCCAGGTCGTCCCTTATGTAGCTTTTAACAACGAGTCACTTTTAGTCCAGTTGACCTTTTAACATCCTACTAATATTATACCACCTGCATTCCCTTATTATTCTCTCTTTGTCTTCTTCCTCTCCGCCTCCACCTTCCTTACTTTACTACTATTACTGTTTAGAATAACACCTACGCAAATATTGTAAACAATACATTCAAAAGAGATGTCTCAAGAATTCACTCAATGCTACCATCCACAACAAGTCACTTTCAGAGCACTTGACCATTTAACATCCAACTGGTATCATGGCACTCCCGCATTCTTTTTATCCTCCTCTTACTCCTCTTCCCCTTCCTCCTCCTCCCCCATCCCCTCCTCCTCCTTCTGTGCCAAGAATTCACAACGACCCCGAACTCACAAGAGTAACCAAAAGAGACAGTGACAGGCAGAAACAAGCAAAATGCCCTTGTATTTGAATACTATGTAAATATTCTTTTAATTTTTCCAAAATGTAATTGTTTTACACACACACACACACACACACACACACACACACACACACACACACACACACACACACACATATATATATATATACACCCATATATACCGTTCATATTTCATTTATGCTTCTATTCCACAAAATTTATGTATAGAAAATGGTTCGTCTCTATAGAATTTGCAGTTGAAACACACACATTCACACACCTACACATTCTCACACTTACAAACACACACGGTTAGAAAGATATGTATACATGCATGCAATGTTTCTCACGTGAACATATAAGACGTAACTATATTCATAGAGATAATTATAACTTATTTTAAGAAATATGAAAATGAAACAAACCGAAAGAAGAATAAAAATAAAAGAGAAAACATTGTTATGAGATAACCATTATCGATAATAAATGACTGTAAACTGCTTCGCTTTTCCTTCTTTGTGATTATTTGTTGTTTGTCTCTCTATGTTTTTTCTTGTATTAGGCGTCGTTTTGTTGGGCCTTGTATATTAGAGTGTGCAAAATTAGAATTTAAATTTTTCAAAAGTCTGATAAGATATTTTAGCATGGAGTTTATTCTTCAATTTTTTTTTTATGTACGTAAACTGACAAAATATAGTAAAGAGTAAGAATTGCATATAACAGAAGTGTTGTTTTTGTACAGAATAAAAAAGAAGAAAATGAAGACAACTCCAGCGATATTTGTACACAAAATGTTAGCCTCTGAGATAAGCGTCATAAATTAACAAAGGAAACCATTTAGTGTCTGTTCTTGTGACCTCTTCATGGCTTACAACATAAAACTATGATTGACCTGTTATTCTTTTCCATACTTTTCTCTGAATATATATTTACAAGAAAGTAAGTTGATATATTGTGTGTCAAGTATCTCATTATGTTCCCAATGTTTAGAGTAACTGAACAAGTTTCCGGAGTTCAACGTTCCTTAAACATACAAGTGGATAATCTTACCTCATTTCTAAATAGGTATAGCTATACTGCTTTCGATATATACCCTTCAGAAAACATACAACATTTTCTCGCTTAAAAGAAAATTATTTTTACTTTGTTTTTTTTTATATTTGCTTCTTTGTATTATTCACTTTTTATTTTAATTGCTTCCTTAATGATGAATCACGGGGAAAATAAATACGTCTACAATTATTTGTAAATGTGTTTCAAGATACGACGAAGGTAAAGAAAATGATAAAAACAATCAATCTACATTTCTCGATTCAACGACGGAGCCTGAAATACCAGCATGATAGGCCCTCGAAAAAAATAATGTGCTGGACGCTGGCGTTGTATTATAACAATCTTCATGTGGGCTCTTCATCGGGTGAAGCCCCATAAATAACTGCTAGATTTTACTGATATTTTATCGGACCACGCCCGCTAACGCTTCCGCATGTACCTGTTGTTTAAAAAAAATCAACTACATAATAATTATTAAGAGTAATCATATATGATGCTATAAGAATATGAACCTTGCAAATTAAATCTGATGTTGGGTGCAGAAACGTACGTCGTGATCTACCATTTAAGCCTGTTGACTTTCATCCCTGTTATATTATTATTCGTAGTATTATATTAATCCTAAACACAAAGGAATTCTGCATACCCTTATATACTCTGATATATAATATGTGGTAGCCAAACAAAAGCATAGGAGCTCTTTCTTAAACGGGCGTTACGAGGTTTTTCCTAAAATGCACTAAATGAAATAGAAATATATATATACCGACAGAAAAAAATAGAGTGAGAGAGAGAGAGAGAGAGAGAGAGAGAGAGAGAGAGAGAGAGAGAGAGAGAGATGCATACTTTTACCAACATATCTATCGCACACGCACAGGCATATTGATAATCAAATATAACTCAAATGCCTACTCTTCACACACAGACACATATGTGTATACGTCCATCTGTCTAAGATCATGTTTCGTTGACGTACTCACACACCTTGGCACTTGGGCTCACTCAAGTCTGTAGGTAGATCCAAATCCATCCCTGATTGGTCGAAAGTTTTGGCCTACACTTTTCATTCCACCTTCCACCTGTCCTCTCTGCTTGACCGCTACTCATTCTTTAGCTTGCCACCACTGCCATGTACGCTACTTCTTTATTTATCTTTCCTTTTTACCTACTCGTCTCTTGCACAAAAGCAAAATTTCCCTCCGCTATTGTATTTTGTTTTATACTATATTAACTGTCCAATTCTTAATCACATTTGATTCTACTCTGTCCTGAATGTTACCAGTTTCGTCTCTTCCTGTGGATACTCTCCCAAATTCTCCAGCTGTCTTCATTGTTGCGTAATTTTTACTAATTTCTTTCATTTTGCTTCTCTTCACGGAATTCAATAACTTTTCTAACAACTTCAAATTTTAGTTTGTATCCTCACTCTTTGTTTAAACCAAAGAAAAAGTTTGCTCACACCTATATATATATTTGATGTACACTTGTAAATACATCAATAGCATCTTCCACCTTCTTTTAGCCATTCCCTGTGCTTCATGAAAACCTCTATTCCCCCACCCTCGCACACGTTCTCACCTCTACGCTTACACGCTTTCAGAATCCCAAACTAATCATTACACACACATACAAATACACACATACAAGCACCCAACTACTACTAACCACCTCCACTATATTTCTTCACTTGCGCAACTCTATACGCATATATAAACACACTAACACTCATACGAGTACTACTCTTCCTATGCTCACTTCCATAGAAGCATTTGGTGAAAAATGCGTAAACACGCGAGAGATAAGTACAGGACAAAATAAGAAAAAATGCACAAGAAGTACAGGACATCACCAACTACGAATAACTACGTAACAAGATAACGAGAGACAAGTACAGGAAAAAATAACAAAAGAAGTCTGACTCCTCCTCACTTTTCGACTGTTTATTACTCCCTATTTCGTGCTTTCAACGACAAGATAGGAAAATTGATAAGACAGCAGCATCCAGAATTTTTAAAAATATAAAATTTGTGAAGAGTTAGGTCGTTGAGCGAAAAAGAACAACAGAGTGGACGTACAGAGTAAGCAATCGACGAAGACAAACATTATGGGCCGTTGGGCCAAGACGAATTGTCACGGGTAACGTCTGGGAGAGATTTTGAAAGAATATAGAATAAATAGACGAGAAGAAAATAGTAGAAGAGAAAAATGTCAGGAGGCAAAAGAAATGACGTCCAGCTAGGTGGACGTCTGGTCCAGAAAAGGCAGAGGCGAGAGAAAAATGGCCTGTAGTCACGTGTAACCAACAGGCAAAGATGAAGGCGGACAAGAGAGAGGATGAACGAAAGACACAAAGGGAGTGGGGAGAAGGGAGAAAGAACGAAACATAGAAGAGTGGAAGTAAGACAGGAGACAGCGAAGAAGGAGGGGGTAGAAACGGAAAATAAAGAGGAATATAGAGAGATAGAGAGAAGGAAAGAAAACAATGTGTGGAATCGCAGAAATTATATATAAATGTAAGATCTTACTGTGGACAAAGCTGTGTGGGGTTCGATTATCAATAAATAAAAAAAATACACATTAAGTAGAGGACATCATCAACGGGTAAAAAATACGTAAACACACGAGAGATAAGTATAGGACAAAATACCTACGAGTTAGACTTCTTTTGAGTTAGACTTGTCTCTCGTTATGTGTTTACGTATTTTTCACTCCTTAGTGATTCCTGTATTTATTGTGCATTTTTGGGGGTATTTTTGTCCTGTACTTGTCTCTCGTGTGTTTACGTATTTTTTACCCATTGGTGATGTCCTGTACTTAATGTGTATTTTAAAATATTTTTTATTTATTTTTATATATATGTATGTATATATAACACACACACACGTATATATATACATGATACATTAGACATGCATACACGCATACACACATACACACACATATATATGTCTTCGAATTTTAGCAAGAGTGTAGAAGAAGGATGCCCACGTGCATGTATAATATAATGTTTGTTGCATGAAGAAATTCAAATATATAATTTTATGGTGATATACCAAAAAGCTGTCACATTAATGATTCTATTCTTAATGCAAATATATATTTTAATCATTATTTTCTAGGATTCTGAGAAAAAATCTTCTATCGAATTAGTTGAATCTTGGCTCAACCAATTCTATTTGGTGCAGTAAAAGATTATGATAAAGATTATATAGAAACGATTGGGTGAGGTTTCTAATAATTATATTTACTCTTTTACTCTTTTACTTGTTTCAGTCATTTGACTGTGACCATGCATGAACACCGCCTGTAGTTGAGCAAATCGACCCCAGCACTTATTCTTTGTAAACCTAGTACTTAACCTATCGGTCTCTTTTGCCGAACCGCTAAGTTACGGGGACGTAAACACACCAGCATCGGTTGTCAAGCGATGATGGGGGGACAAACACCGACACACAAACATATACACACACATATACATACATACATGTATATATATATATATATATATATATATATATATATATATATATACATACATATATACGACGGGCTTCTTTCAGTTTCACTCTACCAAATCCACTCAGAGGCTTTGGTCGGCCCGAAGCTATAGTAGAAAACTGAACCCAGAACTATGTGGTTAGTAAGCAAGCTACTTACCACACAGTCACTCCTACGCCTATATTTGGAAGTATATATATTTGATGTTGAACAAATGTTATGCTTTGATTTAAAGGGCGTTAGCGTAGTGATTTTTGGAGGTTGTTTAAAGTTATTTCGTTGTGTGAAGCTGCTTTGTATGTGAAATTTCTATTGTGTTTCGCTTTAGTAAAGATTTTTAAGAAAACGATAATACAACGAGAGTTGTTGACTTTTGTGGTGTTAGGTTTTTGTATGGTATATATATATATATACATATATATATCGATTTGAGCATATATAGATTTGTGAATAAACGGAATTAGAAAACTGCAATATCTTGTCATGGTAGCCATAATATGTCACTGGAAGGTCGATCACACCATTTGAATTAGATTAACAGATGTCTTTGATGGGTGTTTTAATGGAATCTTTTACCAAAGAAAGCTTCGAAAGCTAGATATATCTGAAGGATTTAACTTTTCAAAGCAACCTAGAAGCTTCTCTGAAAACCAATTGTAGAAAGTTATAATGAAATGAAATATTTTCTGCAGATATAGCTTATTCTATTTGATGTCCTTGGATAAGCAGTTAAATAGCGGTGTTAAATAGTGGTGTTTAAGCAACACAGTTCCTGCAATGAGTGACAGGCAAATGTCACCACATAAAGAGTTAATTGATAATAAATGGGAAATACAATGCGATAATTTGTTGTCACTACCAAGTGCGCTAAATGTTTCCTAAATCTACAGCGCATGTTCTTACATCTTTTGCTGCAGCTTGTTTGACATTTAGTTCGTGGATATCAACTACCTTTAGAGCGAAAATAATTCGGTAGGCAGCGAGCTGGCAGAATTGTTAGCACGCTGGACGAAATGTTTACCGGTATTTCGCCTGCCGTTATGTTCTGAGTTCAAATTCCGCCGAGGTCGACTTTGACTTTCATCCTTTTGGGGTCGATAAATTAAGTACCAGCTATGCACTGGGGTCGATGTAATCGACTTAATCCCTTCGTCTGCCCTTGTTTGTTCTCTCTGTGTTTAGCCCCTTGTGGGTAGTAACGAAATAGGTATTTCGCCTGCCGCAAAGTTGTGAGCTCAAATTCCGTCGAGGTCGACTTTGCCTCTCATCCTTTCGAGGTCGATAGCTTAAGTCCCAGTAAAACACTTGGGTCTATGTAACCTATTATCCTCCTCCCCTAAATTTCAGGTCTCGTTCCTATAGTAGAAAGTATTAAATACCGTTTTCTGAGTTCATGTGAGTGCATCATTTATATTAAAGTTATTGCTTTCAAATTTTTGGACAAGACCAAGAATTTCAGGGGAAAGTGCTAGCCGATTGCACCGACCCTAGTAATTAAGAGGTACTTATTTTATCGGCCCGAAAATATGAAAAGTAAAATCAACCTCGGCGAAATTTGAACTCAGAAAATATAGACGGACCAAATGCCTCTAAGCACTTTGACGGGCGTGCTTACGATTCTTCAAGTTCACTGCCTTATTTCTTTTAAAAATACTTACAACCTATGTTGTGTTCTTAATCCTTGCATCTACGAGCTATCTTTTCTGTTGCACCTATTTACAAATTGTTAGAGACTAAGTGTTTACTGACACTGTCAAGGACGTTTCATCAATAAAGTGTTTATACAACCCATAAAATGATGAAAACCTTTACTGCATTTCGTGATTTCGAAAAGCCTATGTGTTCATTCTACTAAAAGGAAAATTAATAATGTGATTTCCAACAAGTATTTTTAGAGGGATGGGTAAAATTGATGCAATCAATTCTTGTAGTCCTTTTACTGACCCCCACCCCCAGAAAGATGAATGGTGTTGGCCTCGACAAGAATTAAACACCGAACTTAAAGGTCATTCATTACTAGGAACAAATCAAGGCACTGAATCTGATGCTTCGCTGCTCCTTTTTATAATAGATTATATCTCAAAATAACATTACAATATGTGATAAGTCATAAATAACAGAAGTATGACGTCTGAAGGAGAAATCATTATCAGTTCTGAAATATATATCTAATTATTTAAATCCATTTAGAGATTTTATTTCAAATAAATTGAGATCTACGCTACAGCGCCAGACCTTGCGGTAATATCTTAGACCACAAACATCTGTGTTTGCAAATTAAATTCAGCTGCTAATGTCATGATGATCAGTAAATTAATAATAATGTTGTTAGTAATGAGAGAATATTTCAAATATTTTGCTTTTTAAAATATATGTTACTAAATGAAATTAATCTTAATAAGTTTATAAATATTAAACGTTAGGAGAAATAAACTCTTTGTACATGGTAGGTGTCAACTGTAGACGTATATGAAATTAAGACCAAATATCGAATTGTATATAATAGAGCACTATATTATTCCTTATACACACTGGTTTTATATAATTAATTGATATATAAAAGGAACTACGCTAGACATTTTTCCTTCGGGGAATGAACTGTCGATTATGTGGTACCCCAGCATTTTATTTGTACTAATACTATCATCGACCCTAAAATGACAGAAAGAAAATTGGAATTTGAAAGCACAACGTAAAAGTACATAATCTAATATTTCTAAGTACGTTCCCTCCCACCCGGAAGAAATTTGCCCTTAATATTGAATAAGAAGTAAGGCGGCGAGCTGGCAGTAACGTTAGCACGCCGGGCGAAATGCTTGGCGGTATTTCGTCTGCTGTTACGTTGTGAGTTCAAATTCCGTCGAGGTCGACTTTGCCTTTCATCCTTTCGGGGTTGATTAAATAAGTACCAGTTACGCACTGGGATCGATATAATAGACTTAATCCATTTGTCTGTCCTTGTTTGTCCTCTCTGTGTTTAGGCCCTTGTGGGTAGTAAAGAAATAGGTATTTCGTCTGCCGTTACGTGTCTTTAGTTCAAATTCCGCCGAGGTCGACTTTTCCTTTCATCCTTTCGGGGTCGATTAAATACGTACCAGTTACGCAATGGGGTCGATCTAATCGATGTAATCCGTTTGTCTGTCCTTGTTTGTCCCGTCTGTGTTTTGCCACTTATGGGTAGTAAAGAAATAGGTATTTCGTCTGCTGCTACGTTCTGAGTTCAAATTCCGCCGAGGTCGACTTTGGCTTTCATCCTTTCGTGGTCGATTAAATAAGTCCCAGTTACGCACTGGGGTCGATATAATCGACTTATTCCCTTTATCTGTCATTGTTTGCCCCTCTGTGTTAGCCCTCTTGTGGGCAATAAAGAAATCAAAATCGTTAGCAAGCCGGATGAAATGCTTTGCGGAATTCCGTATGTCTTTGCATTCCGAGTTCAAATTCTGCCGAGGTCGACTTTACCTTTCATCCTTTCGGGGTAACCGTTGCGGACTGGGATCGATGTAATCGACTGGCCTCCTCCCCTAAAATCGAGTTTGATGAACATGGCTTAAAAATGTTCACAAATTTCATATATACATATTAAGTATGTTAACACTTTTTCTTCTTCTTCTCCTCGCTCTACTCCTCGTCCCCCTCCTCCTCCTTCTGTTCCTCCTCCTCCTCCTCTTTCTGTTCCTCCTCCTCCTCCTCCTTCTTCTTCTTCTTCTTCTTCTTCTTCTTCTTCTTTTTCTTCTATCAATGGGAGCAGGAAGCAATGACAAAATCTAAATTCATCCAAGAATCTTTCGTAATCCTACAAATGGGAACCTTTTGAGACAGGTCTCTGCTGTCCTTCAGTATCATGCTGCGATGGACAGACTAAAACTGCTCGGAGTCTAGTTTGTTCCAGATTTCCAGGAGAGGAATAGGAGTAAGGTGACAGTCAAAGTTGACTCACTGGGTGACATCAGTTGACGCATCTTACTGAATAGTAATATCCGGAGAAATAGTTCTGGCACACCAGATGACTTGGTCCCCATCTTCAATAAAATCGTTGTTTCACTAATGGGCTCTTGCTGAAATTTATTTCTTTTGTTTTATCAAGGATAATTTCTGTCTTATGTATACGGATTCAGGAATCTGCAATAATATAGAACATCTTGGATTTAACCTCTTTATATGTCACTTAATATGAAGCAAAAAATAATGGTTTTTCAAAAGAAACGAAATTTGGTATTATTTCATATATAAAACGAACACTTGATGTGCAATGACATTACATTCTTCAATATCAGCTCTTGAAGTAGTCATTATTCGATATCCGTTTGATATAATGAAGCGTTATTCTACGATCTTCAAAAAAAGGAACGAAAAATTCGGTCTAATTTATCTGTACATATAGCACATTTTCACAAAGTCTATGTTCAAACAATGCAACTATATAAATAAAATTCAAATGATACAAAGAACGGATCTGTTGTTGTTCAAGATTAGAACTCAGTACTTGTGGATTCAGACACACAGTCACACCTACGCCCACACACAAACACTCGCTCATTGACTGCCATGTTGTTACACCCAAACGTAAATTCCATGGCAAAAATCGTTTGACTCTTGTACCAACAACCGCCCTACATTCACCATGTAAAATCGCGAACAACAAGCACAGCTCATCTGAGTCTCTCAGCAGGCAGCAACATAGATACATATTCGGACATTAGCATACTTTCAGCTTTCTGTCATTGGGTATATATTTGTCAAAGCAATATATTTGTCTTACCCGCTCTTGTAAACTTACTCTCACGCTCTGTTTAGAGAACCTTAAAATGTTCTTAACTTTAGGTTACAACAGACGTATAAACATACAGTTAATGTACGCAGTATTGAAAGAACATACGGTCCATCTTAAAATATTATCGCTATAGTTTCAGTATCGCCCGACGTTGCTCGGGTTTGTTTCGACCCTTTAGAATTAGAATTTTTGAAAAGTAAAACTTTTGCGTTATGTAGCTTGTTATTCTATTTAAGTGAACATTTTTCTGGTTGAAATACACCGAGAAATGGCGACACAGCAGTCAAAAAATCGTAAAAAATAGGGATTGTCATAGAAAAAAAAAGCACCTTTTTGATGTAAATAATCTTTGGTCTTAACATGATTCGTTTTGAATTTTTTCTCCTACGGAAAGAAGAGCAAGCCTTCTTCTATCATATTTTCAATTTTGGTCAACATGCGCCGCAGGGTCTCGGAGGAGATAGTGTTAGTTGAGGGCTACCAAACTTACCACACACACACAGACAACTTCAACCTTATATATATAGAGAGATGAGTTACGCTCGCTGTAACTAACACAACGTGTTGAGATTTTTAATATCAGCAAATAGGAGACCAATATTTTATAGACATACACTTTTCGTTCATTTCCAACTTCATTTTCCCTTCATTTGATATTTCAGCTGTTCTTCTCAATCAATTTTATAATTCGTTAAAGATTTAAGAGGAGCAAAAATCATAAGGTAAGTTTGCTTACATATTAATAAAACTAAAAGAATATGGTTTGAAACAATAAATGCCATTTAAATCAAGAATAATGTTTTAATTGCAATCATCCTCGCACATCAGTAGATTATACTGCATCATTTACATTAGTAAAGAAGTCTTGGAGGAAATGAAGCAAATGAAATTTATATATTTGATCCTGCTATAAAATATAAATGTTTTTAAAGTATGAAATATCGAACGCTGCTTAAGCTGAAAGTATCATCCTTGAATAAGATATGAAAACATTTACTTCTACTTTTACTTCTTTCAGTCATTTGACTGTAGCCATGCTGGAGCACCGCCTTTAGTTGAGCAAATCGATCTCAGGACTTATTCTTAGGAAGCCTAGTACTTATTCCATCGGTCTCTTTTGCCGAATCGCTAAGTTACGGGAATGTAAACACACCATCCTCGGTTGTCAGGCGATGTTGGGGGGACAAACATAGACATACAAACACACACACACACACACACACACACACACACATATATATACATATATACGACGGGCTTCTTTCAGTTTCCGTCTACCAAATCCACTCCCAAGGATTTGGTCGGCCCGAGGCTATAGTAGAAGACACTTGCCCAAGGTTCCAAGCAGTGAGAATAAACCGGAACCATGTGCTTGGTAAGCAAGCTAGTTAACACACAGCCATTTCTCTGAAATAACTAAAATTTCAGAATCTCTCAGAGCAACGTCACTAAAGTAATCTATAAAAAAATGCTAAATGACATAAACATAATGCCCTAGTATTATGAAAACCTGACAAATGAAACAAGAAGGGAACAAAATTATGACATGAATTAAGCTTAAAATAATAATAAAAAACATGTGAAAAGTTCATTTTGATTGTAATCATTAGTCAACTTTTAAACTGCAAATATAAAATATGAAAAGTTATTATTGAAAAGTGGGCAACGTTAAGGGAAATGTTTTGATATATACGAGAGGGTACTGAAAAGTTCCTGGCTTTAAGGGTATCATGAAAGTTCTGGTTGGAAGCCAAACTTTCCGAGTTGTATTACAGGACTTAGAAAAACTGAAGGACTTCTGCAATAAGTGTGTGAATCTGAGAGGGGGGATATGTCGAATAAAATCATAATTAACTGATTCTTCTGTATTTTCCTTTACCAAAACCAGAAACTTTTCAGCAAGCCCTCGTATATTGTTATTACGGAACAGTAAATGAATCGTTCATATTATAGGAACATTTCGGTTTGAACGGCAGTTTTTAACATAATTTCTAGGTAACTAAAAAATTTTAAACTTCGTATAATTGTAGAATGTGTTTATAAAACATCTTTTTCTCTTGGATTTATTGAGAAAATTCTATAGTTTGTAAGATATTTGGTCTTTAACTTCTTGCATTTCGGCAATTTCAACCAATCAATGACCGTCTATTGAGGTGAAACCATTCTGTGCCGTATGAATATGTCCCTCATATAAGAAACAGATTATGTTAAAAATTGCCGTTCAAACCGAAAAGATCCATATTATATGGTGTTTAGATATTCTTAGCTGCCTTTGCTACCCCAAAATATATTACTGACCATTCTAAATTATATTCATTAGTTCATTTCCGTTTCCTTTATGAAACTTATCTACGCTATAAATATGTTTTACTCTTTTTTGCATATGTATCTCATTGTATCCCTAAAAGACAGCCGTATGATCTCATACTTAGCAGATCATCGGTTTATGTGACCCCCACCACCAATTGTAGGGTTAAATCTAGGTACATAGCATAATAAAGTTCTTGATATGCTTAACAGGATAAAGTATTTTTGAAGAATTAGTTAATATTATTGTGAAAAAGTTTTCCGCATGTTTTCCATTGACTGAATTACCAACTAGAACATTTACTATAGAAGCATAAATTTACAATCATATAGAAATGTATACTCACTAATATATCTAGTTCTAATTATGTCTGAATAGCGATCGATTAAGGAAAGAAGAATTAGAAAGAAAGAAGAATTATAAAGCATGACAGCATGACCTCACCAAGATAAATGAGTTATGTTTATGAAGTGAAATTTTTCCTACCAAAGACTTCGTGTTTTCGGTTATACTAGAGCTTAAACCTTAGCCTGCTTAGTTCAGATTTTTAAGAGTTGCAAATGGCATTTGATTATAATTTACATATTTATAAGTTCAAAATATAATTTCCTTAAATCACATTTTTACTTGTCATTTATTGAACATAAATATTAACCTGCTTTGACAGATATGAATATTTGAAGAATAAATGCGTAGTATAAACGATTTTTATTTTTCGAAGTAACTATTATCTTCTGAGAAACCCCACTGTCTCAGTTAGGATACGTTTCCATTTATCTGCCGCGTAAAAATCTGAGAATCTAATTAATGTCAACGTAATATTTGTATAATTTTCCCTGTTTTGAACATCAACATTTCCGATATTTGCGAGATGAATTCAAAATGAATTAAGTCACTCTATTTTTCAATGACATTAAACAGCCCATTTAATTTCCTTATTGCCTCCCAATACAATTTCTATGAACATATAATCCTCTTATCAAAGTGAACTATAAAAGGCAAACGAAATCGTTTCTGGTAATTGTATTTTAAAACCATACGCTGCCACATTCTTCTATTACAGATATATATATATATAAATTATAATTTTTTAAATAAATTGACGTGAAGGAAGGAGATATTCATATAACCGTTAAAATGAAATATAATTCATAGCTACTTGAAACATTACAGTAAGATACAGACAGGGAAGTAATTTCAAAGAGAAAACGTCACGTAAAACAAGGATAGTAGCATGGTTTAGGGGAATAGATACAATATAGCTGATGAAAGTTGGAGAAATTAATGTGTTGAGTGGACATGAGTCGAAGTAAAACTAGACCTTTCAAAGAGCAGTGGATCTTACGTATTCATTACCATGGAAGATTGTAGCAGTTTATTTAGGCTGGTCGTTTTATTCTGGGGCAGCGCTAAATTTCTATCCTGAGGGTATCAACTAAACACTTCACTTTGTCTTCTAAGTTACGACGGTCTCCCGGACCAAGAAATTTTTTTAGGGTCCTTGCCCTCTCAGCCAAACAAAATTTGCATCGTCTGCTTCCGTTTGGGTGTGGTTCAAATCACTCTGGGAGCCTGCATTTAATCCTGAATGGGTTTCACTCTTCTTTAAACATATGCAGTTGGCCAAAGACGTAGCTTTGAATTTCCGGGGAATTATAAAAGGAGACATGTGTTTATTTAGTCGCAGCTTAAACGTATTTTCCGTTTATATAACATATTTCCGTGCACGCGTCCATACGTCGTTGGTGCGATAATTCAATAGACAAAACTTAATGGTCACCTTCAGCTGTGCGCCCAGCGTAAAAGCTATTTTAGTGGACGCTCCTAAATACAACACGGAGGCAGGATACTCGTGTAGGGCCAATTGTAAGTGCCCAACAGGCGGTCGATGTAACTCCGAAGCTGTGGTCCACTATATCAGATGTGGTACTTGGGAGTAACAACATTAATGGGGCAAAAGTGGCAATAGCAGCAGCAGCAAATCAGCAGCATCACTAACACTAACATCGTAATGATACATATATGTTAGATAACGGAGGGTTTCTTAAGCTGTGACGGGATAAGTACAAATCCTATTGAGGGATCCCAGAGAAGCACAACGCTACGTCTTTCGCCAACTATAAATGGCATTTAATAGAAGAGTTAAAAGTCATACAAAATTAAATGGAAGCTCCTGGAACAGCCTCAATGGCAGCAGACGATGCAAGCTCTGCTTGGTGGAGAGAGTAAGGATTCTAAAACAGTCGCTTGATCGAGGAGTGGGGGCCCTCTTAAATTAAAAACTGAGGTGTTTAGTTGGTGCCCTCATTATAGAAAATTCGCGTTGAAAAGCATGGGCTTACTAACTAGTGAGCGTCTATGTGACATAAACTAGCCTTTTCGGACTCAACTGAAACCGTTCAAAGTGAGATGACTTATGAACAACTGACCGATTATGTGTGCGTGTGTGTACGTGTGCGCACGCGCGTGTATGCAAGACTCTTTAGGGAAGGTAAAATCTAATACTGTATATTAGATTGGTACTGTATTTTACTATCCCTGGCAACATTGACCACAGTAGGCTTTGAACTCGGAAGAATTACTGGTAGACAGTTTTTTTTTAATATTTGACGCTCTAATGATTCTGCCAACTTGCAGCATCGTTACAGTGACATAACATAAGGTATCCTGCATAAATCCCCATTCAGGATTTCACATTCCTGGTCGAGTGGCGATTAGGGTCCTTGCAGAAATTAATTTTATTTGTGATTGCTGGTTAAGCAAGTGGGTAATTAACAACGTGTGAAGAAAAGAAAAAGAAGAAACAGATTTTGAATTCCTTTCAGAATCTTCAAATTTCTATAACATGATATGTTTGAGTAGATTGGAGTTTAAGCACATTAGGTCGAAACCGTATTGATTTTATGGTAGAACAGTGAAGTCTATATAATAATCAGCTTGTTCGAAACGAAAAAATGAAAATCGTCCTTTCTTTCTTAAATAGATTTTCTTAATATTTTTCGTTTTTTGGAATACCCACGAGTCCCACTGGTATATATAAATACATTATTTAGTTTAGGCCTTTAATAAATTGAATATACACTTTGGTTGGTTTAACGATTTTCTTTAGACGCAAGTCTGCAAAATAAATAATTTTTAATGCGAAGATCCAATCACGAAATACGAGTTATTAATTTCTATATTCTTTTGTCCTTTTACTTATTTCGGTCATTTGACAGCGGCCATGCTGGAGTACCACCTTAAAGGGTTTTAGTCAAAGAAATCAACCCAAGACATATTCTTTGTTGTGCAGTTCCAGCAAAACATGTATTTGGGGAATCGAAGATCGAATGAATAGGTTAGTGAGTGGTTTTGCTTTATTCATGATCGATGTATTAAAGTGCTACCGCTGAGGTCTTTATATGTAGCATAAGGTATAATTAACTAATATGATTAAAGAGAAGCTAAAACATATTCCTCTTTGTAATTATTATTTGCCGACGTAGATTGCTTTCTGGATAGAATGATTCCAGTTTAAAACTATTTGACAAAAGGAAACAAAAAAAAAAGCAGAAAAGAAAATACCAACAAAATACTTAAGCATAACTAAATTTCAGATTTATATGACAAAGCAAAAGTATTCAACTTTGAAGTTACTTTTACATTTTCATAATGTATTCTTAAAATAATGCAGGTGTAAATTGATATTGCTTATCTTACTAAATGTTACTGATATGAATTAAAAATGCGTATACATATATCACAATATTATTTCAATGTGCTGTGGTATTAAAACAATATGCTTTAACTATCAAAGGCAGTAAATCAGTGAATAAATATTTCTAAATGTCTTATCATCCCTCCTCTTTTCTTTTGAAAATACAATTATTTTTCTGAAGATCTTCATATATTTTTCTTAACGCAGTATATTTAAACGGATTCTTATCCATTTATCTATTTAATTGCTTTTGAAATTTGATGAAAATGTACCTACTTTGAAACCTGTGTGGGTTTAAATAAAATTTTATATTAGAAGTGCATACGAGATCCTCAGATTTATATCGCAGCTTGATCCATTATACTGTGAAGATTTTTACCATGATTATAAAAGATTTGATTTTCGATCCCCTTAAATGAAATCGTAACAAAAGAACATAATTATGATTCAAACTCCAGATAACTAATAAACATTATTCTTATCCAGATGCGAAGGTTAGAGTATTGAAGCTATCATACTTCCCTAAAGTAATGTAGTGAAAGGTCATGTATTTAGAACAAACAAAAGATTTATTGTAAAATAACTCACGGTGAAAAAAAAGGTCATTGAGGAAATAACAATTTATGATTAGAGGCAGGTTTGTATAAAGTCCATTGTGATAAAGTCCATTAACTTGAAAGTATGCACAGTGAACACGAATGACTTTAGGCGCTGAGCTTGTGAGTAGTTTTATGAAGATTATTGCATAATAATTTCACTGTTACCACATTAACAATTAATCTTAAAGATTCGGCCAAACGCAGCGGGAGGTAAACGGAATCCCTTAAAAGTGCTTTTGTATAGTGGTTTGTTGAAAAGTTACGAATCATCGTATAGGTATACCCACAAGCATACACATTTCTTTACTACCCACAAGGGGCTAAACACAGAGGAGACAAACAAGGACAGACAAAGGGATTAAGTCGATTACATCGACCCCAGTGCGTAACTGGTACTTAATTTATCGACCCCGGAAGGATGAAAGGCAAAGTCAACCTCGGCGGAATTTGAACTCGGAACGTAACGGCAGACGAAATACGGCAACGCATTTCGCCCGGTGTGCTAACATTTCTGCCAGCTCGAAGCATACACGCACAAATACACGCACACACACAATCACACGCGCCCACACACGCACGTACACACATATAGTCACACATACAAACACACAAGTATACTGATATGCGCACATCTATATCTACGAGATGGTACCCAAAAGAAACCGGCATTTTCTCAATATTATTTTATTCCCTTTTACATGTTTACGCTTTTAGCGCCTTCAAAGTATTCTGCATTTGAAGCAATGCATGGGAACAGACACGTTTTCCACTGTTCGACGTAGTGCTGGGACTCTTGCAATGTGATGCCTTTTAACGCCTCCATCGTTTTTTCTTCACCCTTTCCATATCTACAAATTCCATAGCACCAGCTTTCGTCACCAGTGATAGCCTCTGAAAAAAAAACCCCAAAAAGTCCGGATCAATTTCCAGCTGTTATTTCAGTTTACGACATGCGTTCAGTCGTGACTGCTTTTGATCTTCCGTGAAAAAGCGAGGCATAAATTTTGCTGCAATCTTTTAATTCGAAATTTCTCGCTGAAAATTCGTTCGGAGGAACTCCAGGACACACTAGTCAGAGCAACAAGTTCGCCAATTGTCGGTGATAGTCCTTGAAGATCAGTTCACAAATTTTCAAGATGTTTTCATACGTTCGGGAGATTGACGGACAACCTGAACGAGGTTGGTCTTCAAGCGATAAGTGACCATTCCTAAAATGTGAAAACCACTCGTAGTCTTGTGGTTTGCTCATAGCAGAGTTCTTGTAAACGCTAAGAAGTATAAGAAGAGTTTCGTATTTCTTTATTGCCCACAAGGAACTAAACATCGAGGGGACAAGCAAGGACAGATAAAGGGATTAAGCCGATTACATCGAGCCCTGTGTGTAACTGGTACTTAATTTATCAACCTCGAAAAGATGAAAGCAAAGTCGACCTTGACGGAATTTGAACTTAGAACGTAACGGCAGACTAAATACCTATTTCTTTACTACCCACAAGGGGCTTAACACAGAGGGGACAAACAAGGACAGACAGACGGATTAAGTCGATTACATCGATCCCAGTGCGTATCTAGTACTTAGTTCATCGACCCCGAAAGGATGAAAGGCAAAGTCGACCTCGGCGGTATTTGAACTCAGAACGTAAATACAGACAAAATACCGCTACGCATTTCGCCCGGAGTGCTAACATTTCTGCCAGCTCGCCCCATTTAATAAGAACAGTTTCGGTCGCAGTTTTACTCATCAGAAAATAGAATTTCATGGAAGCACGCTTTTTCTTTGTTTCAGCCATCGGAAAAATCGACGAACTTGGGAGAAGCACAGCAAAACAAAGATTCACACGTGACAGTAGGACTTCATTGGACAATGCCGGTCGGCATACTGACGTCTGAGGGTTGCAACAAGTGGCTTCTTGCGCCGGAAGCATGAACTACACACGAGCTTTTTTCAGAGAGAACGCATCCGGTTACTGTTGGGTATATCATCGTCTCTCTCTCCCTCCCTCCCCCTCTCTCTCTATGTATATATATATATATATATATTTATACACATATACATATATATTTACATGCATACAGGCATACGTACATACATACATGGTGCATTCCAGATATGAATTTTTTAAAGGAGTGGCCGTTATAATTATCGTAGTTTATTGTAATTTCAGTAAATCATTGCTATATATTTAATAAGCTGGACTACAAATTTTTAATTCCAGATTGAAGGAAATGTCTCTTCCAGCATTTTAACACATCTTACTGAACACTGTTTTGTACAGAATACAATTGGTGCAGTTTGGAAACTCGCTATTCTATGCAATACCATTTTGTGTTAAACTGGACAAAAATGTTACAGAAACTTATGAAATGTATCGAACCAACATCTTGTCAAATGGCAGTAAACATAAATACATTTACACACACACGCAGGACAGGCTTCTTTCAGTTTTCGTATACGAAAACCATTTACAAGTCTTTAGTCCTCCTGAAGCTATAATAGAAGAGACTTGCCCTACAATGCGGTGGAAGAAAACCCGAAACTATGTGGATGGGGAGCACACTTCTTACCACACAGCGATGACTGATCCTACACTGTGTACATATATATAGCTCGTTGTGATATGTGGTTTATGCCTGATGAATATGTGGGAGATATTTTTCAACATATAAAACTATTAGTAGCATTTAAAGACATGTACTGTCCATTAAATAAATAATATTCAACTCTTATCAGGTGGTATTCATTTTCTATTGACCTTTCTATAACGGAGCAGTGCATTGTATATATATATATATATATATATATATATATATATATATATATATATATATATATATATATATGTATATAAGTAGAGAGTAATGTAAATACATTACGAACGATATATTATAAATAATTAAGATTATTTATAATTGTACCAAAGGCCAAACATGTTATCAAAAATATAAAGAAGAAATGCGATTATAATTATGAACAAGTCACAATTATAACTATATATTTCCACACATTCTTACTCAGGCACACAGACCCACACAGACACACACACATAATTACTAAGACAATTTTAATTTTAATTTTCCCTTCTTAATATGCTGCAAAAAAATAAAATCTTTGAAAAATGGATTCGGTGTCTGTAACTGATGAATCTTAACGATACACAAACATCTGTCCTCCGATTCGATGCCATCATCCATAACCCCTTTTGGTGTATTTTCACATACATTGTCTATAAGCAAAATCCCACCCCTTCTGGGAGAGAACAGAACATAAATATACACAGAGTTAACAGAGAGTAGTGTCTCTCGTTTGAAAAGTATGTTGAATAAAAGTTGGAGTAACAGCCAAAGGTAATATTGGTCAGCACTGCTTGATTACGACCACCACTGTTATCAGTTTAGCGACTGAGGGAGCCAGCCCGGATGAAAAGAAGTGGGGTTCATAAATTAAGTACCATTTAAGCACTGGATTTATCTCACCCCCAAAATATTTGGTTTTGCGCTAAAATTTCAAATCAATATTTTGTAACTTTAATAAGCTTGTAATTTGTAATATTTGTAAGGTATCATTTGGCCGAATGTATATATATTGAGGTTTCTGAGATTATTAGATCCGACACATGGAATATCTTTATTTCTGTCTTAACCCTCCTTGTCAAAGCTCTTCTGTAAATCAGGATTTGCAGTATGTTTTCCCTGGGTTATATCACCGAAATTTTATAGAAGTTTTTCAATGCTTTCGTGTTTGAGCAATACTGTAGTTCCTCCAAATCATCTTTTTTCTCCTATTAAGTCTGGACACATTAACTGGACACATTAACTGCCATATTAACTGTGACCTTTCCTTTAATATGTGATAAAGAGCAAAATCTAAAATCTACGTTTTTGTTTGTGTATATCTTTGCAGTTTAACTTGATTGCAATACGAGAATACGAAGTGGTTCAAAAAGTTCCCGGACAGATGGCAGTACACGGTTGCGTGCTCAGTGAGAGCTAGTAGTGGCCCTCATGAGGCAGTGTGCTGAGCGATGTCGCTGTGTTTACTTCGCACGTTGTGAAATTTGCATTTTTGTGATAACGTGTATGCTGAAGTCTGCGATTTTGTCATGGACAGTAAAAAAAAAAACAACAACTTTTGGTTTTTGCACTAAATTTGGAATGGGAGGTATGTTACAGAGACATTGAGAATACTTCAGTAAGCTTACAGCGACGAGTCAATGGATCGTACGCAATGTTTCGAGTGACACGGGCGCTTCAAAAGTAGAAGAAAATCTCTCAAAGACGATGAACGATCTGGGAGACCTGCCATGAGCGCTACCCCCGAAAATGTGGTATTATGCATCGACATTTCGAGCAAGACAGTCAGTCGAGAGTTCGACGCGTTTGAGGAAGGACATTCAGCAAAAGCGACCGGGTCTGTGGAGTGCAAACAGACCCATAAAATCACACCATAAGCCGTCCAGAATTTATAGAAATTATAAATCTCCTCTTCGTGACCAATCCAATGTAAGAGCACATTCTAAAACTAGAAAACAGGAAATCCTATGGTACACGCTACCCTTTTCTCTTCAGGTTAAATCTTTACCTAAACCATTTTTTAAAATTCTGAAATCTAACTGTCCTCAGCATCATAGATACCACTTTATCTTTAACAAATCATCAGTCACATTGACTTACTCCACCACACCAAGCTTAGGATTTATAACAGCTTCTATTAATATATATAAAATCTGACTTCAGACTAATACACACTCAAACACTTATACAGCACCCCATATTAGTCCAACAAATAGCAACGCAACCAATATAAATAGTATAACAAAAAGGAAAACCTGTAACTGTTGTATATCTGATATATGCCCGCTTGGGGGCATTTGCCTACGTAAAAATGTGGTTTATAAATGTTGTGTAGAAACACCAGGTAAACACCAAGCGAAGAGGTATATAGGCAGTACCATATACTTTAGATGTTGATATCAAGCTCACTTAAATCCTTTCACTAAGACAACTCCAAATTCTCGGGATTATTAGCCACACACACACATGATCTTAAATCATAAAATATACAATATACACTGGCTTGGTCCATAATAAAAGAAGCTCAACATTATAATACATTATAGGCGAATGCCAACTATGCTTAAAAGAAGCATTAAACTACACAGCTCATCAATATTAAATACATTTCCCGACGCCATCTACTCTCTTAAACGTAGGTTTCACTCCTCAAAATTTATGCATTTTGATTCTGGATAGAGTTGAGAACCAGCTTCCACACATACCCTCCTCCAGCCGCTCAAACACGCTTCGACTCCCGGGTCTTTTGCATATAGCTCTACGAAAACACTCAGTAGGTAATTCCCATTAGGAAAAAGGCAGTACATATGAGCTTATTTAGAAATTTATTTTTCTCTGATGAAGGAGGTGGTGTCCCATAATGAATGTAAATATCTTTTATATCCCTGGAAAATCTCCCCCCCCCCAGAAACGGTCGTAGGATTATTAACTGGATTATTAAAATCCTCACATTTTATGTTATAGACTCTTAACTCTTTTTATGATTTCGTTTTATAATCTGTAAGTCGACTCATATATGTATTTATTTTTTCGATATATTTTCAATGTATATATCAATATATTTATATATTTTATATGTATACATTTAATGTAATGATTTCTCTATATGTTTTTATATATCTATATCATTTTAATATGTTTGATTTATTAAATATACTTTTAGAGAAATCCATGCATGTTGGGTCTAGGGCTGAATAAATGTATATGTGAACTCCGTTTGTCTAACTTTGATTCTTATTCTACAATATATATATATATATATATTTATATATATGTGTGTGTGTGTGTATGTGTGTGTGTGTCTATGTATGCATACATATACAGATATACATGTATGCACACAGACATACAAACAAGCATACCCATATGTATATATGTATATATTGTAAATATTGCATATAGCCTCCTTGTGCTTATAGAACTTGGTGTTAAGTCATTTGCTTTGAATTTGCCTGGATTTAAGCAAAAGAAAAAAGTCATATCGCACTTTGATATATTAGGGTTAAGATTTCTTCATGTCAGCTAAAGGATTCATTTCCAATTCACTTTAAATGGAATCGCAACAACAAATGATTATTCACATTTCAAACAAGTAATAAGCGATATCATTATCCATTTGCAAAGGCTAGTTAATCGGAGCTGTCACGTTTTCCTGGAGTAATCTAAAGAAAGGTTATGTCTCCTAGAACAAACAAAAGGTTTCACTCTGAAAATGCCTCACAATAAAAACCGTGTAGGAAGTAACAATCAATGCATAAAACCAAGTTCGTAATCCCTTGAGATGAAGTCCATTAATTGACAATATGCACAGATAACGCGTATATCCCTGGGCATTGCGTTCATAAGTGGTTGTGGGAAGTTTCTTTCCAGGTTCCCAAATTAACAATAGTTAATTTTTAAAGATATAGTAGAATGCAGTCGGAGGCAATTTAAATTCTTGAAAAAATTCGTTAAATTACGTTTTGTCGAGAATTCACAAATCAATGCATAGGTATTTAACACACACACATATATACACGTTCGTTTTAATCTAACTAGAGAAAACGTACTTAATACCTTATTAGATTTTAGCAGGTTGTTTAGACTGATCCACAGGCCGATTACTTAAGACAAACCCAGATAAGCACACACACATATATGCATACATATACATATACACTCACACTCACTCACACACACACTAACACACATACTACTAAGTTGATTTGATTTTCAAGTTCCATCTTCAATAGCTTTTTCCTGTCGATATTATCAATGTATTTTCCTCTGGTATATAATCTAAATCCCGCCATCAATAAACGTTTTATCGTTTTCAACAAGTTGATTAACATTACCAAACAACCAAATATGTATGTATATATTTATATATGTATGTATGTATGTATGTATGTATGTATGTATGTATGTATGTATGTATGTATGAGCATTTACATTTAGAATACAAAATAATGTAGAGGAATCCAGAAATATTCAATTAAGACTTGTACTAGAGTATTTCGAAGTGAATACAACTGTGAAGAACAGCTTGAAATATATTAGATTAAAGTGCTCTTTGATGGAAAGATATCCTATACTTTGAATCATAAATGTTCGGTAATGAACATAAATTAGATGTCTTTGCATCAAAGTGACTATGAATTCGCAAGTGGGAATTCAAGTTCTACTTCGACGTTTTGAAGCGTTTGAAGAGGAACATTGGGCAAAAGCGACCAATGTAAATAGTAGAACAAAAAGGAAAACCTGTAATATCTGATATATGCTCGCTTGGGGGCCTTTGTCTGCGTAAAAAATGTGGTTTATAAATGTCGTGCAGAAACACCAGGTAAACACCAAGCAAAGAGGTATATAGGCAGTACCATATACTTTAGACGTCGATATCAAGCTCACTTAAATTCTTTCACTAAGAAAGACTCCAAATTCTCGGGATCATTAGCCACACACATACATGATCTTAAATCATAAAATATACAATGTACACTGGCTCAGTCCATAATAAAAGAAGCTCAACATTATAATACATTATAGGTAAATGCAAACTATGCTTAAAAGAATCATTTAACTACGCAGATCATCAATATCAGTGCGAAGAATTGAATTCTTCACAACGACAATGCATCCTGTTACCAAGCTCTCCTCACTCGTGAGTTTCTTCTTAAAAACAACATGATATCCCTTCCGCATCCGCCCTATTCGACAGATTTGTACCTGCAAACTTCCATCTATTCTCCGAGATAAAAATGCAGCTCATATGTCACCATTTAACACCTTTGTCGAGATCAAGAGCGAACTACAGAAGGTTCTCGACTCGCCTACAGAAAATGACTTCAATTTACAATGAAGACGTAGAAGCATCGCGATATATCAAAATAAACCATTTAACACTGTACCTCGAAGTGAA